>NW_006775731.1:768988-852694 GCF_000442215.2 Lipotes vexillifer
TCCTGCTGCAGTAAAGCGTGTCTCCAGCCCCACATGCAAATCAATCCTTTCTTCACAAGCTCCCTGCCAGCCTCTGCAGAACCTGGTTCCCAGCTTGAGCTCCCACAGCACCTATCTAGCACTATCACGCTCATACGGAGTATAGCCTACAATCTTATTTTGACTTGGCCTGTATGATACTTTAATTTTAAAAAATTAAATCTCATTGGGCATGCATATCACTGTTCAGTTTAAGGCCCTGCCACTCTCTGTTATACATCAAACCCCAATTACATATTTATTCTGTGCTGGGTCACATAAACCTACTTGCTTTTGATCTGTTTTACCCAAGAGACTGTAAGCAGTGTGTGCTGGCATTGGGTATTGTTAATTTTTGTGTCTATAGGCCTGGCAGAGACTGCTCAATAAATATCTGTTGTATTAATTTATGCTTTTTTTTAAAGCATAAATTATGTCGGGAAAGATGCAGTAACTCTTTTTGGCCTCTCTGTTCACAAACATTATAAAATTCATGGACCTCAGTGGACCTGACAGACACTAACAGTATTCCATGGGGATGGCAGAAAGTCTATGTTCATGATGTGATTCTGCTAAAACCTAGACATTTTGGATCTTTAAGCTTCTGAATGTGATTATGGTCTTTCCCACTATTTCCTGTACCAGGAGATTCATATCAATTCTATGATCCCTCATGAGTAACTATCTTCATGTTTGTCATAGTTTTGTGCATCAAGGTGTACATTTCCTTGGTTTCATTTCATATCCACATGATCTCCATACTTCCATCAAACTGGGATCTTCAGAAATTTGAATGGAATAGGATAAGATGTAGTTTTTTATCTACTTAGTAAGGTGTGATCATGATTAAAGTACAATCAGTGTGCTTACCTGAATTTGGATCCTGACAAGGAGTAATGTACCCATACCTATAGATGCTGGTGAGGCTAGGAATACCCATTGGTCAACCTGTGAAATATCATCTTTTTGATAATCTAGTCCTTTGTCTCAGCCACTGTATTTTTCATTTCCTTAGTTATTCTCATCTAGATGTTCAGTTTCATGCTGCTGTAAAGACACAAAAAAGATGGGGTGTCTCACAGGTCCCAGATTACTCATATTTATGGAATTTCACATAATTCTCAATGATGTAGATCTGTGGTACCTGTCTATGGCCGTGTTGTTGCCATAAATTAAATCTCCAGAGAATGCCCTGCATTTTCAGGGAGTGCTATGGATGTTGCAAAGGGACTACATACCATAAGGCATTGCTGAGGAAACGTTAGTAGCACAAGAATGGAAATGTGTCCAGGTATCAAGTTCAAAAAAAAGAAAAGAAAAGAAAAGAAAAAACTCTTTTGCCTAAGCTTCCTTCCCTAGGGAAGAAGTGGGGGCAGAATGGGGAGAGTTTGTTACAGAATCCTTTAGCAGCCAGAAATTTCATTGACAATTTTGTTAATGTGCCTGCTTGCCTGCCTTCTCAGAGGCCCATTGTGAATTCCTTACTTGATATTATTAATGGTTAATGGATGCACCTGAAAATTAAGCAATATTGTACCACTTGGGTAATAGTTATATTAAATGGTTCTTTCCTATAGCATAAAGCTTATCTTTTTTTAATAATGAATACTTCATCTTTTCCAATGTCCTAATCAAATGCTTCCACATCATCTTGAGGCAGAACCAGATGCAGCTGCATCTATTCTATGCTATTGGCTTCAATTATGTCAAATTGTCCAACCTACCCACAGGTCCTAAGGTTCTCTTTTGCTGAGACATAGGCCTGATGCACGTCTTCGGAAGCTCATGATTACCAACCATTCAGCACTGGTCTGTTGTAAGTAAACAGAGAATCAAAGAGAACACTAGGCTAATCTTACAGTTATGAGGAAATCTCTAGAATAGATTTCTTCCTAAATGTTGGCATTCTCGGGTTGATCTCAAGTATTTTTCTTTTCCATGTCCCTTCTCCCTGAAACACAAACGTGTACCTCAATCTGCATGGCATTGCTTCAGAGTTGATGATTTCCACTGCAGTGGCAAAAAGTAAATTACAGTCGTATTTTGGCTATAAATCATAAGTATTTAATTTTTAATAGCTATGATATCGTTTGGATTGATCAGAAGCATCAGGCTTCTGATATATTGCCATACTTCATTTTATTCAACCAAATACCTGTAGCTGAAAGAGGGCAATACAAGAAATCGTGAACAACCCTTGGGGAAACCAGTAAGTCTCTTTCTGCCACATTATGCTGAAACTATACTGTTTCTTATGCTTCTAGTAAGATGAAATGATTCATCATTTTGGAGTCATTTTTTTTAGTCAAAATTCTTATCTTTATACTTCAAGTTCTGATCTGCCTGTCCCTATCTCCTTCATTTGCAGCTTATTTTGACTGTTGTGCTTTTTCTTTTGAGCTTTCAAAGACCCCTTTTTTCCACTAAGAAAAAGACTCACCAGTGAACATCCAAGGTGATTGAGGATGCCCTTTGATGTGCAGGGGCCATGCCTTATACCCCTTAAATTGCTATTACCCTGTCTAGTGTACAGAATAGGCATAATACATGGTTTCTGAATGAATGAATGAGTGAAAGAATGGAAAAATTAATATCTAATTTCATAATTTATGGTTGTTTAACCTCTTTCATCCAAATTACATTGCAACTGAGACTATCATCTTGAATTTCTGTCAGATATTCTTAATACTAAGTTCCGTGTATAGTACATGCAGCCATTGCTCAGTGAGTGTTTAGTGAGAGCAAAGTATATTGTATACTTTGGAGCCCTATTATGGAGAAGCCGAAATGTGGCATATAGTCTTTCAAAATCCATACTTTTTCAAATTAGTTAAGTCAAGGAATGGATTTTCACCCTGAAGACTAACCATTGATTCAACAGATTGGTCACTATGATTACTCTGCATTGGACCTCCTGTGTTTGGAACACCTTATAACATTCCAGAGATGGAAAAATCTTTGGAAAACCATCTGTGTTTCTTGAAATATTTAAGTGGAAACATTCCCCTTGAGAGAGTCCTATTGATCCAGTTCAGCAGATATCCACTATTCCTGCAAACATTTATTGAACACCTTGTATGTGACATGAGTTGGAAATAAATGTGAAACTGGCAATTCTTTCAATTGTAGTTCTTTCTTGCTTACAGTTTGGTAGGCAAGTATAGGAATAAAGCAGAATTCAGTATGATAAATTCTACAATAGAAGCAGGTATAAGGAGCAGAGGAAGCCGAGAGAGAGGAGTAATTAATTCTGTGTAAGGCATTAGGGAAGGCTTCCTGAAAGAAATGGCTCTGAGTTGGAATTCATCCATAACAGTCTTTGTCTTTTGGATGACTATCATGAGTGAAAAATGCCCCTGATGTACTTGATGTATTCGTTTATAACTCAATGTCATATTGTAAGGAATAAACTTAAAATGCAAACATTTGAAAAACTTTGGACTCCTTACTACAGCACCTGAATCCACCTCAATATCCTGTGGTTTGTGTGATATCTGATATCTGTGATATCTGAGAAACAGATATCTGAGAATCAAACCCCACTATATTAATGGATTTATATATGTGCACATAAGGCTAATATAATTTATGTTGCCAATTTTTTTATGGTTTCATAAATAGTGCTATCAGTAACATTTCTAAAAAGTGACGAAATGAGCTCATATGTGCTGGTAGAAATTCAGTATATTTTATAGAACACTGCTACTCTTGATATAGCCCATGGGATGTGACTTTTCATAAAAACCTAATGAATTTCTAGATTTGTCAGCTGTTTCCAAACAGATGCACTCTGCTAACCTAATGGAAACATTCTGAGCCCAGATCCCAAATATCAATAGCTTTTAGTATTGCAAATTAGTTTGTCTATTGAGTAAATTGGACTGTGTGGCTCTTGATAAAAAGTAGCAAGTAATTTTCTGTGGATGTTTTAACTGCCTTGCCGGGCTTTGATGCTCATATTTTTCCTTGCAGAGTTTTAAGTTGAATGTAGACAGTCATTGTGCTCTCAAGGAAGCTGTGGAGGAGGAAGGACTCCAACTTCTCGAGCTTATTGCATCTCACAAAGCAGGTAAATCCTCCTGAAATATTGCAAGTCTTTATGTCTCCAGACTATTAAGAATGAAGAAGCGTTGCTGTAAATTACTGCATATATTCACTTCCTTATGTATTATTAATATTTACATTATCAGATTGACCTTCAAGATTTATAAATGTTTCATATACTGCATACAATGCTGTGATACTTGTAAGATGAAATACTGCCTCCAAATGGTCTGTTCATTTGGGGCTTGCTGTTCGCCTGAGTTTCAATTGGAATCACATTCCTGAAAACTTCACTGACATGCTTTTTGATGTAGGTGCTCTGGAAATAACATTAAGATATTGAAGGAGAATTGTGCATATAGTTATAATGCATATGCATTCAGGTACTTATAGATATCATTACAGATATAAGGCAGGCAGTCTAGAGATACCTGATTATTTCCCTGCCAATTCATACACATGAACGTTTTGCATGTTCTTTGCTGGTCATTGCATTAGCAGAGTTTTGGCCTTAGACCAATTCTTACTCCAGTATTAATGTATTTATGAGGAACAGATTATAAATAAAAAATAGTTTTGTCATTTGGTTATACTTATCCTGGTAGTAAAAGACCATAAGACAGGATGAATTACAGTTTGGCACTTGTTTTGAGCTTACCACAGCTAAATAAGAAGAGAGCAGCATTAATCTGATGTGCTAATACTAAAGACGGCTGTCTTAAATCTGGCCCCTTTACTATAGTTCGGGTTGAATTAACTTTACCTATTTCCATACATTTTCTGATCATTATAAAGTCTCCACACAGGTACACACAGGGCCTTTTATTTGGAATGTGAAGCTATAGTGTTAATAATTTTTATGTATCGTGATTTTTTTGTTCCGTATACATTTTTTTAGTCAATATATTAAATCTAAGTCGATTCCAAACCATGCATCTGTGTGGTTATCCCATTTTTGTGTCCTTACGCCTTCTGTCAAGTCAGAAATCCCCAACCTCTGTTCTGAGTGGCAGGTGATGGTAATGGTTGCTTAAAATTATGTTTATTGTTAGAAATATCCATCTGATTCGCTAAATGAAAAACAATAATGGGTAAAATTGCAGTTGAGTTCGTAACTTGTGCTTTCCCCTCCTTTTGGAGAAGGACTAAAGGACATGCTGCGGATGATAGCAAGTCAATGGAAGGAGCTGCAGAGGCAAATCAAACGGCAACACAGCTGGATTCTCAGGGCTCTGGATACCATCAAAGCTGCGATTCTGGCTACTGATGTGTCTGTGGAGGGTGAGGAAGGGACGGGAAGCCCCAAGGTAAGTGGCTTGAAGTTTGTCTTATTTCCTCTCATTTCTGTCTTCTTTTGAACTAGGCACCACTGGAGTTTTCTTCCTACTCCTAAGGCTTTTCGTTTTTGCTGGGTAAACTTTATATATCTCTCTCTGTATAGGTATGTATAAACAAAATGAAACGGTTAAGTTTAAAACAATAAAGAAGCCTACAACTTTCAAGTTTTCCAGGAAGGGGTCTTTTTGTGAAAGGTGGCAGAGTAGGAGGGGGAAAGTACTTTAGGGATAGGAGAAAGGGGGACATAAAACATTTAGTAAACAAAACATAAAGCATCTTTAACATGAATAATCAGAATGGTTTTAAATTGTTTTGTTGCAACTATAAATCACTATAATCAGTGCAATCACTCAGCTCTGACATCCATTAGCCGCTTGGTTACAGCAAATTAACAAAGAAGAGAGAAAGTGATTCATTATCTCATTCCTGTTAATGACTATCAGATGCATTGCCTAATTAGGGGATGGTCATTGTAGTGAGAGGAAGGTCATATGCTTTGCTACAAATCTTTTTGCTCTGAGTGTAAGTTCTCCATAATGGTGCATGCACCGAATACAAGTACTTTAAGAATGAATATTGACATGTTTTGGTTATCTACTTTAGATTTACAAAATAATCCGTAAAGCATATGCAGTTAAATTTTAAATGAGGCACCTTCTGATACAGTGCACCACTGTTCTAAAGATATCTTTGGACTCATGACGTAGAAGATGATAATGGATTCATGAAGCAGAAGATAATTTTATTAATTTGATATTTTCTTGCAATCTCTCTTTTCTTTTGTATTTGTTCTTTTGTGAAAGTTGATGCAGAAAACCAGTCTCATAATAGACTAAGCATGGAAACATACTGTAACATGGGGGGAACAGATTTAAGAGTTCATGGCTTCTATTCCTGGCATGGACAAAGTAATTAAATCATCATCAAATCACATTTATTCAGTCCCCATGTGGATCGGCATTGGGCTAAATGTATACAGAGCAAGTTAAACAAACCCTCTGCCCTCTGAGCCTCACATTCTCAAGTGCAGGCAAGGAGAAACCCAATCTGCCCTGCAGTGGTGAGGCCATGCAGCCAGTGAAAAACTTAGGTGGTTTATAGCTTTGGAATCTCGAACAACAACCTTGAACTTATTTGTTGGAAACAGAGGATGGAATGATGAGCTCAGTTCCCTTTAAAGAAGGTTCCATGGAGGAGGTCACATTTCAGGAAATACTTGAAGGAAGGAAGAGAGGTGGCTTGGCACATGCACACATATTTTAGGAAGTGACGTGATGAAAGGATCAAAGCTGGAACTAATCATAGGGAATGGAGAGTGTCTTCAGCAGACTTCTCAGGGCCGAAGTGGAGCCCTTTCAAGGAGCAGACTGCAGGAAGGAGTTGATTGGGCTAATACTTTGGCTGGGATAGGGGGCAGTGGTGATGAGAAAGGACACAACTAAGAACTTTGTTGTGTTTTATTTATTTAACAAAAATAAACTGAGTGCTTACTTTTTGAAAGCTATCCTGTATTGGATGCATTCCACATGCCAGACACTGTTCTACAGTGTACTTCTGTGTATTCTCTCATTTAATTCTCACAACAAACTATTTAAACCTTATAAATAAGGCAGTCCTATTCTAATTTCCAATGGAAAAAATGGAGGCACAGAGAAGTTAAGTAACTGGCTTAAGGTCACACAGGTAGTAGGTAGCAGAGCTAGGATTTGAATCTGAGCCCTTTGGCCCCCGAACCCATTTTCAACACCACCTAGAGCACTGCCTGTTACTGGCACTGCTCAAGGTGGGGCATGGTGGTGAACAATCAGCCTCAGTACCTGTCTCACGGAGCTTGTGGTGAAGTGGGGTGACAGACTTAAATCTAACAACCATGCTTTTAGAAACCATGATGGGCTGTGAAAGAAAAGAAAAGGAAGCAACCAGAGGTTGGACTGGGAGAAGCGATTTAGATCAGGGCATCAGGGAGCGCTTCTTTGGGGAGGTGGCATTCTGTGAGCAGGCTGTGCAGCTAGAGGGGAGGTGGGGAGTGTGCAAGGGAGGCTGAGTGGCTGTGGGCACAAAGGGGAGGGTTTGGGAGTGAACAGGGAAACGACAGCACTGATTCACAGCCTGAAAACCTGTCCTTGGCTTTGGTGTGGCGTGTGGGTGGGTGAGTGCGGTGAGTCTGGGTGAGGGTGGGGAGGCACCAAAGTGGAGCTGCAGAGATGGTGCAATCACCTGCATTAATAGAAGACCTGTGTTGAAAACGCCTGGCTCTATTCACCAGGGCCAGTTTGAACTGGACACTTTAAAATGAGCTCATTTTGTCAGGAGATGCTGAGATGAAGTAAAGAGGATAACTGAGCCAAATGGGGAGAAAGTATTATTAAATGAGAGGCAATGTCAACATTTCTCAAAAAGAGGACCACCTTCCCCAGTCCCCGCCTCAAATGAGTCAGAGTCTCCTAGGAAGGGCCCCAGAATCTGCATTCCACAAGCTCCCAGAAAACCGCTGTTATAGGCTCTAAGAAGGCCCTTTTCCTATAGTGCTATACGATACTCACATAAGGGGCATCCTCACACAGTGTGAAAGAATGTCTGTCTTGTTACTTATAACACCAAACAATTGGTATCAGCCAAAATGTTTAAAACAGGGGCTGTTTAATTAAATTATGCTACATCTTATCCTAATGAAAGGTTACATAACCATTAAAAATAATGTTTTAGAAGAGAATTTTTAAACATTGGAAGAGACCTATAAGATGCAATTATATATTTTAAAATATCTTTGAATTTTCTAAGTCTCTACAATGAGTAAGAATTATTTTAACCAGAAAAATAAAGAATATATGTAAAATGCAAGAATTACAAAGTGATTTAAAAGGTAGAATATATGCCATTGATCTGAAGGGACTTGAGATGTGAATTTAGATATTAGGAGGAAAAATAGATACATCTGATTCTTAATGATTTGGGTGTCTCCGTTCTAAACAAAACAAAACAACAACAGCAACGAAAACCCTCTCTATTTGAATCATCTCCAAAGTGAAAATGTCTTTCTTGAGTCACATCAGTCTACAAAGAACAGCATAAGTAGTTTTTCTGGTTAATGGTATTACTATTCCAAATCATTTTCATGTCACACTATGTGCACAGTGTGGTGCCTCTAAAAGCAGCTACGAGGAGAAGCTTCTGTGGGCGTCTACAGATGTAGAACCTGAGGGAGGTGTGAGAGTCTAAGACTTGCATGTGACAGAGCTGGCCACACCCCAGCCTTTCGCCTCCCAGCTAGTTCTCTCTTCCCCAGTTTGGGTTGAATTTTCTTAGGACAGATGAACTCATCCATAGTCAAGGGTGAAGGTAAAATTAACTTAAGACAAAGAAAATATATTTCTAAATTTAAGCTTAGGAAACTGAGGAGAAATCAGAATGGTCATTCCTTCTATTTGCTTAATGTTTATGAACTGCCTTCCTTAGTCCCTTGGGCAAGCACGAGGAATAACAGGAGGGGCTCAGACTATGAAATCAGACTGTCTGAGCTCAACTCCTGACACTTAACTAGCAATGACTTAACTTCTCTGTGCCTCAGCTCCCTCATTTGTATGACGGAGGCAATGCTAACATCCACCTCAAGGAACTGTGATGCAGATTAAGGGGTGCCTGGCACATAGTAAGTCTGAGAGGAGGGTAAACGTGCAAGACTTCATACTCTAGTGGTGGAGACAACAGACAAATAATTCTAATAGAATCTGACAAATACTGTAGTAGAGGAAGGTACAAAGTTCTATGAGTACAAGGAGAAGGAAATAACTACCCCCAAGTGGGAGTATCAAGGAGAGACTTGCAGCGGGGTTGATGTTCTAAATGGAGGGTGGAGGGAAGGATTTCTGCCTGGGTGAAGTTGATGGGCACAAAGAACAGACCTGGGATCTTCTGGGCCATGATTAGGCCAGCTTGCCGCAATCTACCCAAGGCTCACGATGTGACAGAAAATGACCCTTAATGATCAGTGATGTGAGCAGTAATTCCTCGTATGTCTCTAACTGACACTATCCAAGCCAAGTGAGGTCCCTAAACAGAATGTATCTAATCTGTCCTGTATAAACAGAAATTTTTCTTTCCATATTGCACTAAATAGAGCAAGCTTAAACCCTGGAGTTCACCAAGACTATAAGCTGGATTCAACTTTTTATCTGTCATGTCGGCCCTCTTTCTGTGACGTGACCTTGAGCAGGTCATGTACAAATTGTGCCATGAAATGCATCTCCTAGCACAGCAGTTATGATCATCTATTTCATCTTAGTCCTAAAAGAGGAACTAAAATTAAAACATAATAAAAAAATAACTCCAGAATTCATCTTAGGTTTACTTCAGAAGCTACTGGGAACTTGAGAAGCATAATAGAAAATCTAAGGAATATATCTAGGGGGTATTTTTCTTTTTTACCTTGTTTGAGAGACTGCAGAAAACGACTTGGTCTTAGAAATCTTGTAAAGAAGGAGGATAGGAGGAAATTCAAAGACTCTGGGAAACTTCTCCCCCAGGACTCGGCAGCATACCTTATTTGTTGTATTTCATTTTAAAAAAAGTGTTTTCCCAGGAGATCTTTTATACATGGAAATAGAAAACAAAATTCACCAATTCTAGAAATAGAGCTTCGGCATGCATATCCAAGAATTGAAAGTATGCTTGTAATTATATATTTTATTTTAGGATAGATTGGTGAAAGTTTATCACCTTAAACTAGGCTTTTTCAGTATGTTAAACTTCTGAATGCTGTATAGCTGGAGGGATTTCAAAACACAGTGAATATCTAACTCCTAACAAAGGGTGCATTCTTTTTATGACCTCTCAAGGCAAAAAACAAAAATCCTGAAAGGAAAAAAGCATTCTTAAATTTTGCACATTGCCTCCTTTAAACTGTACTTTATCCTCTGTTTTTACTTTTTACCTATAGAGCTTGCCATCATTACAGATGTCTTAGAATCAAGGCCAGGATTTCCCCACATGACATCTCAAACTTTGCATCATAGAAAGCACACAACAATGGTTCTTTTGTCCTCTTTAAGGAAATATATACATTTCCAAAATAAAGAATATTTGAAGGCTTTATTGTAAATTCAGAGAACTTTATAGCTACTAGAAGGGTGACCTAGCCTGGGTTCCAACCAAGATCTTCACTTCCTTAGTGAAAGGAGATAGAGGGTTTAGCTGCTTTGAACTCTAGGGTTGTGCTTATTTTATCTGGCTTCTTTGAGGTTCTTAGATTGAAGTCGTCATCCCTTTGGAAATGGATATCAGACTGTGAAGGTCATCAATGTTATCTATTCAACAATAGCACAAGAACAACTGATTCACTTTGTTATAAAGCAGAAACTAACACACCATTGTAAAGCAATTATACTCCAATAAAGATGTTAAAAAAAAAAAAAAGAACAAGGTTAAGGACATTTCTTAAATATGTTTGCTCAGGCCTACGAATGACAGTTTCAGATACTGGCTGAGAAGGGACGTTTGTGGGTACTCTAACTTGGGTATGTCACTGACCACCTAGCCTTTCATTGAATGTCAAGAGTGGGCAAGTCTAATACTGACACATATTTTCTGTTTGTTTACCAGACACCCAAGTCTTAACCTGGTATTTATGCTAATGAGTTATGGGTAACTTTCTTTAACTGAAGGGAGAGAAAGAGGCTGATTTAGGGAGGACTTTATATGATAGTTTTCTCTGTGTTATATAGTATCTCTTGGGTAATAGTGCAGCTGGATATTATTATCCTGGAACGGAATTTGATCCTGATTCTTCCAAAGCATTGGTGAGACAAAGCATTGTCTCTGCATTCTTTTCTTTTCTGGCTCAAATGCTTTTGTAGTTGCATGTTGTTTAATATAGGATCTTCAGAAACAGCTTTAAGATATTGAATGGGAATTGCATTTATATATGGTTAGTCCCACATACACTTGGCACTGACATATATAAAGAATTACTTAAGATACTCTTCTCTTTTCCTCATGCAAAAAAAAGGAGCACAGGTATATGTTGTCAAAGGAACCAGAAATGATATCATAAGGTTAAACTGGGCCTAAAGTAGTAGAAACAAAGACAACAGGCAAAGGCCTGGCCATTATTTATTGAGTGCAGACAGAGGGCTCTGCCCAGTGCCAGGTCAGACATGAGGGAAGACACGCTTTTCTGCTCAGTGGGCTTATCATCTCAGTGTAAGCACACAGTGTAACATCTTGTCTAATGTAGATTGGGCTATCTTAGATCTAGAATAATAGATCACCTAAGATTTAGATCATCTTAATTAGGATGTTGGCAGATTGAAATGGAATGGAGTTCTTGATGCAAGCAAATGAGTAGTAAATGCATTACCAATTCCGCCTCTTCCTTGCAGAATTCTTCCTAAAAGCCAGTTCCTTTCCTGCTAAACTATATAAACAGTACTGAAATGCAGTACCTAAGGAGAGCTCTTTCTTCTACTGTGGATTCTTCAGTAGTCCTTTTTTTGTTAATAGAAGGGCAACTTTTCTTCAAAAATGTTTGTGAAAGACAGAAACAAAAGTGAGTTATTTTTTTGAAGATCAGTTGTGGTTACTAAATTTGTGATGGAACCGAATAAAAGATAGTTCTTCTAATCTCCTTGAGGCACTTAAATTTGCATATTATCAGATGTGTGGGTGGGCCCAAGATGAGGAATTTTTTTAGTAGTCTGCCACTGTAAGTAGGTGACTGAAAAAATGATTGAGATGATATAACATATATTAGGTCAAAGGACAGCTAATGGTCAGCCCTATCATGGTCTATATGATGTATAAAGCCATAGCTTATCTTGATTTTTCGTACTGTGTTTCCATTGCTGGATGATTCTGGGAGTGAAATTCTTTGGTGTCTCTAATCAACACAGGGAAATGTCACTGGCAAGAGTAGGTGGCCTATTTTTTTTTCCCTATTTAGTCAAAGAGTGCCTAATCTCTGAATCCGTAACAACTAGAGTTGCAGAGATGCATGGTATTAGATACAGAGTTACATTCTACAGAAAGCAACACTCTTGTTGGCAGAGCTCACATTTTGTAACTCAGCCTGATCTATTTTGAAGATAATATATAGTTAAACACATTAGAGGTACTTTTTGATATATAGTGGAGGTCAACATGTTTTTAAAAATCTAGAAGTATTTAAGCACAAAACAGAAGGCAAGATACAGAATTGCTTCTAAAAGCCACTTTAAAATTAGTAAGTAAATTATTTGAAAGTGCGGAACAATTACCTCCTTGTGTGATTTACACTTTTTCCCCTGGAATGTGTTGTTTCTGGCAGGGGAGCGTCTGAGCTGGGAGAGCCCTGCTAAAGGGATTACTTTGCTCTGGCTCTTGTGTTTATTGAGTCACCTAGGACTTCTTATAAAACAGCAGTTTTCAAACGTACACACACCTGCACTCAACACCCTGAATACTCCAAAAGTTTGTTTAACTGTTCTCACACCCAGAGTATCTCTCCCATCCAGTGAGGTCAAAAAGCATTGAGATGTCCACATTCTGGTTTTTCCTTCTCCTCGGAAATTACTTGGAATATAGCCATTTATGTGGTTCTGATGCTAACAGAGACTGAGAAAGTTTTTCAGTGTACTGTAGTGCTCTTTGCCACCGGGCCTCACAGACCATCACCAGTCTTACCTCCCACTGTGCCAATGTTTCTCAGGAAACATTAACTAGATTAGAGGTCCTTCTGGGCCAGAGTCCAGGGATCCATCTCACTGCGGCTTCCAGGCCATTTTGCGTTGGGTGGGAGTGGTGACTTCTCATCTTTGTACTTATCTGGCCTGCAGAGGCCAACACTGGTTTAGCATTGCCCCCTGCAGGGTTAAGCAAGGCCATGGATCTTTCTGTGTGAGAAAGGGGAGAGGGAAAAAGGAAGCCGAAAGCAAGAGGCTAAGACAAAGGAAAAGAGAGAGGGAAAGAAAAGAGAGAGAAGGAACAGAAAGAGAAAGATAAAAGAAGGAAGTATGTATCCAGTGAAGCTCATCTGCCTAAGTCGCTTCATGAACATTAATGCTTTCATGTCTCTTGCTCTTTCTATCTTATTCTTCCCTTTCTCTAGCTCTGGAACTCAAAGCCAGAAAAACTGTCTTTATTTTTGACATCTTAGACATTATTGTATAACCATTGTGTGTGTGTGTGTGTGTGTGTGTGTGTGTGTGTGTGTGTGTGTGTGTTTAACATACTCTATTAATGGGGTTAGCATAGTTAGCAGGCTTACTATGGTCTAGGTTTGTATCAAGCCTTTTACCTGGATCGTCTCATTCATTCTTCCCAACAGTATAGCAGTTGTAGCTTCTGTTATCATTTTTACTTTACTGATAAAAAACGTAGGCTCCAAACACATATTAGGTACTCAGGCTTATTCAAAGTCTTTTTAAAATCTGTATGTGACAGCGCAAAGGCCAGATTCCTTACCCTGTCATTTGACTCCACCTGCTTAGTCAAGATTCATGTCACTGTTTCATTTCGTTAATGTTCTAGTTAATTCACCATCTTCCAAAAGCCTTTTCCCTTTGCTTTTGCCCAGGGCTTTTCCCATTCTCTCTACTTACACTGCTCTTATCCATCCTTAAAATTGCTAAATATTGAATACGTAACTACATTGTGATGTCATAGCTCTGGACAGGACACTGTTCCTCTCCATGCTCACTGCCCAGCAGTAGAGAAAGACACACACATATGTAATTCTAAATTAAGGCAGACTGTGTGATGAATACTATAATAAGAGATAGGAACATAAGAAATAGGGAAATTGGGGGAAGGGACATTATTTCAATCTGATGGTGCCTGGGAAAGCTCTTTGCTCTAAGAGAAGATGGATTTTTGTGGAGGTCTCTAATGTTCTGACAGATTGTTAGTAGGAAGATATTGAAGGGAGAGCATTCCAGGTAGAGGAAATAACATGGTAAAACGCATGGAAAAAAGAAAGATATGAGGGACATCTAGAGAATGGTGAACAGCGAATAGTTTGGCTCTTTTGAACCAAAAAAGGGATGAGGACCTAGTGGAAAATAAAGCCTGAAAAGCTTTGAGCTATGTACTGGAGAGGTCTGAACAAAGAGTTTGTGTTTTGTTAGTATGCCTTTAGCGTTTTTAATCAGTGGTTCCCAACATTTTGGCATCAGGGACCGGTTTCGTGGAAGACAATTTTTCCACAGACAGGGAGAGGAGGGGGATGGTTCAGGCAGTACTGTGAGCGAGGGTTCAGGTGGTAATGAGAGTGATGGGGAGTGATGGGGAGCAGCAGATGAAGCTTCTGTGTGGCCTGGTTCCTAACAGGCCACGGACTGGTACCGGTCCGTGGCCCGGGGTTTGGGGTCCCCTGTTTTAATGATTGGGTTTAGTCACAGAAAACAGATGGCAAAAGTAGGATGAGAGTGGAAGGACTGACAGTGAATTGGGAAACTAGCATAATAACTAAAGGCAGCGAAAGTCAAGCAGTGGCCGTGATAAAATAGAAAGAAAAAGGTAGAAGTGATATTATAGAAGAAGAAATATTAGGATTTGGCATCGAGGGAATGGAGGTCGGAGGGAATAGTTAATGATGACTCAAAGGAATTGAGCATGAACAGTTAGGAGAATGGTGTTACTATTAACTGAGGTAGGACAGATGTCTAATTAATAAGAATATCTGGATGTATAACCTGGGTAGAGATATTTTTGTAACCTCTGCAGGTGATTCCAAAGTGCAGGCAAGTTTGAGAACAATGATTTAGAGATGGAAGAAGCCAAAAAATTATCTGTGTAGTTATGTGCAACACTCAGTTGAAAATGTAGGCCCGAAGCTTGGAGCAGGGATCAATGCTGAGGTTGCAGGTTTGACAGTACACATAGATTTAAAAAAAATTTTTTTATTGGAATATAGCTGATTTACAATGTTGTGTTAGTTTCAGGTGTACAGCAAAGTGAGTCAGTTATACATAAACATATATCCACTCTTTTTTAGATTCTATTCCCATGTAGGTCATTACAGAGTATTGAGTAGAGTTCCCTGTGCTGCACAGTAGGTTCTTATTAGTTATCTATTTTATATATAGTAGTGTGTATATGTCAATCCCAATTTCCCAATTTATCCATCCCCTGCCTTTACCCCCTTAAGTTTGTTTTCCATATCTGTGACTTAAGTTTGTTTTCCATATCTGTGGAAAACAGATACGGAATCTTAAGTTTGTTTTCCATATCTGTGACTCTATTTCTGTTTTGTAAATAGGTTCACTTGTACCATTCTTTTAGATTCCATCTATAGGCAATATAGATGTCTTTCTTTGTCTCACTTACTTTGTCTTTCCTTGTCTGACTTACTTCACTCAGTATGACAATCTCTAGGCCCATCCATGTTGCTGCAAATGACATTATTTCGTTCTTTTTTATAGCTGAGTAATATTCCATTGTATATATGTACCACATCTTCTTTATCCATTCCTCTATTGATGGACATTTAGGTTGCTTCCATGTCCTGGCTATTGTAAATAGTGCTGCAATGAACACTGGGTTGCATGTATCTTTGAAAATTATGGTTTTCTCTGGCTATATGCCCAGGAGTGGGATTGCTGGGTCATATGGTAGTTCTACTTTTAGTTTTTTAAGGAGCCTCTATAGTGTTCTCCATAGTGGCTGTACCAATTTCCATTCCCACCAACAGTGTAAGAGGGGTCCCTTTTTCCACATCCTCTCCAGCATTTGTTGTTTGTAGATTTTTTGATGATGGCCATTCTGACTGGTGTGAGGTGATACCTCGCTGTAGTTTTGATTTGCATTTCTCTAATAATTAGTGATGTTGACCATCTTTTCATGTGCTTTTTTGACCATCTGTGTCTTCCTTGGAGACATGTCTATTTAGGTCTTCTGCCCATTTTTTGATTGGGTTTTTTGTTTTTTTGATATTGAGCTCCATAAGCTATTTGTATATTTTGGAGATTAATCCCTCGTCAGTTGCTTCATTTGTAAATATTTTCCCATTCTGAGGGTTGTCTTTTCATTTTGTTTATGGTTTCCTTTGCTGTGCAAAAGCTTTTAAGTTTCATTAGGTCCCATCTGTTCATTTTTGTTTTTATTTTCATTACTCTAGGAGGTGAATCAAAAAAGATCTTGCTGTGATTTATGTCAAAGAGTGTTCTGCCTACGTTTTTCTCTAAGAGTTTTATAGTATCCAACCTTACATTTAGGTCTTTAATCCACTTTGTTTATTTTTGTGTATGGTATTAGAGAGTGTTCTAATTCCATTCTTTTACATGTAGCTGTCCAGGTTTCTCAGCACCACTTATTGAAGAGAGTGTCTTTTCTCCATTGTATATTCTTGCCACCTTTGTCATAGATTAGGTGACCATAGGTGCGTGGGTTTATCTCTGGACTTTCTATCCTGTTCCATTGATCAATATTTCTGTTTTTGTGCCAGTACCATATTGTCTTGATTACTGTAGCTTTGTAGTATAGTCTGAAGTCAGGGAGCCTGATTCCTCCAGCTCTATTTCTCTTTCTCAGTATTGCTTTAGATATTTGGGGTCTTTTGTGTTTCCATACAAAATGTAAGATTTTTTTTTGTTCTAATATTCTGTGAAAAATGCCACTGATAATTTGATAGGGAAGTCCACGTAGATTTAATAGCTGTAGCCTTGGAAGTTGATATTGACAAGAAAAGCCTATTGTGTGAGAATGAAGGAGAAGTATGATAGAACCTTTAGGGATGTCTAGGGTAACGGAGAGCGAGGACGTCATATTACAACTGGGGATTAAGTGAGAATATACATGCTCAATAGTGAAACTCCCAGCTCTTGCCTCCCAGAATGCTGTTAACCAGGGGATAGTAGGAATGTAGTTAAAAGGAAATTTTCATGGGGTAGGGGTCACCTTAGCATGTTTATAGGTTAGAAAACAGGACTAGTTAAAAAGGGATGGTTGAAGAAGATAGTTGCAAGAAGGATGAGAAAGATGAATTGGCACAATGATTCAGATGTTGGAGAGGAAGTGAGTCAGGTGGAGCTGTGAATTTCAGGAAGGGAGGGTATGTCTTATGAGATAGGAGAGAAAGAAAGAATATTGAGTGGTAAGCAATGGTAAAGAGGGAAGGAAGCCAAAGGATTTAGAACAAAGGCAAAGTCAATGTGATTAGTCAGTGAGGCAATTATATGAATAGAGAGAGGGTTGAGAGTGAGGATGGACTGGAGAACAAGAGTGAGATTCAAATCCCACCTTCTCAATAGAGATTTCCTGCAACTTTCCAGTCCTAGGTGATTGCTATTCCTTCTAAACTATATTATATTTACTATTTGTACCGTACATTTGATGATTAATCACACACAGCCTTGTGACCCATTTCCATTGTTGTCTTGAGCTCTCATTTATACCTTTTGTAAGTTTACTTTTAAGGTGATTACACTCCATGACTAAAAAGTCCTCGGGGCAGCGACTACATCCTAAACTTTAAACTCACTTTAAAGTTTTGCTCACTTTAAACTTTATTTGAGCTAAAAGTATATATTTAAAAATTTTTAATTGGTCGATATAATATTATTATTAAAGTTAAAGACAGCACTCCACTTTATCTTCTCGTCTTTTTATCTTAGCTGTGTAAATAATGGCACAATCCTATCTTACCATCTGATCTTCCTCTCTACAGTTCTCTGCCATTTCCTTTGCCTCTTGCTTTTTACTGTAAATAAAACAATCTTTAAAAGAGCTGTTTCACCTATTTCTCCCCAAATAACTAGTAATTTATATGATAAAGAAGAAGTGTGATTTTATTTACTTACCTTTTTTTTTTTTTTTGTATTTCCTTGAATCACTTAGTTAATTGTTTTAGTAGGCTGTTAGCTTTTTGTTTTGGGGGGGCTGTTTTTGGTTTCTATTTGAACAGACTTGCTGAAAAAATATATTCTGAGTTGCTTTGAAAAAGATTAAAAGCATCTGATGTGACTTAGCAGCTGACCAGCACACTGGTTGATGAAATATATAGTCTTTGCTCGAAAGCTCTCTAGCAAGATTAGGTGAGATTGAACCTGAGAAGGTAAAGGTTTCTAAATTGACATAAACTCAAAGGACAGAACTAAATCATACTACTATTTGAATCTCTAACAAAGTCTAATCTTTGACATATTATATTTGGTACACTATAATCTGTGTACATACACATCCTTCTAGTAAATGATGAATGAGGTTTAGCTAACATAGTGTAGTTTATTATATTCTTTTATAATCTTCTAGACCTTTGTAGGAAATTTAAGGTTGGGGAGGTCTGCTTTGTAAAATGTCCCAGATCACTTCACTGGAACAGAGTCTCTATAGAACACACATGCATGCGTTTTTCCAAAACAGCTTGGTCAAATGTATTTCCCTACTGTCATTCATTTGATGCCTTGTCTGGCTGCCATTAGATAGATAGGGGAATATATTGAATTTCACTGGATAGTTCCGTCTGTCTAAAACCGGTAAAACCAATACTTTCTGATGGGAATTTTTGGTCCAGTTGTGAAACCAGAAAGAAATTAGTGAAGTTTCATCAGCATATTTGACCTTCAGTACTTATCTGGACCTTCTCAGATTCATCCATAATTTGAGTGCTATGCTTTTTGAATTATGTAGAATTTTAAAAAACTCTGTCTGTCTCAGATTTTTTCTCCTTTTCAGTCCCTCATCCCCAAAGCTTTTATTTCTTTCCTATCTGAAAGTAACTAATAACCACATGATGTAAACTTGCGATTCTAATGCTGAGCAGGCTCAATAGTATCAGTGAAACTGACTCTTGTAGACGATGCCGACCAGCTTAATGTGTTGGAATTTTTCCCATTACTTAAGACTTCAGAGGTTCCAGAACCTGGCCTGTTGTATATAACAAGTGCTTTATACTGACCCCCTTTTCTGATCACACACTGTTTCTCCTCTTTGCAAACTCTTCTGAGAATTACATATTTATAAAATAGCTTTCTAGACCCCACTGCCCATTCTCATTAATGAAGTTCTTGTGTCACGAGTTTTTTCTTTCAAGTAAATTAGATTAACATGACAACAGAAAACAAAGTGTATTTTTTTCAAATTATCATTAAATAGTGCTAATAATAATGTTGCATTTTGGAATGAAATTAAATCATCTCATTTCCGAATAATTGAGAATTTTATAACTGTTACTGTAAATCAATAATTGAAAATCTCCCCCCTTTTTTATTTTGCTTGAAGGCTAAGAATTATTAACTGTGTAATATAGAACAAAGAGAACAGTGATGTGAACAAAGATATCACTGGATAAAGGTAAACCTGATGTTCTGAGTGTTTTTTCTTCCCTTGTAATTACTTTTGTATTTTATCCAATTGTCAAGTAGTTTTCAGTTGTGTTACTGCTTCAGACCGTTGACAAATATCATCTTCTGTTGTTATCTGCAGATTTCCTTTAGTCTCAGTTGTACACAAAAAGCTTAATGACTCTTCTCCTTTGGCTAATGCACGAAAAGGAAATCAGGTAAAAGAGTTTGAAGATAGAATTTCTTTGGAAATCTTGCATTTTTAAGCAGTCGCTGTCTTACAACAGCTTCTTTCAGTGAATACCTGGAAATTGAAACTCCTGTTGTGTGTACTTTTCCTAGGCAATCAATAGTTCTCTCTCTTCCTGTAAATGGGAAAATGGGATACTGGCAGTATAGGCACACTGCTCCTCCTAAAAGGGAAGTGGGTTGGGGATGTTGCACTAATGATACAATCAGTAGCAGCAGCATCAAACAATGGTTATTAAAGTCATCAAACAACGACTACGTGATGACTTTAGCCACAGTCACTTTATTGAAATTACCCTCGTCGGTGTTCACTCATGACTTCTTGGTTATCAAATAAAACAGTCTCTGAGCTTCAGCTCCCTGATTTATAAACAAAACGTTTGATCCTGATTAGTGGTTTTAATTGATAAATTATTAGCCAATAATTTTTTTCAAAATAAATGTTATTCATAATCCTAATATAGAAAACAAACCAAAGTGAAATTTCTTGGTTGACTCAGAACCTGGAGGCTTTGTCCCCTGCTTGCTACCACCTGGACCTTCTATAGCCCTCCCTGTCCCCAGCCTCTGCAGAGCTCGCAGGTTCCATAGGACGAAGTTCTGAAACTAGCCTCCCAATTTGACCTTCTTGTCTGTGCCTCTTTTCCATTTGCACCGTGACTCTCCCACGCAGGATGCTTCAGTGGTTTTCCATTGCCTGCCTATAAAGTTCCTTCCTTTTGAGCATTGTTCCTTTGAGTCTTTTGTCTTCCTTTGCAACATGGGCCTACTTTTAGCCTCCAGAACTGCTCAACTTGTCCTTTTTTCTATGCTCTTCTCATTCTGCTCCTTATATCTTTGCCCATCTCTAACTGTTCAGTCCTTTTCACTCTCACCCAATACCCATCTAAGTCAAATGACTCTCAATTTTCTCAACGTTCCTATAGCATTTGTACCTCAATTATAGCACATATCACATTCTGTCTTTGAATTTTGTATTAAAGATGTCCCTCAGGCTGTTTGCTGTCTGAAGGTAGGGAACTATTTCTTGTTAATCGTTCTATACACTGCAGTGTTCAACATATGTCCCTTAAAGTCTACTTTCAAAAATGCTTGTCAGTAAACGAAACATTTACAACAGAAATCAAAGTCCTTCAATTATGTGGGTATTCTTTAGATTATTTATTTCTGTTAGTCCCTTATTCTGTTAGTCTGTTAGTCCCAGTTTTGTAAACTGATCTATATTCTCTGAGGTTATGTAGATTAAATTGATTAAATTTAATCGATATGATGGAATCTAGGCCAGTTATATAAAACTAAAGTGAAATATCTTTTTAATGCAAAATGTTTTATAGCTTTGCATTTCATAATGAAAAGAAAAAGGAAAAACAAAGCAACCTACTATGTGTTTGGAAATTTGCCTTTTCTTGACATTTTTTTTTCCTTGATATTTTACATAGGGTTATTTATGAGTTAGTTAGCTCGCTGACATCCTAGACATACCAGTTATATATTAATAAGTGTGGCATCTGTACTAACACTATAATTTTTTTTTTTTTTTTTTTTTTTTTTTTTTTTGTGGTACACGGGCCTCTCACTGTTGTGGCCTCTCCCGCCGCGGAGCACAGGATCCGGACGCGCAGGCTCAGGGGCCGTGGCTCACGGGCCTAGCCGCTCCGCGGCATGTGGGATCTTCCCAGACCGGGGCATGAACCCGTGTCCCCTGCATCGGCAGGCAGACTCTCAACCACTGCGCCACCAGGGAAGCCCTAACACTATGATTTTTAATTTTCATTTAAATAGTTTTTATTGAGCTCCCAGGGAGGACAATGAAATGTGTAATTTCAATAAAGTATATCTCTTTTTGTATTTATTTTTCTGTTTCCTGTAAGTTCTATAAGATTATCATCCCTTAATAGAATATGTCTGAGAATTCAATTAAGTTTAATGAAAGTTACAAAAGCTGGTAGAGAATGTACCAGTGTACAACTATTTAGTTTCTATTACTTCATTTGAGTTACTTAGTGCTTCATAATTTTATTAATAGTTTTGGGATAAGGAAAGGTATGCTGATTTGGTAAAGTTTATATTGATATTTCAAACAAACTGTAATAAGAATATGTCCTATGATATAGTAGTGATAGTATAGTGATTAATATGCTTTGGAGGAAAAAGCCCAAATAAATTTAGTAGGTTTTTTTCCCCAAGACTAATATTATCAATTATTTTCATAACTGAGGAAGAACTGACATTGAGACTAGAAATAATGATAGAGACAAATAGATATATTTCAGAATTAGAAATCTGAGGGCTTGAAATAAGTCCATATATCCATAAACCACAGACAAATGGAAGGTACTTTCCCCAGGGATCATTAAGTCAGAGAATCCCTTCTCTGCACCTGTGTGATCATCTGCAAAGGAGGAGTGATAATGCTACCTCCCTCCCCCACAGGCTTGTTGATGAGATCAGATGATATATATGGAAGTACTGCCAGAGTTGGATGGTTGACTAATTCATACGTGGTAGCTAAGAAGACCAGAGACATTTTGTACACTTCTAGACTCTTCTAGTTGCAGCCAGGGTAGGAGCCTGACTCCCTGTTCTCTTGCAATGGTGGATGTGTGGGGCTGGGGCCTCACTGGGTTACAGTGAGGAGCTTTGAGTGGGACATGGAATGGAGGACAGTCACCTCAATCAGGGACGAGGTGAACAAGCAAACCAAAGACAGTCGTAAGCAAGGACTAAATCCACAAGTGGAGTCAGAAGGAATGGATGTGAAAAGGAAAACAGGAAGTCAAACCTGAAAATAGCCACTTTGAGGCACCAATACTCAGAGCCAGATGCTTCACAATAGGGACCCTGGGTGGCACCAGAGGCAGTGGTGGTGGGAGCCGTTAAGGTGCCAGAAAAATCAGTCCTAGCACAGGCCGTGCCTTCCACACACCATCCCGTGATTCCTGGAATTTCTCTTCAGTGCAGAAATACCAGCCCTATAGACCCCACAGATTCAGTGTGTGACATCTTCATACTTTTTGAACTCTAGCATAATACCCTTAGGTGACTAAATCCTGAGATTTAGTGGTACAGGATCTGAACTCTTGAATTATGATTTTATGTTTGTTATTGGAAATAATTAGTATGATATCTTGTCAAGGGTCTTCGATGTTAAGATTATATTAATATGTATCTAGAGCTCTACAGTAAATTGCTTCTATGACTTATATTCATTATTTACTCTTGGTAGGTCTCGTATTCATAGGGTAACATTTAAAACATGCCAACTGGCATTGAGCACTAATTTAGCTGCTCATCCCTTTCTGCTTCCCACATCCCCTGACTCTTTGCCCATTAATTCTGTGGGACTCAGTTTAAATCAGGAAAGGAAAAAGTGTTGCGTACAATGAGTGTAGTCAGGGAGAGGCTCTGGTTCTTATGGCTTTGCCCTTAGGAGCCTCAGTAAATTCCTTTCTGCAAAGCATTTGACTCGTGCGGCTTAACTACCAATGATGCCTCAGCAGGGTTAGCCCCCGGAGATGAGAGAACGATGACCAGAGATGCAGACAGAGAAGACTCAAAAGAGGGTTAGATAAGGAAGTTATTTCCAGGTAGCTTCACGTGTTTCAGCATATGTGGACTGGTCTTTAAACTCCAGCCCATAAAGCAGTATTTCCTGTCCTAATAATTTTCATATCTTGGTCTCCTAACGAGCATGGAGCAGTAAGTGGGCTTCACTGTCTGTCTGCATCTGACTGCCCCGACTGTGTTAATCATCATCTGCTCGTAGAAGCATGGAAACCCTGGGAGATTAGTGCTTGGCAGAGTCAGTAAATTGGTCGGTTTGTGCAAAATTTTGGGAGAAGAGAGTGGAGTGGCAAAGTGAGTTGACTTTGGAAATATGAGTAGAAGTGGTGCTGAAAGTGCAGAGGGACAGCCTCCTACCTCATTGTATTGTGCTTTTTTTAAAAAAAAAAAAAATTGAGATATAGTTGACGTACATAATTGTTTTGTGATTTTGAATAAAACGATCTTCAAGTACAAGCTATTTTAGTTCTTTTCAGGGCTAGTAGGAAGCTATTTCATCTAGTGTGAATGAAAAGCAAGTCTTTGGGTTTATGAGTCCAGGGCCCCATACAATTGCAGAGAGTGTTGGAAGATAGTTGTGTTAGGTGGCCATAAATGACGGCAAAGCACAGGACCAATGGGACAGATGAAAATACGCTGTTCAAGAAAAATAGGCTCCTTTTCATAGAACATGACATTCCTGCATCCTACCTCTACCATAATATAAGGACCCGATTAACGGAAAAGAAATGAAAAATAATGAGTCAGCATGCTTGTTACCTAAACCCATCATAACATTTTAAAATGCTTAAATTGTCATTCCTAAAAAGAAATTACAGCCATTGAGGGGCCGTTTTGGCTACTTGGCAAGATCTGTAATTCAAATGGTTCAGGACTTAATTCTTAGGGAATTTTGTTCACTCTTCCTATGTAAAAGGGTCACAGCATTTTATATATTACAGAAAACTTTGAGATGAGTAAGGCCGGGAAAAATAAGAAAACATACCTCTTTCTCTGTTTCATAAAACTGTGGTAGGGTGCTAAGTAAGACAAACAACCTTATAATTAGAAAGAAAATTATAAGACGTTATTTTTATTCTAAAAATTACATTAATGGCTTTATCTGCAGCACAGTTATTACCGATTGCCATTAACTTGTCAGCACAAACAAGCTTAAAATTTATTTCATATTCTGTAGTCCTAATAATTTTTTTGAAAAAGGGTGGCATTCAAATGGTGTAATTAAAACAAGTAGAATAATAAACATATATTTATGAAGGGTTGTATATATGTATTTGTTTTAAGTTGAACAGGTAATTTCTAGTGATTTTGTGAGTCATACAGTGAATAATTAAAATAACTTTAAATTCAAATATTAACATTTCAATTTCCAATTTGGTGAACATAAGCAAATTATTTATAAGTTTGTTTTCAATTCCTGCAAAGCTTATTAAAATTAACATTTCCTCCATTTAAGTAAACTTCCTTCCTACTGTGAAACAGTTTCATTTATTGCTATTTGTAAACTGCCTAGGATAGATGCAGAGTGGATTGGGCTTGAAACTCCTTGAACAGTTTCTTTTGAAATAACACTACATACGTTAAGCTCAATTACACATCCAAACAGCCACAGCTCACTTTTGGTAATTTATTCATTGATTTAACATAGTACCCAGAAGAGCCATGCCTGCTGTCATTTTTGTAATATATTATGTTTTAAATATACTCATGCTCACCCATGCACACCATTAAGGTGTGCATAAACCTGTGTTTTTCTCTCTTGACAGCTATAAATGTTTGTTATTATTACACAAAACATATGTTCATGTTGTTTTTGTCTAAATTATTCTATCTGGGGCTATAAAGTTTTAATGTTATTAGTTGCCCTTAGAATTTTAATGTTTCACTGCTATAACCTTCTTAGGATTTCTGTGCAATTAAATAGAAACTATTTCACTGCAGCCTGGAAGAACAGTATATTTTCAAAAAAAAAAAACAAACAAACCTTCTTGTGCCATTTTCTTTCAGTGTAGTAAAAATGTTTGGTTGACAGTTTTTCTTTTTGGTCTATGGAAGCCTCACCTGTGATCATACCTGAGCCCCAGCTGCGTGCAGAACATAGACCATTGCTTGTCCTGCTCCTGGCATCTGCTGGAAAGACATGAGTTAAGCACTGTTTCAACCAAAGGGACAATATTTCACCAGCCCTTCAGGGGGTCATTCCAGGTGTTATTTAGTTGGGCCTGGCTCCACTTGGGCCTGGCTTTGGTCTAATATGTACAGAGACCAATAGGGACGAAATGAGAAGTCCGTTATAATACCAGGTATGTGTCTAACTTGGTTTGTTTCGCCAGCTTGGATCAAGGAGCATTTTATTTACAAATCAGTGGAGACACTCACATTCGGTTGAGCCATTGAGATGCTTTTCTCTTATGTCTCATCTCCTTTCTATCCCCAATCACTATACTTGGTCTAGGCCTCGTTTTCCAGCCAAACTGATCTTGAAATCTAATTTCCCACAGACAGAATCAGTGAATTGCAAGTAATTTGTATTTTACAGATGAGGTTCTAAGCGTATCCTGACTTGTTTGCCTATAATTCTATGGTATTAACTTGGTGGTGCCCAACCCACCCCAAGTCTCCCCACCCAGTGCTGGGGATGAGTAATGTCACTGACTTTTAATTGACTCTGTGCCTCAATTTTATGTCTGTGTACCAGTCATTGTACTTCCGTTGTCATCTTCCTAACATACATGTTGGATCACATCAAACTTCAGCTCAAAAGCCTTGCCACGTGTAAATCTGAACTAATTAACAAGGCATTCAGAATTGTCCTTGATCCAGCACCAAATCACTTCTCCAGGCTCATTGGCCCTTAGTTCTGTTGCATAGCCCATACCTCAGCCCTGCTTTTCCAGCCCCACACACTCAACCATAGGTGCAAGACTGTTTCCTTGGAGTGTTCTCCTTTGCATTCTGTCCATTCAGACTCTATTTCTCCAAAGTTCAGCTCAAATACTGCTTCATCCGCTAGGCTCTTCCTAATTTTCCCCCAGTCAAAATTAATCGCATCTGCTACGTTTCTTCAGCATGTTGCTTCTGTGTGATTTCTCATATATTCCATTCTGTCTTATCATTGTTCACTAGATTATAAACTCCTTGAGGGCAGGAACTATACCTCTTTCATCTTTGTTTTCTTACCAATACCTTGCACAGTATATAATAGGTACTGCTTTGTTGGTGAATGGAGGAACAATGTTTCTTTTTTCTTTTCTTTTTTTTACCCTGAACTAATTGGAAATCGCTGAACTATTAGGCTGATATTAACTGAAGTTTTATTCAATTTCCCTGCCTTTGTTCAGGCTTTATGGACATGAATATAGACCTAAAGTCTGACAGACTTATAGACAAAGGGATTATATATCTCCTCAGAGCGACACATTACATTAGCAGAAAAATCCTTGTTAATAAATTCTTTTGCTTACATCTGAAAGTACCATCAGATGCTTAGTTCATCTTGTATCTGTCCTCTGAGGAATCAAAGATTACCTGGCCGTCATTCTTTGAATAATCTCCTGCTGCAGTAAAAAAAACTCAATGCAAAAGTCAGAGAAACACAATACATGAACTTTGAAGGAGGGGTATCATATACATCAGCACTACTTGACTTCAATTTGAAGTCCAGTTTGACTTGGAATAAAATTAGTTATTTAGTACTCTGTATTTGGTACTGTTTTAGTTTTCTAGTTTGTGAGTTTGAGTTGCCACAAAAAATGGATTTGTTTTCTACCAACTTGATCCGTTCTTAATTAAGGTATAAAGTTTCAGAGCATTATAAGGAGCTTATTATTTTTCCTTAAACAGTGCCCCTAAAATAACTTACATTATGGAATGAGAATTTCTCAATGTTCTCAGGAGCTGAGCCTAAGTAGGACATTATTTTAACAGAAAATTGGGTTAGTGTCCCTTCTCTTTCTTCTCTGGCACTACCCCCTGGTTAATGGCGGTCTCTGGAAGAAGGAAAACAGGAAAGGAAGTTCTTCAAGGATTTGTGGAAGTCTCTCTTGTTAAATCACCCTTTTGGACTTTTCTTCTTTTTAATCTCCCACATTTTCCAGTTTAACACCGTTCGCAAAGCCCAGCTGGAAAGAGACTTAGAAAGCCATATTTAACTGCTTTTTAAGTCATTTTTTTTCTTCTTTAGAGTGATCTCAAATCGTAGAGATTAAGGTTCTTAACAGGCAGCAATCACTGCTCACGAATAGTGGACCTCCTCTAACTTACACCATTTTAATTACATTTGAAGTTTTTACCAATTATATGGTGAACCTCTGCAGGGCAAAGGGAGGTGGACGGATTGGTGTGGAGCCTTAGTGGCTTTCTCTTTTAGAAACAGAAACACCTATAATGGAGAAACACAACATTTGTCAAAGAATGGAGATATAGTAAGTCAAGGTGCTTGGTTACACAATAATCCCCCATAGAGTACTCATCACTGCTAAGTCACTGACTGTGTTACCAGAAGGTTTCTCAGTGAGGAAAGGATCAGGAGGTCAGTTATCTGGTGGGTATTACGAGGGTATTAATGCTACTAAGAATAGAACTCTAACTTTTTATTGAAGTTTTTAGTTAAATGATATTAACTTCAAGTTTTAACTGAGGTGCAACCATCCAAATTCTACAGCCAGGCTCCACGAAGTAATGGACATAAAATTACATGTTCTTCTGATAGGTTGATGGGTCTTTATTAGAATTTCAAGGACCTCCACAGAGCTGTTATTAGACACAAACTGCTCTAAAGTCTTCTATGAGAATTAGGGCTGGCTGATTGATTCCAGGAAATAATTTCAACCTGGACCACTGAAAGGAAAAAAAAGCAGGGGGAGGGAATGATATAAGGAAAGAAGTGTTTTGTTTTTGCCTTTTTTTTTTTTTTTTAAATTGAAAGGGTCTATTTATATGGCTAGGTGTGGATGCATTTGCCAAGCCTTTAAAACACAATACACATCTCCCTTCTTTCCTCTCTTTATTTATTCCTTCTGTTTCTCCCTTTATCTCCAACTAAATGGGAATAGAAACCGCCCCCCCAACGGAGGTTTTTGTTCCTTCAAATTTTAAGGAAAGCTCATCTCTCTTGAGAATTCCATACATCTGTGTGTCACTGGTTCTATCAGGGTAGCAGTACCTGTGAGAAGTCAGAATAAAATAAACACTTTATTAAAATATTTAAGTTGAGCCAAACAAAAGTGAAAATTAATGCCAGAACTTTGCCATCCATGATTTATAAATAAGCTGTCTTCTAAATAAAAACTTCAACTACCTGCAGTTCAGATCTCATGGAGAAATGGGAGGGATGTGCAGTTTGAGGAGGAAATCTGCTATTACTCCTTCTCTAGGAACAAAAGAGAGAGATGGCAATTTCAAGGTTCATAATTTTACCTCTTTGAGCCAAGAAGGAAAGAGCTATGGGTAGTGAACAATTTCATAAACAAAATCATCCATACCTAAAACCCTTTGTTTCATTGTAATCATAAACTTTGTGAAGATTTGGTATTAAGTTGGTTGGGTGCCATTTTACAGCAAAGAAATTTGCTAAAGGAATTGATAATAGCCTTTTCTTCCTTTGGAAAGGATTTAAACTACTTTAAATTTTTGGTAGATAGCCAGCGTTTTGTCATTTAGACATGTCACATTACTATGAAAGCATCATGCATCATAACACAGCATAACTATGTGATTTGCTGAAGTGCTAGTTTCTTGAAAAAAAAAGAAAAAAGAGAAAGAAATGAAAAAAGACAGGTATATATATATTTATATAGTTTATATAATATATAAATGTAATATTTTATATATATATATATATATATATATATATATTTTTTTTTTTTTTTTTTGTGAAAGCCATACAGCATAATTTTTCGCCAGGAGCCAGTAAAAGTAAGCTCTTTTAAAAAATTTTTAGTTTTAGTTTTTAATTAATTTTTATTGAAGTATAGTTGATTTACAATGTTGTGCTTCTGCTGTACAGCAAAGTGAATCAGTTATACATATACATATATCCCTTCTTTTTTAGATTCTTTTCCCATATAGGTCATTACAGAGTATTGAGTAGAGTATTGAATAGAGTACCAAAAATGTAAAGAAATTTAAATCCTTTCCAAAGGAAGATAAGGCTATTTTCAATTCCTTTAGCAAATTTCTTTGCTGTAAAATGGCAGCCAAGCAACTTAATACCAAATCCTTGCCTACCTATACAGTAGGTTCTTATTAGTTATCTATTTTATATATAGTAGTGTGTGTATGTCAATCCCAATCTCCCAGTTTATCCCCACCCCCACTTACCCCCTGGTAACCATAAATTTGTTTTCTACATCTGTGACTCTATTTCTGTTTTGTAAATAAGTTTATTTGTATGATTTTTTTTTTAGATTCCACATATAAACGGTATCATGTGATACTTGTCTTTCTCTGTCTGACTTACTAGAAGTGAACTCTGAAACTAGTCCCATGTCTCTGGATGTCAAGGTGTAAGTGGGCTTCTTTTGTAAATATGAGAAGACAATCTTAAGCTTTTTTTCTAATCAGAGAACATTCATGTAAGGTTATGACATGTTCCAGTGTAGCTAGTTGCCTGTGAGCATTCATTTACCAGGAAGCTGGAAGGGCTATAGACCCCAGATTTTTAAACACAACCAAACTTCTTCTTTGGGAAATTATGTCTTTTTAAGAATGAAATTCTTAAAAATTATGTCTTTTTAAGAATGGTAATACTCTGCCATATTACACTGAACAACCACAGTATTAGTTTGGAATGACCTCTACGTGAGACGGAAAGAAAACTGCTTTCCAGTAGCTAGGTGATTATGACCATTTCATTGTGATTCCTGGAGACTTATTATTCTAATATGTGGATTTTTCTTCTCCAGTGTGTAAACTGAGGTTATAGTTCTCATCTGCCTCCTCTGTCTCCATTAAATAAAGTTGTCAAAGTATAACAAGTAAATTTTTTGTTTTTTTCTTTGGTACGCGGGCCTCTCACTGTTGTAGCCTCTCCTGTTGTGGAGCACAGGCTCCGGACGCGCAGACTCAGCGACCATGGCTCACGGGCCCAGCCGCTCCGCGGCATGTGGGATCCTCTCGGACCGGGGCATGAACCCGTGTCCCCTGCACCGGCAGGTGGACTCTCAACCACTGCGCCACCAGGGAAGCCCCACAAGTAAATTTTTTACTTGAAGATCTCATCTCATTTTAAACTTGGGTTTTGAGAAGAACTTGTTTCATAGGCCCATTTAATTTACTTCAAACCATCTTTAAACTGAAATTAGAAATAAGATTCCAGATGAGAATATAAGCAAGCAGCTTATTGTATTGTTCAACATTTAGGAAATGAAAGATTTTTTTTTCAACCCTAAAAAGAATATAATGGAAATTACCTCATGTTGCTACTATGGAAAAGAAAAGCAATATAATGCATTACTTGTAGAATTTGATGAAAAACCTGTAAATGCAATGGAGTTGGGTATCAGCATTGATTTTATTTTCCAAGACATATTTGCAATAATTTAGTTCAGGGAAAAAGGATAGATGGTTTTGGACCAGAGAGAAAATATTCCTATCAAAGCGAATGTGTTACCTGCTAGGACTCAGATGCAAGCAATAACCCCAACAGAAGTGAAATTATAACCTGATAATGTACGCCTCAAATATTCTTTGAAATTTAAAGTAAAAGGTAAGCCCTTCTATGTAGAATGCATAAAGTCTGCTTAACAGTATAACCCTTTCTTGATTCAAAGGGGCTATTTCTTTAAATGTTCTAGACAATGTATTATTCCTTTTGATATTAATAGTAATAGGTGTTCATTGAAGAAAACATGGAAACTACAATAAACAATAAAAAAGATATAAAGTGATAACTACCTTACCATTGAATTGTAAGGATGGCTAACATTTTTACATATAATATTTCCTTCTAGTCTTTTTTCTATTTCCAGAAATTTTGGTGAATTTTTAAAAATTCACAGATTATATAGAGATTTAAATTAGATCAAGAGGGGCTTCCCTGGTGGCCCAGTGGTTAAGAATCTGCCTGCCAAGGCAGGGGACATGGGTTTGAGCCCTGGTCCGGGAAGATCCCACAAGCCGCGGAGCAACTAAGCCTGTGCACCACAACTCCTGAGCCTGTGCTCTAGAGCCCATGAGCCACAACTACTGAGCTCTTGTGCCACAACTACAGAAGCCTGTGTGCCTAGAGCCCATGCTCCACAACAAGAGAAGCCACCACAATGAGAAGCCTGCCCACCACGGTGAAGAGTAGCCCCTGCTCACTGCAACTAGAGAAAGCCTGCATGCAGCAATGAAGACCCAACGCAGCCAAAAATAAATAAATAAAATAAATTAAAATTTTTAAAAATAAAATAAATTAGATCAAGATATTTTATACTTCATATTAAGAAACAGTTTCCATGACTCATTTTCCATAAATGGCACTTCATTTTGTTTGAGAGGTTTGTTCTTATATCTATTTTACTAAAATCTCACATAGTGCGTGAAATACCCCATCTATTGTTTACCATGTTATTTTTAGAAAATTATTCTTTGTGCACCCTATGTGCGTGAGATTAGGATTAGCACCACTTCCATGCTTATGCAAATGAACTCATGACATTAAAATGACAGGTTTTATATTTACCAATTTTCCACTTTTCAGAATGCCTTCTTGGATAGTTTATGATTTCATGATTGGATTTCATGATTGATTAGTTTATGATTTTTTAAGATTGAGATTGGTTAGATTTTAAATAGGTTTTACAAATGTAGCAAAACAGAGTTAGTAAACACTATATATTACAGTTGTGTGGTTGTACAAAACTAGGAGAATAGGGCGTCCCTGGTGGCACAGTGGTTGAGAGTCCGCCTGCCGATGCAGGGGACGCGGGTTCGTGCCCCGATCCAGGAAGATCCCATATACCGCGGAGCAGCTGGGCCCGTGAGCCATGGCCTCTGGGCCTGCGCGTCCGGAGCCTGTGCTCCGCAACGGGAGAGGCCACAACAGTGAGAGGCCCGCGTACCGCAAAAAAAAAAAAAAAAAAAAAAAAAACTAGGAGAATACATTTATTGAACTCCTGAGAGCAGTAATTGCAGCAAGAAGAGATGGGATCCTGTTCATATTTTTCCAGTGCTTCAAAGTTTGTAACTATGATTGAAGCCAGCCCTCCAGCATTTCACAATAAGATGCAACTCAAGACTCTTTGAGCTACTGTATAGAAAGTAACCTTAGAATAAGCAGTTGAAGTTGCCACATAAATGAGATGTTTCAAATGATTTAAAAATTTACAGCAGCATTTTGATTGTCAATTTAGGTAAAGGTCTTTAGAAAGCAAATATAATATACTCTAGATGTGGTTATGCTGTGAGTTGTCAATGTTCTTTTATAAACATGGTTACATGTAGTAGATCATTATAATACAAAAGAAGCCTTCTTAGACCTTGATGACATTCTAATAACATTCTGTAGTATTTAGGAAATGGCATTTAGACGATGGGGAGTGAGACAACTTTCTCTTCCTAACGTTAGAATTTTCAGCGTTATATTCATTCCTCCCCTCCCCGCAACCTGCATGCCCAGGACCTAAAAAGGTTTGTTTAAAAAAATAGGGGGAGGATGGGAAGTGACGGATGGGACATCTGTTTTGCTATGAACTATGGACTATACTTTTTCCTCCTTGTCCTGGTAAACAGCGATAAATAATTATTGAGCATCTTATGCAAAAAAATATATTGAATTCTTTTTAAATCCCTTTAAATAAAAGTTCAGGAGCTTTTGCTATATAAGAGAAGCTTAACTGCTAGAATGATCAATTTATTTTTCCATTTACAAATATTTATTAAGTACTTAATATCTACTGCACATCCCAATATGTTGTCTTCCCTAGACTTTCAAATTGCATGTTCTGGGAAAACTTGGGCTCCCCTTAAAAGATTTGGTAGGATTTGCAAGAAAGGAGAGAGACAGACCATTTTCTAATGGAATGTCAGGCAAAATTGATCTTTAATGGGAATGTTCTGGTATCAGCAAACTTTATGCTCAGGTGAAGTGATGAATTTGCAGAGACATGCATCTCTGTTTAAGAATTCAAACAGGAAAGCTTGATGTGCAGCTAGGAAGGAGAATCAAAGAACCAGGCTTTGAACCAGGTAAACAGTGACCTTTTGGAATGACCTTGGAAGCTATAAAATGATCAGGGGGGACAAGAGACTTGACTGAGAAAACCAAATAGTGTAAAGCTAAGGTTCAGATTTAAGTTTTATAGGTTTAAAAAATTCCAAAGAAAGGTTTGGAAATGACTCATTCTAAGAATATCATGACATCATTTTTATTTGATTTAATGATCTGCATATTTGGGGTGACTTGTTTAGCACTGTTAAATAAGAATTCAACTGAGTAAATTTAAAGGTCAAATTGGTTTATTAAATGATTCATTTAATAAATGGGGCAGCATCCTATCTAGCAAACAGAAAGGAGCTCCACCAAGGTGTAGAAAAGAAAAGGTCTTTAAGAGTGGAAAGGGGGCAAAAAAAGAAAATATTAGCAAAGAATGCATTGCTTCAGGGAAGGTTGCCCTCCTAAGTGGTACAGCAAGGCCTATTGGGTGGATTACCTCACTAGTGCTGACCAGATAATTCCTGCCTGACTGGTTAAAGGTTACATTCCTGGGGGGGAGTTGAAAAGGCAGTTAGGCTAGGTATTAAGTCTTGGTTTGCTGACGTGGGGTTTAGCACAAGTGACTCCATTTTGGGCCTGCAGTCTCCTTTTTAACAGCACCAAAATGTATTTAGGTTAGTTCATTTTTAACTATCACTCATTTGCATCACATATATTTTGTACACAACTGGAATCGTTTATTAAGTCAGCAGCCTCAGAGTCAATAGGTAGAATCATCTTAATTATAATGCCATCTAGGATAGAGAATCAAGACAGTATAGACACATGTTAACTGGGTCCTTTCTCTGTTTACCTTTCTAATTTAATTTAATTGTAATTGTAATGAGACAGAGTATAAAGGATTCATATCCACCCCATCAATTCATATAAACTGTCTTTGATTCATTTTTCAGTCTTTGACAGATTTTAGGCACAGGATGATAAAATCATACAGCATAAGACTTTTACATCAGCAAATATGGAAATAGAACAGCAGTTGTTCTCCTTAGAACAGCTCTCTATCTGGGGAGAACAAGAGATTTCACCCCCTTCTGTGACGTTTACTCATTTCAGTCTGTTGCTTTAATTTACAGCGACAGCATCTGTAAAGAGCACAGGCTTCCTCTGGTAGATTGCATTCTTGTTCCCACGATTCACTCCCCTTTCCTGTAAGAGGATTATACACCCTGCCTTCTACCACGTGACTTGCAGGCCTCCTGTGGAGGAGGATGCACCCCTGCCCCATCGACACTGAGCTTGAGCTTGGCTGTGTGACTTGCCTTTGACAAAGGTAAGTGAGCAGATGTTTTAAGAGCCATTGCATGTCTTCGTCAGCTCTCTGGCTCTTTTCCTCTGCCACAAGAATAGCATGTCCAAATAGGGGCTGCTTTTTCAGCCTGGATCCAGGAATGAAGAAGACAGATGGGGAAAACTCCCAACTCACTCACAGCCATCCTTAGCAGACATGTAACTTAAGTGAGAAGTAAACATTTGTTTTTGTAAGCCCCAAACATTTGGTGGTTGTTACTAAAGCAAAGCTTACCAAATACAATTACCAAAGGCCTAACCAAGTGTTTCTCCATCCTCATCAAACCAGTCCTCATGTCTCTGCAACTCTAAGTCTTCCGCCAGCACTGCTATCTTACTCACAGACCTTCCATGGCTCCTTATTTCAAATTCAAACTTTTCTATTTCTAAGGCAGCCTACAATCTAATTCATATATCAAACATTTTCTGCATTTACTCCACATAGCCTCCATCACTAGTTGGGTCAGTTTCTTCATTGTCCCCCAACCTCCACACATATGTTTAGGGCACTAGAGTTTAGGGCACCCACCATCGACTGACTGGGTGACCTTAAACAAGATACTCAGGCTATCTAAGTTTCAACTTCCTTATCTTCAAAGTGGGGATAATCAAAGTACCCAACTCATGGGGCTGTAGAAATAGCAATGTTAAGCTTGTAAAGTGCTCACTGTGGTCCCTGTCACATAGTAAATGCCCAATAAATGTTAACTGGCTTTATGTAGTTTCCTTCACCTGGAATGCTTTTCTGACTTCTCATTTACCTCAGTCACTTCTAACCAAACTTCGGGTTTGAGTTCAAAGCCTACTTTCTCTATGAAGTCTTCCCTGACAGATTTTTTTTGGTACTGTCTTTTACTTGCTCACTATTGTTTCTTCCTGGTTTTAAGCTTTTTGAAAATAGCGATGAGTTAAACTTGCCTTGAATCCTTCTATAGGCTGAGGACATCGTGGCTGTCCAACTTAATTGATTGATAGGAATTCCCTTGGGTTATTCATCTTGACAGCTAGTTATTTGGGGGTGAGGTGGGGGGTAGAGTCAGTATAGCAATGGCCATAGCTTTAATGCATTACTACTTTCAGACCATTCTGAAAATGGTTGACGTCTGGCATATCATCCAGTTCTCCTAAATACACCCAAACTTGAAAGAGTCATGTAGCCATAGCAATAGGTTTGGTGTTGAGATAAAAACATGTCAAGAATTCAGAGCTAAAAGAAGTGAGACCCAGGCACTAGGGTTAGTTTTCCATACAGAGCTCAAGAGTGACCTCAGCACTACTGAATTTAATCAGAGGAGTTTTGAAAGGGAAGATCATTTCTAGCTCAATGAAGTGTATGTCTGCCAAGGTTAAGTTGTCTTGTATTATTTGGGACTCACTGCCGAGTGCTTTATTAATTGTTTTCAGGTTGGAAAATCAAGTTACAGCCTTTCCAGGAAACTCTAGGAGTCGATTTATTTTAGTGGGGGAATAGGGGCATGGAAAACTAGCTTGCCGATTCTATACAACTGTGAAGAACAAGGAATTATAGAAAGCTTGCTATATGAGCCGTGATCGGAGTAAAAGTCTTTGCTATAAAGGCTTAAAGTATGTATAAAGTTATATACAAAAATAAGTAACCGGGGCTCTGTGTTTGGATGTTTTATTGTCCACTTTAATTTGTATCATTCACTACAAAAAAAAATCACATAAAGCAAGTACATCCTCAGTCCATCTCTAATTATTAAATTGAAAGTAATTTTAGAAAGTACTACCCTCAACTCTATCATTAATTTAGCTGTGGCTAAGAAGCTGTCTTGAAGCTGGGAGCTAGTGTTATAGCTAAGCTAGATGAATGAATTAGAACAGAATAGGACTGAAGGACACCGGTAGAAATAGACAAGGGTTACATTCAGGGTATTGATAATTATAGTGGGGGGAAAAGAATGTCAAGCGTTTTTATGGAAAAATGATTTTGTTTCACTGGCCATATTTTACTATGCACATAAAGAATGTTGAAAGTTAGTGATTAATTACAGTAGTTAATTTTTTTAAAGTGCGGATACATATGTGAAGGTTGTAGGAAAATATATGTTAAGCCAAATAAAGGTAGAAGAGGAGATTACTTCAAAAAACAGGGTGTTATGAAGCCATGTTTATTAGCTTTTGTGAGAACAATGTGGAACCATGCAATTTATTCGTTGCTTTATGTTAGATCGTTCTCAAGAGATCTGGAATCTACTACTAAGCTTACTGATTTACATGCAAATAGCGTTCCTCTAGCTCAGTTGTATATGTATAGACTAGTGTTTGTAAGGACTTTGCACTTACTTTAAAAATTATTTAAAATAAAGGTGTCCTGGTATCTGTTAGACATTTTAACCAAAAAATCTATATACCTTTAAAAATAACAGACTTTGAAATGTAGTAAATGGTACATGTGCTGAAATATCTACACACATATAACATAATTGCTGGCAATCAAATGACTTGCCCATCAAAACAAGCAGATGATACCTGTTTTACTCTAAATTCATGGATGCTGTCTTCATTAGGAGTGTGAATTTATCAAAACATCATTTGTTGCACTTGGAAAATGATAAAACAAATTTCCTTAGGTGTATGACAGAATCTGTATGACAGATTTTGAAAAACATTCTTTCGGTGTATGAGTTCAGATCAGGACAGCTAAATTAGAAAGAAGATATTGAGAAGTAAATATTTGAGTTCCTCTATATTGATAGGCACTGTGAGTGGCACTGGTGGTTCAAAGTTGAGAAAATCACAGTCCTGCTAGCCCTGCAGGAGATCATAGTTGAGTGTGGGAGTGACACGTAACTGTGCTGTGAGTGCAATACAATAAGTCACGGTGATGGAGCAGGGCACCTACACCAGGCATCAACAAAGACTTTTTGGGTGGACTGTGCTGAGTTTTAAAGAATGAATAAAAATGAATCTAATGAAAGTGTACTTCAGGGAGTGGCCGCAGTGTGACACTGTCAGGGAAAAATAAGTGATTCCACCTGGGTATGGGAGGAGGCGGAATGGCATGAGTAGAGTGCCAGGGAGGCCGGCCAGGGGCAGACTGTGACCAGACTTGTGGGATAAGTGTGCCCCCTGAGCTTTAGTCTGACAGTTAAGGGGAAGCTGTGCAGGTATTTAAGCAAGGGGGCATCACTGCTACATTTAAAACAGATAACCAACAAGGACCTCCTGTATAGCACAGGGAATGCTGTTCAATACTGTGTAATAACCTAAATGGGAAAAGAATTTGAAAAATAATAGATACATGTGTATGTATAACTGAGTCACTTTGATGTACACCTGAAATTAACACAACATTGTTAATCAACTATACTCCAATATAAAATAAAAATTCTTTTAAAAAGCAAAAAAAGCCAGGGGGTGACATGATCAGCTGCGAAATTTGGAGGGGTCTCTAGCATCAGTGGAGAGCATGGATGGAAGACACACGATGGAGCCAGGGAAAGTACTGAGGAGGGGAGCTTCTTGATGAGCTGGAACAAGGCAGTATCAGTGGGGAAAGAGAAGAAAGGATGGATCCAAGAGATGTTAAGGAGGTGGAAGGATATTGGCTTAGCCTACCATCTCTAGTTATAGTTTCCATCTCTATAAAATGGGAATAATGGTAGTACTGTGTACTCCATAGCATTCTTGTGAGGAGTAAATGTAAAGCACTTAGCACAGGCCCTGGCACATAGCATAAATTCAATGAATGTTAGCTTATGACACATCATAACACATCAGCATAATTTGGTAACCGATGGGAGGGAAGGGGGAGCATAAGCAACTGCTGGCTTTTGATGAGGCAATGGGTGAAGAGCAGTGTATTCTGAGATAGATAATTGTGGAAGAGACACCGATTCTGAAGGACAGAAGCCAGATTACACTGGGTCAAGAACAAATTCAAGGTGAAGAAATGTAGAGGAGACTCTACTCTAACAAGATATTTGGGAGGGGAAAGAAGAAAACAAGATCATAGCCAAAGGGAGATGTTATATAAAGATTTCTTTTGTTGTTTTATGTTTTGGGGGAGTTATTTGTAACATATGTACAAATATGTCGAATTGAGTCAAGAGTCAGGAAATAGTGGTAAGGGGATGACTGATACAATGATTAGGCTGGAAAAAAAAAGAACCAGGAAGATGAAAGAGAGCTGATATATGGGCATGGATTAGAGTTATTATTATTTTTTTTAATAAATCTATTTATTTATTTAGTTTTGGCTGTGTTGGGTCCTCGTTTCTGCGCGAGGGCTTTCTCCAGTTGCGGCGAGCAGGAGCCACTCTTCATCATGGTGCGCGGGCCTCTCACTGTCGCGGCCTCTCTTGTTGCGGAGCACAGGCTCCAGAGGCGCAGGCTCAGTAGTTGTGGCTCACGGGCCTAGTTGCTCCGCAGCATGTGGGATCTTCCCAGGCCAGGGCTCGAACCCATGTCCCCTGCATTAGCAGGCAGATTCTCAACCACTGCGCCACCAGGGAAGCGCGGATTAGAGTTATTTAAGACATGTCTGGAAAAAGTAAATGCATTAACAGTTGAGGGTGAGAGGGGAGGGGAGAGAGAAAGCACTAGGAGAATCAGAGAGATTGTGGTCAGAGTGGAACATGGGAGTTTACATTCACATCCTAGAAATGGCAAGAATATGGTTATGGGAGTGGATTGCAGAATGGTTAGGTTATCAGAATCAAAAATAGCTAAGGAACTGGACTATGGGAAGAGTTGCCCTCACAGACATTGGAAGCAGCTGGAGATGGTGGAGAAATAGAGATCCTGAGCCGGGTGCCACAGTCCTCAACCAAACGGTGGGAAAAATCCAGGAGTAATGAGCCACCCAGAGAGATTCAGGATGAGTCTCCAGGGACATTTTTAAATTAGGGTGAAGGAGCAGTGATCTGGAAAAGGCTGTGGGGAATAGGAAGACTGTCTTGTGCACATTGTGGTTAGTGGAACGGGGAAGCTGAGCAACCCCCACTGAGGAAAAGGGTGGTGGGGACGTCAAGAGGAAAATGAGTTGGGGGCAGAATTGGGGTAAGACTAAGTGAAAAGACAGAAAAGGAGTCTCTCCTTTGAGTAAAGAATGGCGAGGATAAGAAGCATGGTAGGATCCACTTGTCCCAAACTTCCATTCTGACACAGGCAGAGACACTGGAGGGTGGCCTCCGGTGTGTTCACCTCTGTGTTTTAGAGCCTCTGCTTTGTTTCCTTTTCTCTTCTGCATCCAACATTTTGACTATTTCACTGTGTATTAATGTTTTAGCCAGATAATTGAGGGAGAGAGAGAGTGAGAAGGAATGAAAATCTAATCATAGATGATGGCATATTGTGATGAAACCTTAACAATTGCTGAGTTTTTTGTGAAATAACTGCTGCAAATAGTTGATATTATCTAATGGCCTGATCCAAGCAAAATGGTATCATCAATGGAAAGACCACCATTTGTATCCATCTCCTTTTTCCCCTTCTCTTTTCCTCTTCTCTCTTTAATTTTTTTTCTCCTCCCTCCATTTAAAACATATGTATTGTGTTTTAACTAGGAAAGCACTGTGCTTGGTTGTTGCTTGGATAAAGTGTTGGAGGTGGCATACCATGAACAAAACTTGGTTTCTACTCCTAAGGTCATTATAGGTGAGGAAAGGGACTGACAATATACAAAATTATAACTATAATACCAGCAAAAACATGGACTAAAATCAGAGAATACATGATACCTTATGGAAGTATAGAGGAAGGAGCAATAAAGAATATGAAATGCTTTATAAATTTATGTGCCTCAGTGGGAATTTTGGTCCTGATACAGCAATAACACTGTCTAAATTTCAAAGTCTAGATGGTTTCATATATATAGGATTTACTTTGGTTCTCTGCCGTCAGCATGGATAACTGACCTACATGCAATATATAATAGTATTTAAATGCTATTGCCATTGAACGGTTCAAAATAAATTAATGTTATGATCCATTGAGGCTTACCAGTAAGCCCTGAAGATGCTTAAAGGGACTGTTGGTGACCCAGAAATATCTAAGTTGTTTTTGCATGTGTATACATGATCTTATGACTTGTGGCTAATCATTTTTGTGCTCATAGAACAGAGATATTTACTCTTGGAGAAAAGGTTTCAAGTATATATCAAATTTTTACAGAGAGGATGCTGCATCCATCTTCATTTATCTCAAGAGTAGAACTGATGTCTATACAACAATAATCATTCCAATAAAAAGTGAAAATCAGTCATTCATTCACTTGTCAAATGTTCATTGAGTGTCTTCCATGTGCTAGAAATCACACTAAGTTTTGGGGAAAATGATAGTGAGCAAAACCAGATAGGATTTGTCCCCTCGTGAGGCTTGAGGAAGATGGGATGTAGTCAAATATTTGCAGAGATAAAAATAAAATTGCACCTGTGAAAAAAATAGCACAAGGGAGAAGTCTAGAGTGTTAGGAGAACTTGCAGTTGTTTTGATCTAGTCAGGGAGGTCGGATACGTGTTCACCAAGGTAGCAAAATGGAATGGAGATCTAAATAATGATTAGATACTAAATAGGTAAAGGTGCGGTGGAGTGAGAAACTGAAAATCTGTTATGGCTGAGAGCGTATTGGTGATTATGCTCCATAGTGGCTGGAGCAGAGAGTGCGAAGAGGGCCATGGTGTGTGTATGTTGGTGAGGGTGGGGGACTGGGGGTGGGATTTGGGAGGGAAGGAGCAACCAGACTGCTCAGGGCCTTGTAGTTCTTCTTTGCTGTGAAGGCAAAAGATACAGCAAGTAAATTTAATTTTATTCATGTCATTTACCTTAATGTAGATATATCTCAAGGCAAATGTCTTTTCTAAGAATAAAGTGGAGAAGACATTATTGTCATGAGAGAATATTTTAATAAAATGTAAAGGCAGTAATAGTCTATTTTTTCTTTCCAGTAAAGACAAGATAGCTTACCTTTTCTTCATTCAAAATTAATGTATAAATAAGAGGAAAAATAAGATCTCTAGCTCCTATCTTGTTTATCCTAATCAGGATTAGCTTTATCCTAATCAACAGTCTTATATTCAACCTTAATGATATTTCATTAGCTTCTCAGAACCACCTTTCCTGTCTAGGTCTAATTATATCTAATGTAATGTATCTCAACTCACTATATTAAATCATTTTTTAAAAAACATTTTAAAATCACTCCAGAGCTTTGATTTCGGCCTTAGGGAGGAATGAACCCTCTTATTTCTTTTTGGGGGTCCATGACCTTCCAGTTTTCTCCTCAACATATCTTCTTTATTATCCTCATATCTAATCTAGGGAGATGAAAAGAAATAATTTTATTTTTAATAATTCATAAATGTCTACATAAATAAAATGCAAACATAAGCATATGTTCTAATCAATCCTTAAAATTAATGAGTTTTTCTGTATGCTTCACATTGTGAATAGAGACCAACTATCTCTTACCTATGCTCACATTAGCCCTCACAGATAACCTTTGATTGATTCAGAGTCTTAAACACATCTAGTGGTATATTTTAATATCCTATCATTCCCCAAAGAGATCAGAGTTCTAAAACATGAACGCTAAGCTTCAAAGAATGTGATTTAGAAACAACACAGAAATACTACCTCAGAGAATCTGTGTAGTAATGGCATGGGACTCTTTGTTACAGAAAAATACAAACAAAAAAAATGTACAAACAAAAGTATGCAAACAAAAACGTAGAAACAAGCAGAAGTGCACAAACAAATCTAAAGACGCGAAATAGCAAGGAATCATTAGCTGCTGCCATTTTCCTCTGATGACTTTTTGGTGGCATGTTTCCATAAGCTATTGCCACTGGACGTTCCACCCAGAGAATGCTCAGCTTTCTTTTAAGGCATGTCGCGGATACCATTTTTAGTGGGGATGCAGGAGAAATAGATTACTGCTCTTCTACTCCCTGCGAGGTCCTTTTGAATTTGTCCTTCACTAAAAATAATATTTTGAGACTAATAAAGAAAAATATGCCCATCTCCTCTCTGTGACGGTAATGAGTAATCAGGTAATATAATTTGATTAAATCTGGCATGCTCCGTGTATAGAAGGGTAGATCTGAGTGCAAAAAGAAGAATACAAATTATATACATGGAAGAAGTGGAAGATACAATAATACACTCTACAATAAAGAAAATCTGAAAGCTAGGATGTTCAGGCAAAGAGAAAGAGAACTTCTGTCTTCTGGGTGAAAAACTAAAGGACTTATATTAACCAAGCCTGCTCGACTTGAACTTTGGGGTTAATTCTAAGATTAATGGACACAAGTGATGGCCTCCACAGGACAAACCTCAAAGACTCCTGATGGAGATTGGTTAAATTCAGTGTGGTCCCTACATTTCACTCTGTGGGAAATAATGGAGAGCTACAATTAGAACCTGAGTAAAGGGGAGTTTATTTAAGGAGACTAAAAATGGTATAATCCATAGGTTCATGCTTGATAAAATTGTAAATAACAGGGTGCAAGGGTTCCACTAAAGAAAGCGGGGAACATCTTGTTTTTAGGGTATTGCATTTTTACCTGGCAAGAGAGAGAAAAAAAAAAAAAGCCAGCGTCCTTATGCTGAAAGTTGTTTTTGAAAATGTTCTTAGTAGCTGAAGATTTGGAAATGGCAAATCAGCAAATGAATGAAGGTATCTTTAAGGAGAAAGACTGTTAACATTGTTTTTCCAGAAATGCAATATCATTTACTGAGAGGAACAGAAATGATTAATATAGTCTTTTTGTTCAGGGAAGCTATTCCACAAGATAAAAGGCTAGTAATCTAATAACTAGCATATCAGTATTATTTTATTTGCTTTTTCCTGTTTGCAAAATAACTTCAGTGCTATCTTGTTATTGCTGTTATACTTGGCTAGTTATACATCTCCGATAAGAGAACATAATTAATGTGAAAAATTATACTGAAATGGCTGTGTTTATTTTGTGTCACTTTAGCAATGCCCCCTTCAGGAGTGCTATTCTTATTTTCCACTTGCATTCAGTAATAGGCTTGCAGCCAGTGGCATTGTAGTTACACAGTTTTTGTCAAAACAATTTTATCTCTAATAGATTTTTATCTACATTGACTGAAAACTTCTGTTTCTGTTTAAAACTTTAATGTAATTTCTTGCATATCTATTTCAGGCAATAGAAAACCTTTTGAACTTATATATACTTGGCAGCCATACATGTTTTCTTTCACAAAGTTGATTTATTTTTTTAAATAGGGGGAAAATGTCCTTAAAATTAGGCATCTCATTTTTCAATGGGCTTTGAGGAAAGCAACAAATTTTAACATAGTTTATTCTATTCATTCACCACAGAAAGAAGCATTTAAGAATTACTCCAAATGCTGTGACCTTCAAATGATTAGAGCTGGTTACAAATATAAATGAATTCCCCACAAACATTAAATGAACCCCCAAGAAACCTTATTTGAGAATAGGTAGAGATGTATTTTCATTTCAGTGCACAAGGATTTACATGTGTGGCTCCCTATTAGCATTACTCAGGTAAATCCCATTAAAAAATTCATATGCCTCTGTGTGTATAAATTTATACATGAAGCACAGTTAAAGTATATCAGTGTTAATACTGTACCATGGGAATACAATATGACAAGGAAATTGGAAATACAATTAAAGTTCACATAGTATTAGAATTTTTTCACTAGGATAAAATTTTTATGACAATATAAGAGGATAAATCGAGACTTACTAGTACAACTAGAACCAATGTGTACATTTCAGTATAACTCTGAAACACATATAATAAGGAAGATTAATGCCCTGAATCTCTTGAAAGGGACTGTCTTATCAATGTGTTACCCTAATGACTGTTCGTAATCTTCTAACCCTGAAAGGAGAAAGTAGGAACCAATGGTGAAACCCACCTACAAGGATGCATATTATGTAAAGAAAGGTGTGTCCCGTTTGCCTCCCTCCCCTCTTTTGTTTTTCTTTCTACATTCTCTTTTGATCTCCTGCTTTTCTTCTCCACGCCCCCCCCCCCCCCCCCCCCCCTTTCCTTTTCGTAAAACATTTTTGCTGTTGAAGGAAGGTTACAGTGTTGCCTTTTGCCAACTATGTGTCATGGGGGGGGAACATAAAGGCAAGAGACATGTCCTTTAAGTAAATGGACATTTGAGCTGTAATGGACTTGGTACTTAGTCTTGATTCTCTGCCCAGACTAAAGCCATCTGAAGTAGAAATGAAAAATGCATGTTTCTTCATCTTCAGTTAGGATTCAATATGTAGGCTTAAATATACTCATAATGCTGACTTTGGTTATTTGCCTCTTTCCTCTATTTCTCATAGATATATTCACCTGACATATTGAAATATTAATGAACCCTACATTAACAGATGCTCATATATGTACACATATATAGAGAGCACACAATTTTGACTTATGAAAGGTACTCAGTTGCAGACCCTTGAGGATGTGACATTTGCTAGAGTAGATCATTTCCAACAGATCATTTGATGTTAAATGGTCTGATTTAGTTTGGTGATCTATTTGCCACAGAAGGAAAACAGAGGCATTGTAAGCCCAACATCTACATAGATGTTAGTGCAGATGGAGTTGGGATCGCACTTCAGCAATTTGAAAAAGTGGTAGGGATGGGAAGTTGCTACCCTCCAAAGCCTGTCAAATAATGTCCAGAGAAGTGGCTTTCTCTGTGAGGGTCATTTCTTCCTCCTATCAAGTGTTTCCAAGCCAACATCAGAGAGGAAAGCTGTCAGTAATTTGTAACCTGGCTGGGTTTTATCTGGTGACCTTGGAGCGAAGAAACTCTAACGCAGCGCTGGTTTCTGGAGACATTCATTTGATCTCTCTGTAAATACTGCCCAAGGGGTTTTGTTTCCAGGATGTTCCCAAGAGTTCTACTGGCCTAGGAGCTAAAAAGGGTTTTAAATACTTGAACTATTTTTCTACTTTTCTATAAAGTGACACAAAGTCTATATAACAAAGCCTTGGATTGCTTTTAAGTTCCCTATAGTATTTTGGGAACCAAGATTTTTTTAATCCCATAGCTTCTCTCTGCCTCTGTTTCCTTTGCTCCATTCTTTATACTCACCAACTCTCACATACTGAAACATTCGTATTTCTCCACACATATAAATTCTTTTTTAGCCTTCTCACTTAATCTCTCCAATTTCTTCCACAAAAAGTGCAGGAGATCTTCATATGATTACTCAAAAAAATTCCCTCTGGTTTTTGTCAAGAGAGGGCTACTTTCTTTAAAAGAAAAACTGCCATGTCATGATTCTTCTGGTCTTTAACTAACAGTTGTGGTTACTGTAATCAGTGGATCATTCATGCACGAGAGTTATAAACCAGCCACCTCTCAGTTACAGGTTTATTTCTGTGACAAACCTAAATCTTTTGTTATCATCTTTGCTGTGAAACATGCTTCGGTATGTTGTTTAGGATGGTGCTATTATCCAGGTAAAGACAAATAGTATTTATATTTGATAGTGACCTAATCTCAAAAGGTTAGGCTCTACTCAAATTCTGACTCTGTGCATAGAAAAATTGTCATTAAATAAAATCCCACTTTTTTTTTCTTTCTTTTTTTTTTTTTGCAGTACACGGGCCTCTCACTGTTGTGGCCTCTCCCGTTGTGGAGCACAGGCCCTGGACGCGCAGGCTCAGCCGCCATGGCTCACGGGCCCAGCCGCTCCGCGGCATGTGGGATCTTCCCGGACCGGGGCACGAACCTGTGTCCCCTGCATCGGCAGGCGGACTCTCAACCACTGCGCCACCAGAGAAGCCCAAATCCCACTTCTTTATTTGTATGTATAGTATCAGAGAAAACTATTTCATTCTAAAAGGTGCACACTTAGAAGAGCAAGGTAGCACTGAGGAATTTTTCAATCTTGAATATTTTATTTAAATTCTTTTAAGCTGGGGTTTCCCTGGTGGCGCAGTGGTTGAGAGTCCGCCTCCCGATTCAGGGAACGCGGGTTCGTGCCCCGGTCCGGGAAGATCCCACATGCCGCGGAGCGGCTGGGCCCGTGAGCCGTGGCCGCTGAGCCTGCGCGTCCGGAGCCTGTGCACCGCAACGGGAGAGGCCACAGCAGTGAGAGGCCTGCGTACCGCAAAAAAAAAAAAAAAATTCCAGTAAACTATCAGGAATGTTTGCTGCATTTCCTTTCCCATCATTGCAGATTGCTAATATATTCGTGGATAAGCAGGCAATCTTTTTTGTAACTGGTCTCCTCCTACCTTGTGTGCTTCTTGATGGCAGTCTAGTGCGGGTGACAAAGAAGCTCACTCCTGTGTTGATGAGCTCCCAAGCCTCAAACAGGGCTGTGCTGAATTCAAGTTAATCTGGCAAGAGATGCAGGAGGATGGTAAGGGAAGCAGACACTGTTTATGTATAATTCTTGGGAACCTGGCAGGAGGATCAGAGCATGGCAGGGAAAAGGAGTCTTCAAAAAATATCACACAAGGCTCAATAACACTTTTTAATGGGAAATTCCTGTTTTGGTTCTAATTTTATGCTTAGATGCTTTTAATTTGATCCACATTTAATTTTCCATTCCTTGGAGAAGCTATTGATTATACAAGAAGCTATCTGCTCTACTGCTAACAAAAGAGGATTGGTTTCAGGGGCTACCACGATGGCATTGTATTTTAATTGTGCCCACTTGGAAACGTTGATGCACACATCTTTGGAATCGCTCTATCAACCCTAGGCCCATTCTTCTGGTTGTGGTGGCCTAAAAGCTTTGTTAAAGTCACAGTTCTAAAGAAAAATGGGTCAAGATGTGTCTTGGAAAAGCAGAAAAAAAGCCAAGATTGGACATTTGAGGTATAAATCATTGTAAAGGATCATAAAGAGCTAAATGGCAGTTGTACATCTGAGAACACATATAATAGATATATTTATATGTATTGGGATTTCCCAAAACCCAATCACTTTGACACTGTAATGTGTCAATGATGGCATCCACTGCTGGTATGACAAGTTCCAGAGAAATTCAGATAGAGATTCTGGGTTTAGGCCAAGCAACTGCATGGTAGCATTTATTTTTGTTAGAAATCTGAAGCTGCGTATAAAATCTACTATAAGCATTATTTCAGAAAATTCAAGTCTTCTACTTTTTAAAAATTAGGCTGCCATTATTTCTGAAATGCTAATGGCTGAACAGTAAAGATGTCCAGGTTTCAATGAAATATATTTCATAAATTAGCTTATCATTGCACTGATTTAGCATGCCTAGCAGGTGAGAGACAAAAACATGTGTTATCTTCCCTAGGGAACCTTCAGTGAATGTCATTCCGGCTTCATATGTCTTTCTTCTCTCCCCTTCTTGAGCTGATATAAAATTCTAATGTGTGCCCCCTAGTTCCATCTTCACTGAAATCTAGCAAAACCGCTGAAGGTAAGATAGTGGCAATGGTGCATGAAAAAGAGGGAAAAGGAATACAGTGATTCATAGCATACTTGAAGAAAGTTGCAATTGTTAACAGCACTACTTTTGTATGTAGACAGGTTAAAATATGTCATATTAATGATACAAATAAAGTTATTCATCTTGGCCAGTTCTTAAAGTTCATGGGAAAGGCACTAAAACTATACTGGCAGCTTGAAAATATTTCTGTATGTGTCTGAGGGCATACCAAGTCACCCTCTCTCAAAACAGTAGTCAAAAAAGTAGGTGTACCTGCTAGGATTTTCAGTAATCTTGACAAGTGGTTGTTGTTTAAATACCAGAAATGGTAGGTGTTATGAAAAACCCTGCTCCTATTACTATGAAAATGAAACATGACACTTTTCAAGTATAGTAGCTCAGGCCTACATCTCTTATCTCTCTGTCTTTGTTCTTCAATGCAAATTGAACCACTGATACAGTTATCATTTTACAAGTGGTATTCATTGGTCTTTACATCTGCAGATGCCAGGGCTTTCATGAAGGCATAATCCTTTTCCTTAGGCATTATTCCCATTTGCTAGAAGAGAAAACTGAGCTATAAGACCAAATATGTTTCCTTTTACTGGTAAGGAAAATAGGCTCTTGGAATCCTGCTTACTTTCACTTTTGCTAGTCCTCTTTTTTAATGAAAATGTATAAACCTTTTTCCTTTTTCCTTATCTTTTGCTTAGGAAGCCTGAGCAGACTTTAAATATCATCCTTAGTTTTTAAAAATTATTATTATTTTACTGAAGTGTAGTTGCTGTACAATATTATGTTACAGGTGTGCAATAGAGTGAGTCACAATTTTTAAAGGTTATACTCTATTTATAGTTATTATAAAATATTTGCTAAATTCCCCATGTTATACAATATATACCTGTAGCTTATTTTATATCTAATAGTTTGTACCTCTTACTCCCCTACCCCTATATTGCCCCACCCCACTTCCCTCTCCCCACTGGTAACCACTAGTTTGTTCTCTATATCTGTGAGTCTGCTTCTCTTTTGTTGTATTCACTAGTTCTATTTTTTAGATTCCACATGTAAATGATATCATACAGTATTTATCTTTCTCTGTCTGATTTATTTCACCTCACATAATGCACTCCAAGTCCATCCATGTTGCTGCAAATGGCAAAACTTCATTCTTTTTTATGGCTGAGTAGTGTTCCATTGTATATATACCATATCTTCTTTATCCATTCATCTGTTGATGGACACTTAGGTTGCTTCCATGTCTTGGCTATTGTAAATAATGCTGCTGTGAACATTGGGGTGCATGTATCTTTTTGAATTAGTGTTTTTGTGTTTTTCAGATAAATAGCCAGGAGTGGAATTGCTGGGCCATATGGTAGTTCTATTTTTAGTTTTTTCAGAAACCTCCTACTGTTTTCCACAGTGGCTGCACCAATTTACAATCCTACCAATAGTGTATGAGGGTTCCCTTTTCTCCAAATCCATGCCAACACTTGTTATTTGTGTTCTTTTTGATGATAGCCATTCTCACAGGTGTGGAGTGGTATCTCTTTGTGGTTTTGATTTGCATTTCCCTGGTGATTAGCAATGTTGAGCATATTTTCATGTGCTTGTTGGCCGTCTGCATTTCCTCTTTGGAAAAATGTCTATTCAGTTTTTCTGCCCATTTTCTCATCGGGTTGTTGGGTTTTTTGATGTTGAGTTGTATGAGCTATTTATATATGTTGGGTATTAACCCCTTACCTGTCGTATCATTTGCAAATATTTTCTTGCATTCAGTAAGTTGAATGAAGCTGTCTGGTAAGAGCTTTAGCCAAGATTTTGTTCTGATAATAAGAGAGAATGAAGATATATCAATGACTTGTAACAATCTTTGAGAAAATCCACACAGTTTAAATTAGACTGCTAAAATCTAGCTAATAGATGTTGGCACCACTAGTATAATTTAGGTATATGAGTATTAAAAGTTACTATTCTTTTTAGCAGTTGAAGCTCTGAACTTCACGTCAGTGGAGCGTTAGCCACCACCATCTACTCTGCCCAGCTCTATGAAATATGCCTTTTTATTCAGAGCACAAACATATTCAAAAGCCCTTCTGGAATTAATTGAATAATTCAAAGAATTATATTATCAGTATGACTATACTTGCCTTTTTCCATCAAAAGAGAAGCTATGAAAGTATGCCCTGAGAAGATATACCTGTAAGCTATAAAATAAAATTTTAAAAAACACCCAAATAGTGATATATGAAAGTACGCCAAAATGGGCATTCGTCTAGAGTCTTTAGATCACTATTTCTCCGTTTACTGTCTGTCCATTTAAAATAATGCAAATGGCTACTTCAGTTCTTGAAGCTTCAGCAGTCATGAACATGAGAATTGCATGTGTTCTCATTTCTGTGACCTCAGCAAGCCAGGACTATGCATTAAGGCCCAAACTTAGTTAGAGGAGAATTTAGGAAGAGTTGTTTAAAAGGCAGACATTTTAGAAAATATGTTGATTTGAGCTGGTTTTGCTTTAAAAGATACAACAAAATATCTCAGTCTTGAGTAAGATTTGGTTTCCATTAGTTACTTCTTTGGTTGTGGTTTTCTTATGAATTACTATTCACCTATGTAGAAATTAGTTTTTTAGCACTGTTTCATAAATAATAATGGTGATCATTTTTAGAATTGCCTTTTTGAGGAACAGATAGGAGTACATTTCCTTTTGGTCAAGTGCCTTACGCAAGAAGGACTGGGCCTTCCTTTCCTGTTTATTACGCTTCCCACTTTGTCATTATCAGGTCTGATGTTTAGCAAAAATGGTTTCCAGTTGCCTGGATGTGCTTTGACCGAACTGACAGTAGAAACTGTATCTTAACGTACTTGAATCAGTGCTGTAGAAAAGCACCCAAGCCTGCTGAAGACAGCTTTTATGAGGTACATTTTGTCAGTGTAAACACTGTGAAATCCAGCACATTTGGAAGAGCATACTCTGTATTTGTTAGAATGAATGAATCACTAATGGATTAAAGAGCACAGCCAAATAAACCTAGACTAGTCATAAGCATATGTGGCCTAATATTCAAATGTAGGAAATCCAATTAAGCTCCAGCTCTCCTTAGTTTTTCATTCATGGGGCAGTATCTCTACCAAAAAAAGCGAATAACTAAAAAGTTCCTTTTACCAAAAAAAAAGGCATTGCATTTTTAAAATATAAGTTTGAAGTTAGTCTTCCACAGATAGCCAATTTAATTATGCTAAAAATGACATTTTTAATTAAACACCAAGGTAAGCATAAATGGATTTCAAAATAATTAATCAAACATCAAAAAATTGAAACCTTTTTCTGCTTGAGCAGCAGAAATGAAAGAACCAGTCTTTGGGTCTCATAGAGATTCAATCTAATTTAATTCTCTGTCTTCTCTAAATAAACATTCCTAAAACCTTTTTTTCATCTGGGGGAATAAGGATGAGAGGGGTAATCAATATTTCTAGCATTTTAATTAAAACCGTTAGTGGAATAAATCCATTTAATTATCAGTTAATGAAATACAAGGTCATTTACCTGACAGGAACTTTGAGGGTGGATTACTAGCTGGAATAAAGCAGAAGAACCCAATGCCACAGCCATTTAACTTCTGCCAAATTTAAGGTTAAAATCCTTTTAGACTGTTTAACCTATTCTGTACCATTTTTCTATTGCATATGCCAATTGGCAGGAGAAATGCATGTTAAAACTTATTTTACATTTAATTGTGCTGAAAAGTTTTCATTAAATTTCTACAAATATCTTTATATTTCTAAGACATTAACTGAAAGGCGACAATAGGTTCCAGTGTAATTTTATTTTTATTTTGTGCTTATCACTTATAAAGTTAAAGAGACATTTGTTTTTTTTCTTACTACAAGTCAGGCATTACTTCTGCTTCTTTATAAATATGAAATAATTAAATATAAGTTTTAGCAGTCTGAAAATTTAGGATGCAAATACAGAACAAATATGCAATAGTAAACAAATCACTTTAAATAATTTATGGTAAATTTTATACAACAACTTCTTAAAGGGAGTTATTTATTTATTTATTTATAATTTATTTTTGGCTGCATTGGGTCTTCGTTGCTGTGCGCAGGCTTTTCTCTGGTTGCAGTGAGCAGGGGTACTCTTCCTTGTGGTGCGCGGGCTTCTCATTGCAGTGGCTTCTCTCGTTGCGGAGCATGGGCTCAAGGTGCACGGGCTTCAGTAGTTGTGGCATGCGGGCTCAGTAGTTGTGGCTTGGGGGCTCTAGAGCGTAGGCTCAGTAGTTGTGGTGCATGGGCTTAGTTGCTCCACAGCCTGTGGGATCTTCCTGGACCAGGCATCAAACCCATGTCCCCTGCATTGGCAGGCGGATTCTTAACCACTGCGCCACCAGGGAAGCCTACAACACCTTTCTGAAGTGACCTGGATTTCATAAGAATGATATAAAAAGGTAAGAGCTGGTTGGTCACTAAGCTAGTTTTGTAGAATGGTTTGGTAAATGATTTTCAGCTGGTTTAACAAATGAAGAGAAGGCAGAAAATGTGTTGTAGAGAAAACTTCCTGGTGTTTGATGGAGACACAGGGTTTCTCTAAGCAGCACACAGTGCTCACATTGTATATAGATCACTTTTAAAAATAGGCCTTAAGAGGGGCTCTTGTTCTCTCTTACTTTAACATAGATGCTGAACTAATTATCTAGGGTTTGGGATTTTATTTGAATTTTGTAGATCTGAGTGTCTCAAAGCCATAAATTTCAGAGTTAGAGTTTAAAAAGATAACTTATTATTGGTGTCTCATTCTTCTTTTCTCAAATGAAACTCCCTAAATGTTAAAGTCGTGTGCAATGCAAACAAGTATAAGCAGTTTACTCTGCGTTAGTTCATCCTGAGGCAGCTTAGCTATGTACTGTGCAAGAAGCCCAACATAATTTAGAGTAGTTTGCCTTTTAAGGACATACCGGTGATCTTTTCTAACTTCTAAATGCTACATGTTACATGTTTGGCCTCAATTTAGGTATTCTGCCATTGAAAATGGAATTACCATGTTTGGCCATTTTTTTCCCCTCCTCTTTCTTTTGTTAATCTATAAATATGGCTTGTGTATCAATTTCCTCATCTATGTAATGGGAATGATGATATTTATCTTTAAGAACATAATGAAATCGTTGAGTAGGCAGTAACAGGTGCGTATTTGTTCATTTGCTCTTTCTGGTCTCTGTGTTAGCAAAACTAGAGCAAGTGAAAGATTGCCTCATTTTTTTGTTTATGGTCATGATATGTTCAACAGAAAAATGCAAGAATTGATTTCTATCATTTCATGTTCATGCAAGTTGAATGAGTGGCAACATACAGGTTTCTGACCATTAAAAACCTGTGCAGACTCATAGTAACAAATTAGAAGACCCATGTCTTGGGCCATTTGGGTTCTTCTGCCATGTGCACAAGTCTAATTGGAAACCATTGTACCTTAAACTCTTACTAATTGCTCAAACTTAAAGTCATTATTTCAGACCATTATTAAAAATCAGGTTTTTCCCTATAAAATGCCCATAATGTTTAGCAGCTATATATCTGCTGTGTAATTTCCTCTTTTAAATAATGTCATGCTCAATTTAATATTGGTATGTCATTTGCAAGTGGCTTGGGGACTTTTGCAAGGCCATTACAAACTCTAGTTTCACAAAAGTTGGACTCTGAAGCCTGCACCACTGACATTCTGGGTCTGTTTTCCTGACACTGTCCTACAGCATATTTTTCATACCCTAAAGGCTCCCCTAGGGGATGTTCTGTCATGGAATGAAATGGCTTTGACTAAAATGAGAATTTTCTCCTCTATGAGAAAGTGAATTAGGAAGAACCCAATCACAAATGCAACAAACCAATTAAATCAAAACAAAACACAGAATTTTGTGGGCTTACTACTTAAGAGTGAGACATATCACACTATAGTATTTTCGAAAGATGCCTTGTACACAGTTAGAAATGTTATTAAGTAGCTATTTTTATACAATAAAAAAGGATACAAAAGAATCATATTCTAAGGACTTCTATAAATTAACAAAATAACCTATATAGGACTTGCAGCCTCAATCTTATTTATTACTTAAATTTTGGTTGTAAAATATTTTGATGATGAAAATGCAAACTGAGAGTTGAATTCAGGGCTTCCCTGGTGGCACAGTGGTTAAGAATCCACCTGCCAATGCAGGGGACACAGGTTCGAGCCCTGGTCCAAGAAGATCCCACATGCCACGGAGCAGCTAAGCCCGTGCGCCACTACTGAGCCTGCGCTCTAGAGCCCATGAGCCACAACTACTGAAGCCTACACACGCCTGGAGCCCGTGCTCTGCAACAAGAGAAGCCACCACAATAAGAAATCTGCGCACTGCAATGAAGAGTAGCCCTGCTCACCGCAGCTAGAGAAAGCCAGTGTGCAGCAACAAAGACCCAACTCAGCCAAAAGTAAATAAATTTATTTATTTATTTTTAAAAAAGAGTTGAATTCAGAAAAATTCATCAACACAAATACTGTATCAATGAGTAAAATTGATCATCGAAATAGGAATAACTATTAGGAAAAGCATGAATATGCAGCAGATTAAGAAACAGTTAACTGTCAGAGATTTCTATCTCATCAGAAAATGAGTTTTATTGGAATGCTTTAATTTGAATTAAGATATAAAGTCCATTTTTGTAATAAAATACTTTATAAATTGTTAAGCATAAAAATCACTATGGTTTTACCATAAATCTTAATTTTAATGTTCAATTAAGAACAGAATTCAAGTTTTAATTCATTTTATATATTGTAAAATATTCACGCATGATTCTTCTTGATTTTTAGGAGATCCCTACAAATTCCTTGAAGGAACAGAGTATCCCACTGATTCTGCCATGTTTTGCCATAGAAACACATACTCTTTATCTGAATGATGTTATTCATTCTCTTAGGAGAGAGAAAGGGAGAGAGAGGGCGGAAGGGAGAGAGAGAGAGTTAGTGGTTATGAAACCAAGCTACTCAGATTGGGACTTGAACCCACGGTCTTTTGAGATCACACAGCTGGTCTTAGGACTTAATGAAACTCAGGTTCTTGATGCCTAGGGGCAGAAAGAATTCAGTGAGAAACAAAGTGCTGAGTAAGAAGTGGATTTATTTACAGGGAAACACACTCCACAGACAGAGTGTGGGCCATCTCAGAAGGTGCGAGGCCCCGAAATATGGGATGGTTAGTTTTTATGGACTGGGTAATTTCATAGGCTAATGAGTGGGAGGATTATTCCAACTATTTTGGAGAAGGGGGGGAGATTTCCAGGAATTGGGCTACCACCCACTTTTTGATCTTTGATGGTTGGCCTTGGAACTGTCATGGTGCTGGTAGGTATGTCACTTAGCATGCTAATGTATTACAATGAGCATATAATGAGGCTCAAGGTCCACTGGAAGTCAAATCTTCCACCATCTTGGACCTAGATGGTTCTAACCAGTTTTTGTCATCTCCTATGTCTATGTCATTCTTTTAAAGGTTGTACCCTGCTCCCTTCCCTCCTGTTTCAGTTATAATTAGGTGAGATCCTTTATTATCATCCTTTCTTTTCTCATCAATTACCTTCTACCCTGATGATACTATTCAATTCAATGGTAATGCCTATTCATTCATGTATTTTCATTTTTGAGAGGAAAGGGAAAAGATGGGAGAGAAGAAAGAGAAAGGAAAGGAAAAAAAGAAAAATAGTCAGTAAAACTAAAAATTGTTCCCTAATGTAATTGTCTATCATTCAGAAATATGTGGGGGATAAATACAAAGTAATATATAGTTTTAAAAGCCAGGGTGATGCTGCTATGTTAATTTATGCCGTGTGAATGGATGGATGTCAGAAGTAATCACACTTTGTATTTTCAGTGTCTTTACTGTTTGTCTTTCACTTATCTCTAGTTTAGACAATATTGATATTTCTGGTTTACTTTTAAGGAATGGTAGATAGAGTTGACACTTTGAGGATTGTATACAACTGTATATCTGTATACCTTCTACTCAGTAAGATACTACAGACTGCAACTGTGGGAGAGCAGAGTATGCCACCCCAGTGTGTCACTTTGGCATGTGGATTGTTTTGAGGAGAAAGCCATTAAGACCCAACAGACTCAGAAAAAACTTCTCCCTTATCTGCCTGAAAGAATTTAGAAGGAGGCCAGTACCAGGAATTCAGCTCTTAGCAGAGATAACTTTTTATACAGAAAGACTTGTCTGCATGGCATGGTAAACATTTGTTTACCAAACATTTGATCTCATCTTCCTGTGAATTGTCTTCCTCCCCCTTTGAAGCCCCAAGACCCTACCCGCTTCTTACCTCAGGATGGTATTTAAGCCTCAATGCCTGACTGCCTTTGAGTCTCATGTCTTTGTGGGGCTCCTGTATGTACATAATTAAATTTGTTTTCCTCCTGTTAATCTGTCTTATGTCAATTTAATTATTAGGCCGACCAAAGAACCTAGAAAGAGAAATGGGAAAAATTTTCCTCCCCAACACAATAAACACATCATTACTGTTCAGAGTTAGGGGTAGACAGTAAAGCGCTTGTACATTTTTGTGTAGATTTCCTCAATAGTAGCTATTATTCTGAAACTATTTTTCAGAAATTGAGTATTATAAAAAGTTGAAGTCAACCCCAACTGTACCAGCCTCTGATGCTGCTAATTTAACTTCTTTCACCTCAGTACTTACCTAGTCACTAACATTCTATTATTCTTCTACCTTGGTGACATCTGTGACCTATGTGAATCTATATCTGGTTCTCATGTGGATTTTGGGTGAAGAACGTTAACTATAACTCAAACTAAAGGATAAACCCTATACCATATTTGAATAATTTATTATTGTATCTTTTAGTAAATCTTTTTATTATTCATTTATTTGATTTTAAGGTATTCTTTATTTTTCTAGATTTTCAGATATAATTGACGTACAAAATTGTATAAGTTTAAGTTGTACAACATAATGTTTTCATATATGTACATATTGCAAAATGATTACCACAATAATATTAGTTAACATCCACCACCTTACATGGTTACAAAGGTTTTTTTCTTTGTGATAAGATTGTTAAAGATCTACTCCTTTAGCAACTTTCAAATATACAGTACAGTGTTGTTAACCATAGCCATCATTTTGTACATTACATTTCCAGGACTCAATCTTTTAAAATGTTGATATCAAGCTTTCAGGTAACTCTGATGTGTGAGGCAAGGTTCTAAAAGCTTTGGAAGATTCCTTGACTATAAGAAGATTGTGATTTAATTGGGAAAAGAAGACTTACACACCTGAGCAAATAGATCTTTACCAGTGCAGGGTGGCCAGTGATATATAGTGGAAGAATAGAGGCACAAGATTTGGAATTGGGGAGGTGTTACTGTTGGCCCTTCGAGGACTTTTTTTTTTTTAAGATTTTTTTTTTTTTTACATCTTTATTGGAGTATAATTGCTTTACAATGGTGTGTTAGTTTCTGCTTTATAACAAAGTGAATCAGTTATACATATACATATGTTCCCATATCTCTTCCCTCTTGCGTCTCCCTCCCTCCCTCCCACCCCTCTAGGTGGTCACAAAGCACCGAGCTGATCTCCCTGTGCTATGCGGCTGCTTCCCACTAGCTATCTGTTTTACGTTTGGTAGTGTATATACGTCCATGCCACTGTCTCACTTTGTCACAGCTTACCCTTCCCCCTCCCCAGTCTGTCATACAGAGTGAAGTAAGTCAGAAAGAGAAAGACAAATACCGTATGCTAACACATATATATGGAATTTAAGAAAAATAAGAAAAAAAAAATGTCATGAAGAACCTAGGGGTAAGACAGGAATAAGATTTTTTTGATGTGGACCATTTTTAAAGTCTTTATTAAATTTGTTACATTGCTGCTTCTGCTTTATGTTTTGGTTTTCTGGCCACGAGGTATGTGGGATCTTAGCTCCCTGACCAGGGATCAAACCCGCACCTCCTGCATTGGAACGTGAAGTCTTAACCACTACCGCCAGGGAAGTCCCAGAGGACTTTTTGGTTTTATCTAAGTGAGAGAGAAGACTAAAGAAAGTGTTTCATGGAGGAGAAATGTTGCTTGCAAAGACTCAGGAGTAGAAAGCTTCTAGTTAGGAGCCATGATGAATAGACAAATGGCCTGTGGAAGAAGATTCTGTAGAAGGTAATGGGAGATAAGATTGAAAAAGGAGATTAGGGTCAAAATGGGGAAAACCTTTTCTGCCCTCCTAACGTTTTTGTCTAGGAAGGTGAGTTGAACCTATTTTCCCAGATTTGTGGTGATCATGTCTTACGGAGTATAATCAGAAATCTAAAGAAAGTCAATGTATGTTAAATCTGTCTCTTTTAAGATTAGTCTTGTTTCTCTCAAGATAAACCTCTTTTAATTATTTCCGTGAAAATCATGAGGAGTTGGTTGATATGAAACATGATAAAGATTCAGCCATCTATCGGTGAAGTAAACGTAATAAAAGTAGAGTGGAACTAACTGTGATTTTTTTTTTTTAAGAAATGTATTTGAAAACTCCATGCTTAAAATGTGTTTATGAAGCAATATCTGTATCTACAGCAGAGATGACTATAAAAATATATTCAAAGTGAACATAAATATTTCTATTTTTATGTGACTTTTATTATCTGCCCATCAAATTTTGTAAATTGTCAAAAGTGACTCAATTTTAACAAATCTTTCCCCTAAAAACTTATTTTTTTCTCCCACATTAATCTATACGGAAGTTACGCAGCTAGATATGGACTATTTTGCTTATTTTCAGGACCATCTCCCGTAATATGATAAGTAGGGGACTGTGGTTTCTCTCTCGCAGAAGTTCTCCAGATTTACTCTGAGTAAGCATTACCTGGATGTGCTGGTTAAAAATGACCCACCCCCAGAAACTAGGATTCATTTCCTCCCAGGTGGGCCTCAGAATCTGCATTTTAGTGAGCCCACAGGCTGATTTTGAAGCTGGTGGTCTAAGAAACATTACTTCAGAGTGAGGAGGAGAAAGACTCAATTCAGTGGAGAGTGAATTTTCACTGTTAGGCCTTTGTCTTAAATGTTGATATGCAGTTAAACAAATGGCTCAGTGCTGGATGCAATGGGTCCACTCTTGGAACACTGGAGGACTTCTCTAGGAAAGACCTCGGAACTTAAAACCAGGCGGGATGTTTGTGAAGATCTGTCACACATTTCTAAATCAGGGTTCTGTGCTTATGTCTCTCCTGCTTGTACCTTTCCTGCATGAAAGCCCAAGTGAATTTAATGGGAAGAGCATAGGTACTACTGATATATGGCCACCCTATATAAAGAATTTTGTCATAATCTCCAGAACAGAGGAAGAGTTTGATAAAGGCTTTTCAAATTCACTTAAACAGAATTGAGAGGTGCCCTTGCACCTGTTTCCAGGCACTGCCCTCAGCACCGAGCCAGGGAGGACACCCGGCTCCTGCATGGTCTCCCGGGAGCCCAGACCCTGATTTGCCATAGGAGAAGGGGGCAAGGAATTCACTGTAACAGCTTGGAGAACAGCTTGGAGAACCCAAGAAACATTCACTGCCCAATTTGTCAGCTGAAAAGGAGCTCAGAGAGTGAAGGGTAAAAATGCTGACACTATGTAGTAGGCTGTGGTGAAGTGGCCGATGGTGGGAACAGACCCAACTCTCTCTGAAGTCACTGGGAACAAGCAATTTCAACATTAGTAACTGCTTAAGACAGCAGATGAGCCTACAAATCTAATCGTGGAGGCCGCTGCTTTTTCTCTCATTGCACCAACTTTTACAAAAATGGCTGTGATTTCTGGTGTTTTCAGTTTCAGATTTGAATGTAAGCTCATGAGGGACACTTTTGTCATGGTCACTTGGGTTTTTCTGTCTAAAATACTGCCTTACACACAGTAGGAGATCAGTGGGGACTTAGTTATTTTAATTTTGTGCAATATTATGAATGTTTTTCTTAATGCTTAATCAGGATATGATTGCTTTTTCTGTAAATGTGGGTTTTAAAAGGCTTGTAATGTTTTTACTATAATTTTAGTATGTCTTGGGACAAAAGAATACAATGATGTGTCACATGGGTACCATTTATTCCATATAAAGATGAAGCTGTTTTAATTAAAATGATAAAAAATAGGTAATGTAGAATATTAACAGAATATTAATAGTACTTGAAAATTGGCACATCTACTTGATCATAGTAAAGAAATAACATGAAAGTCAATTTTGTCTTTTACAAAAATACGTTCTTAGTAAGTAATTATTGGTGGTTCAGTACATGGTAGGTTGACAATAAAGAACTATTCCAATGCATGTGGCTCTTTAAGATAAAACAAGGCAAGATAGGTTGTTTTAATTTTTTTTTTTTTTTTTTTTTTTTCCTTGCGTTATGCGGGCCTCTCACTGTTGTGGCCTCTCCCATTTGCGGAGCACAGGCTCCGGACGCGCAGGCTCAGCGGCCATGGCTCACGGGCCCAGCCGCTCCGCGGCATGCGGGATCCTCCCGAAACGGGGCACGAACCCGCGTCTCCTGCATCGGCAGGCGGACTCTCAAGCACTGCGCCACCAGGGAAGCCCCAAGATAGGTTGTTTTAAAAATGAAATTTTTGCTAGTTTGAAACCTTAGGTATTAAACGACATTGCACCTGATGCTTTCTTTGGTCCCTGGCAAGGATAAGAAGAGGTTAGGAGGTAGTCACATTGTTAACTCTATTATAGTCATTTGTTTATTTCATATAAGGAAGATAACAGTCTATGGGGATTCTTTTAAGTCAAAGTCTTCTGCCCTCCAAATGATCATTGAAAGATTATAATGTAATTCATGTTTAAAATGTGAATGCTGTTGGCTCTATATTTTCTAAAGAACATTCTTTTTCATTTTGATAGAGTTTTCACTCATATTGTATATATCTCCCTGTTTAATATTTTAAATTTAGTGTGTACTTCAAAAGTGATTGCTGTTTTGTGATTTACGGCCTTGGAGAAAAATAACATAGTAGTCATAACTTTGCAGTTTTTTGTGATGCACGAAGATCAGATTTTTTAATGTTGGTTAATGCTTTGCTAATTAAAGTGTGCATGTTAATTAAAGCAGAGGCTAATGTTAATTACCTATATTAATGGAATCTCATGTAGCACCTGCCTGAAGCAATGGGTTCAGTTTTCAAAATATCTCAATTAAGGCTGAAACTTTTGATTTGCATCTAGTAGGGTTTCAATTAACTGCATTGAAAACTTAAATAACACTCTTAGGAGTGCAAAATATCAGTGATTATATGAAGTACAGTGGAGTTTGGTAGGTTCATTTCTGAAGGCTCTTTTAAGCCTAACTATTTATTTCTTGTCTGCTGGTCAAAATTCTGTTCATCCACTAAGACCAGTGGAAATACCATCTCTTCCATGTATTTCCAATGTACTATTAGCTCCTTTTTGTTGCTCTTATTTCTTTTATGCCATTCTGCCTTGCATTATAATTACCTGTGACAATCTGTGTCTTTTGCTAACTAGAAGCCCCTTAAAGGCCTTATCTCCATCCCTTACAAGGCCCAGCACACCTGATAAGATGCTAGGATGTTTTCTAAATTGAAGGTACTCTTTAAGTGTTTGCAAAACAGCTAAATACCTTTATTGACTGAAGTGGAAATGAGTGAATTTTTAACTTTCAGCCAGACAATTGCACTGTTGCTACATTTGTGACTGCTTCAGGTAAAGCATGAAGTTGCTGTTTGGGATCTTATTGCTTTGTCAAATAAAAGATCAATGGCTTTGTTAATTTCAGTTAAATATGAGCTGAAATGGGGAAGAGGCTTCTTGTTCAATATAAAATAGTCAGTGTTATGAGATCAGAGGACTTGTGTTTATGCTGGCAGGGACGATGTGAACACCCTCTTTTAGTCCCAGGTTTATAATCTGACCATTTTGCATGCAGATCTGGCTTGTGACCCCATAAGCACAAATATTGAATACTTTAAATAAACTAAATTTAAGAGAGCCATAGAGGGCTTGTTTTATCTTGGAAGATAACATGTTATCATGTACTGGGCCGAAATTTTAAATTAATGAATTAAAAATATAGATAGATGCCTGTAGACAGGTACATTGTAATTAGTATGCATGTCATTTCTCCGAAACTTGGCGTTATGTTTGCTGGAGTCCCAATAACAACCATTCCCATTGGGTCTTGGGAAAGGATTATGAGCTAATGGTGCTAACCTTTTTGACATCTAGTATAATCATGCTTTCAGAAAAATAGTTTCCATTACTCTACATAATTGAAGGGAGCAGTAATCTCCTCAAGAAGTATACACAAATAGATCCCACACTGATTTACAGGCTCTGGAAATAAGCACCAGTTACTGCTGTTCCTTGGCAGACTTTGACTCTAACTGACTGTCGATCTCAGAGGACCAGGATTTGTCTTCATTCAGCTGTGGAGAATATCAAATGAGCATAAGATTTCCATGTGTAAGGTATAACCAGAAAAGTGACAAAAAGGCACGGCACGTAACTGCTTACCGTCCTGCTGATTTAAAAAAAAAATTTTTTTTTTTTTTTTTTTTTTTTTTTTTTGCAGTACGCGGGCCTCTCACTGTTGTGGCCTCTCCCGCTGTGGAGCACAGGCTCCGACGTGCAGGCTCAGCGCCCATGGCTCACGGGCCCAGCTGCTCTGCGACATGTGGGATATTCCCGGACCGGGGCACAAACCCACGTCCCCTGCATCGGCAGGCGGACTCTCAACCACTGTGCCACCAGGGAAGCCTAAAAATAAAAAATTTTAAAGGAAAAACTAATAGTACTTTTTGGGCAAGAAGATGTCAGGTGTCGTCTTGATGGCAGGACATATGATTGCTGGAAATGAGAAGTGAATGTGTCCATTAAGAGTGATACAGGCTTAGAGGTGATAGTGAGTGCTTACATACTTCATGTCACAATTGGCTCAATGTTGGTTAGTTAGCAGCTGAGATAAATACAGCAACTATTTGGAGAAATGTGACAACTGTGCAGATCAGATTTCTCATGATGAGGCAATGGGCCAGGTCTTTACAAGTCTAAGAGTAAAGTCACCAAAGCATCTAATCTCCATTGTGGCACCATTAAGGTGGCAGATGGCAGAGCATTAGCAGAAAGTCATTGGGAACAGCTGGAAAACATCTAGTAGGAAGTGACAACCTGAAGGGTATACTGGGCTTTTCCTAATTGTGAGGCGATCACTTAAAAAGCCTGGAAAGAAATGTCAGTGTTTTGGTGGTGGGAGAAAGGAGTTGGCTGGAAGACTACCTTCCAGCCCAGGGGTTTGAGGGAATTCTGAAAATAAGTGATTTTAGTGCCTGGTAAAATGCTTACAGGGAAAAAAAAGATTATAGAAAATTAACCTGCTTTTCCTCAAGTGCTAAATAAGAACAAACTTTTTAGAGGTGTCAGTGAGGCTTACATGAACCTGGAATCCACTTTAGGAAGATAGTTGATTCATCACCACCTTGTGAATAATATTTAAAACATATGATTTTGAGGGTATATGGAAAGGTTATGTTTTCACAGAGAATGTGGAAACACTAAACTGGAGTGAGGAAGGTGAACTATTTAATGACTCAATTCACCATACATGTTTCTTAATTTACTATCTCATGATTTTTCTAGAACCTGCATGAAATATAAAAAGGCTTTTGGGCTATTTCTGTCACTGTATTTCTTCTTTTTTTTTTTTTTTTCACTCTAGCCATTTGTCCTTGACTGTCTATGTCTCAATGCTCACTCTCCCACTTTCTCACAAAGATCACCCAACTTTTCATAATTGCTAGCTTTCAAGACTCACCATAAAACAATAAATGCTCGAGAGGGTGTAGAGAAAAGGGAACCCTCTTGCACTGTTGATGGGAATGTAAATTGATACAGCCACTATGGAGAACAGTATGGAGGTTCCTTAAAAAACTAAAAATAGAACTACCATACGACCCAGCAATCCCACTACTGGGCACATACCCTGAGAAAACCATAATTCAAAAAGAGTCATGTACCACAATGTTCATTGCAACTCTATATGTCTACAGCCAGGACATGGAAGCAAACTAAGTGTCCATCGACAGATGAATGGATAAAGAAGATGTGGTGCATATATGCAATGGAATATTACTCAGCCATAAAAAGAAACGAAATTGAGTTATTTGTAGTGATGTGGATGAACCTAGAGATTGTCATACAGAGTGAAGTAAGTCAGAAAGAGAAAAACAAATACCGTATGCTAACACATATATATGGAATCTAAAAGAAAAAAAATTAAAAGGTTCTGAAGAACCTACGGGCAGGACAGGAATAAAGACACAGACGTAGAGAATAGACTTGAGGACATGGGGAGGGGAAGGGTAAGCTGGGACGAAGGGAGAGAGTGGCATGGACATATATACACTACCAAATGTAAAATAGATAGCTGGTGGGAAGCAGCCACGTAGCACAGGGAGATCAGCTCCACGCTTTGTGACCACCTAGAGGGGTGGAATAGGGAGGGTGGGAGAAAAAAAAAAGACAAGACAAGATAACAAATGCTGGCGTGGATGTGGCGAAAAGGGAACCCCTGTGCACTGTTGGTGGGATTGTAAATTGGTACAGCCACTATGGAGAACAGTATGGAGAAGCCTCAAAAAGTTAAATATATAACTACTATCATATGATCTAGCAATCCTACTTCTGGGAATATATCCAGAGGAAATGAAAACACCAACTTGAAAAGGTACCTGCATGCCCATGTTCATAGCAGCATTATTTACAATAGTCAAGACATGGAAACAACCTAAGTGTCCATCAATGGATGAATGGATAAAGAAGTTCTACAAAATAGAATATTATTCAGCCATAAAAATGTGGAAATTCTACCATTTGTGACAAAATGGATGGACATTAAGGGCATTATGCTAAGGGAAATAAGTCAGAGAGAGAAAGACAAATACTGTATTATCTTACTTATACGTGTAAAAAAAAAAAAACAACTCATAAAAAAAGAGATCAGACATGTGGTTCCAGAGGCAGAGGGGGGGGGGGGGGGGAATTGGAGGAAGGTGGTCAAAAAGGTACAAGTTTTCAGCTATAAGATACATAAGAACTAGGGACATAATGTACAACATGATGAGTATAGTTAATACAGCTGTATGATATATAGAGAAGTTGTTATGAGAGTGACTCCTGAGAGTCTCATCACAAGGAAAGTTTTTTTTTTCTTTTTTCTTTTCTTTTTTCTTTTCTTTTTATTGTATCTATAGGAGATGATGGATGTTGGCTGAACCTATTGCAATAATCGTTTCACAGTATGCATATAAATCAAACGATCACGTTATACTCCTTAAACTTATACTGTGATGGAAGTCAATTATTTCTCAATAAAACTGGAAAACAACTCCACTCAAATTGAAGTCCCAGAAGCCTTTAAGTACCAATTTGAAGGAACAGGTGAATCATTATGTGAAATGTTTTATGTTCTAGATTTGTCTGATTACTTCCTCATGGTGTCTTGTAACTTTTCCCCCTAGCCCCTATTTTCTATAACCTATAAATTTGGTCCAGAGGCTTCCTTGGATTCAGGTTAAATGGTTTTGGCATGTATACTTCATATGGCATCTAATCAGGTTGTGTTGTCTACTCTCTGTGATGCTAAAGTGGTGACACCCAAATATCTTGTTCATAGACATCAGATTGTCCTTTTAATTAGCAGGTAATCTGTAGGACAGTGTTTTGACATCATGTGAATATTTAGTTCTCCATCAAAGCTTTGCTTAATGGTTTTAGAATCCATTGATGATTCTTGTTGGAATCAGTGATTTCTTTGGGGATTGTGAAATGCTGGTTTTCTAATTCTGTTATTTCCTAACTTTTTTTTTTTTTTTTTTTTTTTTTTTTTTTTTTTTTTTTTTTTTGCGGTACGCGGGCCTCTCACTGTTGCGGCCTCTCCCGTTGCGGAGCGGAGGCTCCGGACGCGCAGGCTCAGTGGCCATGGCTCACGGGCCCAGCCACTCCGCGGCATGTGGGATCTTCCCGGACCGGGGCATGAACCCGTGTCCCCTGCATCGGCAGGCGGACTCTCAACCACTGCGCCACCAGGGAAGCCCTCCTTCCATATTTTTAACTGGCATTTCTTTTCTGTAGAGCTTCCTCATATCAACCTCAGATGAACTACAGTTTCTCTTTTAAAAAGCAAGTGAAATACCTTATTTTTTCTTTTTACTTACCAATTTTGTGGTAATAGTCATCTTAAGTAGTGACACTTTTTTTTTTTCTCTTAGTTCAACTAAGTATTTTATCTCAGGGTTAAAGTATCATAAGACCTGCTAAAATTAAGCATCATCACTTTAAAATGTGTGACACAGAGGCTTCATTGCTCCCACAAATTTTCTTGTTTGCAATTCTTAGACAATCCCAATCTATTTTAAACTGAAGGAATCTCAGGAGACTTTGGTCAACGCATCACTTTTAAGGATATTCATCCTGCCACAGCTCAGGAAGTCTTTAAATGCCACCATTTATATCTTACCATTCAAATTGGCAACCTGAGGTGTTTACAACACTGGCCAAGGATGTCTGCTTTCTACCAGGACATCGCCTCTCCTTCAAGCTTCCTTGAAGGATTGTTCATGAGCCTTCACTCAACAACCCATTCATTTATTCATTCATTCATTCAATCAACACACAATTTTCTGACATTGAGGATACAGTTATGAAGAGGAAAGATAAGGTCTCTGCCCTGTGGTATTTACATTTCACTGGGATATGGATCAGAAAACAGCAAGTGTGTAAATAATCAAAAAAAAATCATTTAGTCCAATAACTATAATTGTAAGGTATAGTAAATTTAGGAAGAAAATAAGTACGACCTGAGAAAGAGAATAATAGGAGATACTTATCTGCAGTGAGATGATCAGGGAAGGAAGTAATATTTAAACAGAACTAAAGGATATGAAGATGATAGCCATATGAAGAGGGAAGGAGGGAAAAGTTCTAGGGAGAGGGGACAGCATAGGAAGGAGCTAGTGTTCATTCAAGGAATTGAAAGAAGCCTAGTATAGCTGGAATGTGTGGGCGAGCGTGAGAGCAGCTTGGAAGGAATGACAGACAGCAAAGGCCAGAAACAGCAGGCCCCTGAAGACTCTGATACCCAAGGGAAAATATGTCTGCACCACACTGGTGGAGGCTAGGTCAGATCTTTCCTTTAAATAGATTTTGAGCATAATATCTACTATCTACTCTTGTGTTATCGATAAGGGGGAAATACAGAATAATGGAAATATAAAATAATAATGGAGCAGTCTGTTGTAATTTGTCAGCCATGGACAGAGCTGTTTAGAAATTCTTTTATAACTAGTCTTTTGGCTTAGGAGATAGCAATAGTTCATTTTTTTCACTCTGGTCCTAATATAATGATCAGAAAAAGAGTTAAGCGAAAGGGAGGAGAAAGAAGGATATAATTTTGCTTAATTTATCTCTTACTTAGAACAGCGGTATGCCTGATGGGTAGGAATCAAGCCTTCGAAGAGGAAATAAAAATGTATATTTGTATTTTTTTCAGTCTCTTCCAGATATAATAGCAATAAGCTAGTGAGTATTTTCAGAAACAACTAAGCAACAAGCCCACCTTTATAAGCTGTAAGCAGCAGTGGTGATCAATCTATATAATAAAAAAGATGATATAAATGCATGGGAGCTACTATTGCAAAGTTTTGTGCAAGTGTGTGTATGTGTGTGTGTGTGTGTGTGTGTGTGTGTGTACACATGTGAGTGTGTGGCTCTGTCACAGATTTACCAGAAAATAGCCCCAGTAGCTCTTTTTAATACTTGGTGAACTTGTAGAAAGGAGGGAAGAATTATTGGATATTGTCTTAGTCTCTTTGGACTTCTGTAACAGAATGCCATAGACTGGGTGGCTTCTAAACATGAGAAATTTATTTCTCACAGTTTTGGAGGCTGGAAAGTCCAAGATCAAGGTGCTGGCAGATTCAGGGTCTGGTGAGGGCCCACTTCCTGGTTCACTGTGGCTCACATGTCAGAAGGGCGAGAGACGTCTCTGGGGTTTCTTTTATAAGGACACTAATCCAATTCATGAGGACTCCACCCTCATGGAGGTAATCACCTATGAAAGGCCCCACCTCCTAACACCAGCACATTGAGGGTTAGGTTTCAACATATGAATTTGGGGGGGGGGGCACAAATACTTTAGTCTATAACAAATACATTCTGAGTTTAATTTGCATTCTAGAGTTTCATTTTTAAGCATATTACAACTTCAGCCTATGAAAGAATTTTGTTTAAGTCAAGATTTTATTTAAGAACATTCCATTTTGGGTTTGTAATAACCATTGTTCACATTCATCACACACACTTGCTTTTTTTCCCTTGCTCTTCCATTTGCCTTTATTCTCCTCATACTACTTTCTTCCTGTTGGGTGTCCTTCCCTGTTGACAAGAGAAGCTAATTTCTGAGGCTCTGAGGTCTTTTCTGGCTGTGAAAATTGGGGCCCCAAAGCTGGGGACCCAGCTTCACATGATTTCCTCCTGCCTGATACCCAGACCCCTGGGAGTGGGGCCAGGATGAGTCTTAGGTAGAGATGAGGGAGGTGGACACTCAAGACTTGGGGGTCTTTTGCAGGCTCTCCTCACCACTGCTGTGAAAATAGATTTCCATCCATTAGCCTTTCTTAAAATTATCTTGTAGATCAACGTATTTCAATTTTTAAGTGAAGAATATTGAAATTCATGAACTTAGAGATGGGTACTATGTTAATGTTAATGCCTGTGAATATTTGATATGTACTAGTACATCAGATATCTTTCTAATTCAATAGCTAACAAGAGTAGGGATGGGGATCATGAACAAAAGTAGTGAGAGTTTTTTTATGGAGGCTTTTTTTTTTAACATCTTTATTGGAATATAATTGCTTTACAATGGTGTGTTAGTTTCTGCTTTATAACAAAGCGAATCAGTTATACATATACATATGTTCCCATATCTCTTACCTCTTGCGTCTCCCTCCCTCCCACCCTTCCTATCCCACCCCTCTAGGTGATCACAAACCACCAAGCTGATCTCCCTGTGCTATGTGGCGGCTTCCCACTAGCTACCTATTTTACGTTTGGTAGTGTATATATCTCCATGCCACTCTCTCACTTTGTCACAGCTTACCCTTCCCCCTCCCCATATCCTCAAGTCCATTCTCTAGTAGGTCTGTGTCTTTATTGCCGTCTTACCCCTAGGTTCTTCATGACCCTTTTTTTTTTTTCTCTTAGATTCCATATAAATGTGTTAGCATACAGTATTTCTTTTTCTTTTTCTGACTTACTTCACTCTGTATGACAGACTCTAGGTCCATCCACCTCACTACAAATAACTCAATTTCATTTCCTTTTATGGCTAAGTAATATTCCATTGTGAATATGTGCCAGATCTTCTTTGTCCATTCATCCAATGATGGAAACTTAGGTTGCTTCCATGTCCGGGCTATTGTATATAGAGCTGCAATGAACATTTTGGTACATGACTCTTTTTGAATTATGGTTTGCTCAGGGTATATGCCTAGTAGTGGGATTGCTGGGACGTATGGTAATTCTCTTTTTAGTTTTTTAAGGAACCTGTATACTGTTCTCCATACTGGCTGTATCAATTTACATTCCCACCAACAGTTCAAGATTCTTCCCTTTTCTCGACACCCTCTCCAGCATTTATTGTTTCTAGATTTTTTGTTGATGGCCATTCTGACCTGTGTGAGATGATATCTCATTGTATTTTGATTTGCATTTCTCTAATGATTAATGATGTTGAGCATTCTTTCATGTGTTTGTTGGCAATCTGTATATCTTCTTTGGAGAAATGTCTATTTAGGTCTTATGCCCATTTTTTGATTGGGTTTTTTGGTTTTTGTTATTGAGCTGCATGAGCTGCTTGTAAATTTTGGAGATTAATCCTTTGTCAGTTGCTTCATTTGCAAATATTTTCTCCCATTCTGAGGGTTGTCTTTTGGTCTTGTTTATGGTTTCCTTTGCTGTGCAAAAGCTTTTAAGTTTCATTAGGTCCCATTTGTTTATTTTTGTTTTTATCTCCATTACTCTAGGAGATGGGTCAAGAAGGATCTTGCTGTGATTTATGTCATAGAGTGTTCTGCCTATGTTTTCCTCTAAGAGTTTGATAGTTTCTGGCCTTACATTTAGGTCTTTAATCCATTTTGAGCTTATTTTTGTGTATGGTGTTAGGGAGTGATCTAATCTCATACTTTTACATGTACCTGTCCAGTTTTCCCAGCACCACTTATTGAAGAGGCTGTCCTTTCTCCACTGTACATTCCTGCCTCCTTTATCAAAGATAAGGTGACCATATGTGCATGGGTTTATCTCTGGGCTTTCTATCCTGTTCCATTGATCTATCTTTCTGTTTTTGTGCCAGTACCATACTGTCTTGATTACTGTAGCTTTGTAGTATAATCTGAAGTCAGGGACCCTGATTCCTCCAGCTCCATTTTTCTTTCCCAAATTGCTTTGGCTATTCGGGGTCTTTTGTGTTTCCATACAACTGGTGAAATTTTTTGTTCTAGTTCCATGAAAAATGCCAGTGGTAGTTTGATAGGGATTGCATTGAATCTGTAGATTGCTTTGGGTAGTAGAGTCATTTTCACAATGTTGATTCTTCCAATCCAAGAACATGGTATATCTCTCCATCTATTTGTATCACCTTTAATTTCTTTCATCAGTGTCTTATAATTTTCTGCATACAGGTCTTTTGTCTCCTTAGGTAGGTTTATTCCTAGATATTTTATTCTTTTTGTTGCAATGGTAAATGGGAGTGTTTTCTTGATTTCACTTTCAGATTTTTCATCATTAGTGTATAGGAATGCAAGAGATTTCTGTGCATTAATGTTGTATCCTGATACTTTACCAAATTCATTGATTAGCTTTAGTAGTTTTCTGGTAGCGTCTTTAGGATTCTCTATGTATAGTATGACGTCTTCTGCAAAGAGTGACAACTTTACTTCTGCTTTTCCGATTTCGATTCCTTTTATTTCTTTTTCTTCTCTGATTGCTGTGGCTAAAACTTCCAGAACTATGTTGAATACTAGAGGTGAGAGTGGGCAACCTTGTCTTGTTCCTGATCTTAGTGGGAAGGGTTTCAGTTTTCCACCATTCAGGACGATGTTGGCTGTGGGTTTGTCATATATGGTCTTTATTATGTTGAGGAAAATTCCCTCTATGCCTACTTTCTGCAGGGTTTTTATCATAAATAGGTGTTGAATTTTGTAAAAGCTTTCTCTGCATCTATTGAGATGATCATATGGTTTTTCTCCTTCAATTTGTTAATATGGTGTATCACGTTGATTGATTTGCGTATATTGAAGAATTCTTGCATTCCTTGAATAAACCCCACTTGATCATGGTGTATGATCCTTTTAATGTGCTGTTGTATTCTGTATGCTAGTATGTTGTTGGGGATTTTTGCATCTATGTTCATCAGTGATATTGGCCTGTAGTTTTGCTTCTTTGTGACATCTTTGTCTGGTTTTGGTATCAGGGTGATGGTGGCCTCGTAGAATGAGTTGGGGAGTGTTCCTCCCTTTGCTATATTTTGGAAGAGTTTGAGAAGAATAGGTGTTAGCTCTTCTCTAAATGTTTGATAGAATTCTCCTGTGAAGCCATCTGGTCCCGGGCTTTTGTTTGTTGGAAGATTTTTAATCACAGTTTCAATTTCAGTTCTTGTGATTGGTCTGTTCATTTCTTCCTGGTTTAGTCTTGGCAGGTTGTGCATTTCTAAGAATTTGTCCATTTCTTCCAGGTTGTCCATTTTATTGGCATAGAGTTGCTTGTAGTAATCTCTCATGATCTTTTGTGTTTCTGCAGTTTCAGTTGTTACTTCTCCTTTTTCATTTCTAATTCTATTGATTTGAGTCTTCTCCCTTTTTTTCTTGATGAGTCTGGCTAATGGTTTATCAATTTTGTTTATCTTCTGAAAGACCTAGCTTTTAGTTTTATTGATCTTTGCTATCCTTCCCTTCTTTTCTTTTTCACTTATTTCTGATCTGATCTTTATGATTTCTTTCCTTCTGCTAACTTTGGGGTTTTTTTGTTCTTCTTTCTCTAGTTGCTTTAGGTGCAAGGTGAGTTTGTTTATTTCAGATGTTTACTGTTTCTTAAGGTAGGATTGTATTGCTATAAACTTCCCTCTTAGAACTGCTTTTGCTGCATCCCATAGGCTTTGGGTCGTCGTGTCTCCATTGTCATTTGTTTTTAGGTACTTTTTGATTTCCTCTTTGATTTCTTCAGTGATCACTTGGTTATTAAGTAGTGTATTGATTAGCCTCCATGTGTTTGTATTTTTTACAGATCTTTTCCTGTAATTGATATCTAGTCTCATAACGTTGTGTTCGGAAAAGATACTTGATGTGATTTCAATTTTCTTAAATTTACCCAGGCTTCATTTGTGACCCAAGATATGATCTAGCCTGGAGAATGTTCCATGAGCACTTGAGAAAAATGTGTATTCTGTTGTTTTTGGATGGAATGTCCTATAAATATCAATTAAGTCCATCTTCTTTAATGTATCTTTTAAAGCTTGTGTTTCCTTATTTATTTGGATGATCTGTCCTTTGGTGAAAGTGGGGTGTTAAAGTCCCCTACTGTGATTGTGTTACTGTCGATTTCCCCTTTTATGGCTGTTAGTATTTGCCTTATGTATTGAGGTGCTCCTATGTTGGGTGCATAAATATTTACAATTGTTATATCTTCTTCTTGGATCGATCCCTTGATCATTATGTAGTGTCCTTCGTTGTCTCTTGTAATAGTTTTTATTTTAAAGTCTGTTTTGTCTGATATGAGAATTGCTCCTCCAGCTTTCTTTTGATTTCCATTTGCACGGAATATCTTTCTCCATCCCCTCACTTTCAGTGTCTCTGTGTTCCTAGGTCTGAAGTGGGTCTCTTGTAGACAGCATATATATGGCTCTTGTTTTTGTATCCATTCAGCCAGTCTATGTCTTTTGGTGGGAGCATTTAATCCATTTACATTTAAGGTAGTTATCGATATGTATGTTCCTATTCCCATGTTCTTAAATGTTTGGGTTTGTTATTGTAGGTATTTCCCTTCTCTTGTGTTTCCTGCCTAGAGAAGTTCCTTTAGCATTTGTTGTAAAGCTGGTTTGGCGGTGCTGAACTCTCTCAGTTTTTGCTTGTCTGTAAAGGTTTTAATTTCTCCATCAAGTCTGAACGAGATCCTTGCTGGGTAGAGTAATCTTGGTTGTAGGTTTTTCTCCTTCATCACTTTAAATATGTCCTGCCACTCCCTTGTGGCTTGCAGAGTTTCTGCTGAAAGATCAGCTGTTAACCTTATGGGGATTCCCTTGTGTGTTATTTGTTGTTTTTCCCTTGCTGCTTTTAATATGTTTTCTTTATATTTAATTTTTGATAGTTTGATTAATATGTGTCTTGGTGTGTTTCTCCTTGGTTTTATCCTGTATGCGACTCTCTGTGCTTCCAGGGCTTGATTAACTATTTCCTTTCCCATATTAGGGAAGTTTTCAACTATAATCTCTTCAAATATTTTCTCAGTCCCTTTCTTTTTCTCTTCTTCTTCTGGGACCCCTATAATTTAAATGTTGGTGGGTTTAATGTTGTCCCAGAGGTCTCTGAGATTGTCCTCAGTTCTTTTCATTCTGTTTTCTTTATTCTGCTCTGCAGTAGTTATTTCCACTCTTTTATCTTCCTGGTCACTTATCCGTTCTTCTGCCTCAGTTATTCTGCTATTGATCCCTTCTAGAGTATTTTTAATTTCATTTATTGTGTTGTTCGTCGTTGCTGGTTTCCTCTTTAGTTCTTCTAGGTCCTTGTTAACTGTTTCTTGCATTTTGTCCATTCTATTTCCAAGATTTTGGATCATCTTTACTATCATTATTCTGAATTCTTTTTCAGGTAGACTGCCTATTTCCTCTTCATTTGTTAGGTCTGGTGGGTTTTTACCTTACTCCTTCATCTGCTGTGTGTTTCTCTGTCTTCTCATTTTGCTTAACTTACTGTGTGTGGGGTCTCCTTTTCACATGCTTCAGGTTCATAGTTCCCGTTGTTTTTGGTGTCTCTCCCCAGTGGCTAAAGTTGGTTCAGTGGGTTGTGTAGGCTTTCTGGTGGAGGGGACTAGTGCCTGTGTTCTGGTGGATGAGGCAGGATCTTGTCTTTCTGGTCGGCAGGTCCACGTCTGGCGGTGTGTTTTGGGGTGTCTGTGGCCTTATTGTGATTTTAGGCAGCCTCTCTGCTAATGGATGGGGCTGCGTTCCTGTCTTGCTAGTTGTTTGGCATAGGGTGTCCAGCACTGTAGCTTGCTGGTCGTTGAGTGAAGCTGGGTCTTGGTGTTGAGATGGAGATCTCTGGGAGATTTTCGCCATTTGGTATTATGTGGAGATGGGAGGTGTCTTGTGGACCAATGTCCTGAAGTTGGCTCTCCCACCACAGAGGCACAGCACTGACTCCTGGTTGGAGCACCAAGAGCATTTCATCCACACGGCTCAGAATAAAAGGGAGAAAAAAATAGAAAGAAAGAAAAAAAGAGGATAAAATAAAGTAAGATAAAATAATTAAAATAAAAAATAATTATTAAGAAGAAAAAAATTTTTAAGTAAAAAAAATAAATAAATAAACCAGACAGACAGAACCCTAGGACAAATGATGAAAGCAAAGCTATACAGACAAAATCTTACACAGCAGCATACACATACACACTCCCAAAAAGAGGAAAAGGGGAAAAAATAATATATCTTGCTCCCAAAGTCCACCTCCTCAATTTGTGACGATTGGTTGTCTGTTCAGGTATTCCACAGATGCAGGGTACATCAAGTTGATTGTGGAGCTTTAAACCGCTGCTTCTGAGGCTGCTGGGAGAGATTTCCCTTTCTCTTCTTTGTTCGTACAGCTCCCAGGGGCTCAGCTTTGGATTTGGCCCCGCCTCTGCGTGTAGGTCGCCAGTGGGCGTCTGTTCTTCGCTCAAACAGGACGGGGTTAAAGGAGCCGCTGATTCGGGGGCTCTGGCTCACTCAGGCCGGGGGAGGGAGGGGCATGGAGTGTGGGATGAGCCTGCGGCGGCAGAGGCCGGCATTACGTTGCACCAGCCTGAGGCATGCTGTGTGTTCTCCCGGGGAAGTTATCCCTGGCTCACGGGACCGTGGCAGTGGCGGGCTGCACGGGCTCCCAGGAGGGGAGGTGTGGAGAGTGACCTGTGCTCGCAAACAGGCTTTTTGGTGGCTGCAGCAGCAGCCTTTGCGTCTCATCCCCGTCTCTGGGGTCTGCGCTGATACTGCGGCACGCGCCCGTCTCTGGAGCTCCTTTAAGCAGCGCTCTTATTCCCCTCTCCTCGTGCACCAGGAAACAGAGGCAAGAAAAAGTCTCTTGCATCTGTAGCAGGTCCTGACTTTTCCCGGACTCCCTCTCGGCTAGCCGTGGTGCACTAGCCCCCTTAAGGACGTGTTCACGCAGCCAACCCCATTCCTCTCCCTGGGATCCGACCGAAGCCCGAGCCTCAACCCCCAGCCCCCACCCGCCCCAGCAGGTGAGCGGACAAGCCTCTTGGGCTGGTGAGTGCTGGTCGGCACCGATCCTCTGTGCAGGAATCTCCCCGCTTTGCCCTCCGCACCCCTGTTGCTGCGCTCCCCTCCGCGGCTCCGAAGCTTCCCCCTCCGCCAACCGCAGTCTCCGCTCGCGAAGGGGCTTCCTAGTGTGTGGAAACCTTTCCTCCTTCACAGCTCCCTCCCCTTTCCTCCCGTCCCTATTCTTTTGTCTCTGTTTTTTCTTTTTTCTTTTGCCCTACCCAGGTATGTGGGGAGTTTCTTGCCTTTTGGGAGGTCTGAGGTCTTCTGCCAGCGTTCAGTAGGTGTTCTGTAGGAGTTGTTCCACGTGTAGATGTATTTCTGATGTATCTGTGGGGAGGCAGGTGATCTCCGCGTCTTACTCTTTCGCCATCTTCCTCCCTTCCCTTAATGGAGGCTCTTACATATGGCTTTGAGATTTACTCCAATGTTCTTATTCAGCATTTGGGGTCCTTGCTTTACTCATGGTAAGCATCCTCTGCTTTCATTAGAATTTTCTAATTAAACACTATTATCTGCCTTTACTTTTTTATTATGACTTTAGTAAATTAATTAATAGCCAATATATTGAAAAGCAAAGCGTTTTCCCTAGAAAATTATTTTTGTATTTCCTACAAATATGATTTTAAATAAAATATCTAAGTTTTTAAATGACTTCTGATTTTCTTTCCTTTCTTCATCTTCAAATATTTCTCATTTATCAGTGAATCACATCTCAGTATAATATCTAGATAAAATGTGTTTTCTCTCCTTTTAAATACTTTTATATTCTCATCTGTTTTTATGGCATGTTACTGCATGTCTCCAGAGGCACACAGCATTTTTATTTTCAAGTAAATTTATATTAGTTACAGTCTCCAGCTGTTTTAGATATAGGATCATTTCCTGTCGGTACTGTTTCCAGGACAATTCTTTTTTTCCCTCACAGAAATGAAAAATGTAATTTAACAAAGACATCCTATAATTGCCTTCATATCTAGCAAGGTATCTAGCAATCTAAATACTTATTTTATTTAAAACATCTGTCTACATAATATCTAGTGATTGTCCAAGGCTAGATCATCCTTGGGAAAAGCAGCTGCTGCCATTTTTATTTAATTTATAAGGCACCACCAAAAATGTCTCCTTAATATTGAATCTTCTGCCACTATGTCATATGTGAGATTTTTTTAAAAAATGAGAATAGCTTACCTTTTTGGTGTTTGCAGTTAGTCTTTTGCAAATTAGGAAAGACTATTCTTTTAAAAAATCACTATGGAAACATTCTGCAAGAACAGTAAGCTTTTGTTACATATATCAAGGTATCATAATAAAAATGGTGACACGCTACTCTACTCATATAACTAGACTTACATTGGAATCACGTTTTATTTATTATTTATTTATTTTTAAGATTTTTTTGATGTGAACCATTTTTAAAGTCTTTATTGAATTTGTTACAGTATTGCTTCTGTTTTATGTTTTGCTTTTTCGGCCGCGAGGCATGTGGGATCTTAGCTCCCCAACCAGGGATTGAACCCGCAACCCCTGCTTTGGAAGGTGAGGTCTTAGCCACTGGACCGCCACGGAAGTCCCTGGAATCACATTTTAATTGTCAAGTTTTTTTAGACTTATTTGTCTATAGTGCATTTTCTTTTTATTTGTAATGAAAATGTAAAGTCTTTTTTATTGTGAAGTCGGTCTGCTGATTAGAGTGATTAGTCGATGTGTTCTTGTTATTTTTCAGAAAATGCACGAGAAAGATGACAGCTTCTATAAAAGCTCTTTGTCTTGGGGGCGATACTGAATATTACTTGTAGAGGAACCAATTTGGAAACTCTTTTTATCGTGCAAGATCCTTGGAGCCTAAGATAAAGTGTTTAACTTTTAATAGATTGTATCAATTGAGGCTCAACCAAATGCCAAAACCAGCAGACACCCAGGCTCACAATAGTGTATCTAAATGAGAAAGTTTACCTTTTCCAGGGATGTAATCAAAATATTCCTTTTTGGAACACTAAGAGTATGAAAGGGAAATGATTATGGTTCCCTACTGACATACTGTTATGATTGACAGGAAAAACCAACATGCATGCCACCTGAGACATCTTGTTCAGGAACTTTCTGGAGGGTAGTAAATTGGTGTTGGCACAAACACAAAAAAATAAAATGACTTGATTCAGCACTTTTCAATTCTAAATCCCCAAACACTAAAGAAAGAAGTAAATATTCATCAAATGATCAAAATTTATATTGATTTTTATTCTACATTAGCAGCTCAAAGTCAAGACTCTTGACAGGGTGGATGTCGGTTTGAATGATTCTCTTTGAAATGAGGATACAGGCACTGAGCTGAGTGCTACCGTGCATTCCTGAACCATAGGCCCTGATTATTAGAACCCTAGGAGGCTAAATTTTTAAAAGAACAGTATAAAGGCAGACTTGTTCAGTTCTGTTTTGATAGCTAAATTGTTATTATTAGTATGTAAAGTAATTCTTGTTGTTCCTGCTTCATTCCTTCCTTTCTATCACCATCTAAGGACAACTATTTTATAGAATTTCAAAGGAACTGGAGTGCACATTGTAGTCATAGAGTTAATAGCAGCATTTGCCAACATAATTGTACTTGGGAAGGAACTGCCAGTCCTGCAGGGCAAGAGAAACTAAGATTGTATCTTCACATTATACATCTTTAATTTTTAGTTTCTGCCAGAAAGTACATAAGGATTTGCTGTAGTGGAATTTGGAAGATGGGAATAAGGATACAGCTGAAGAATATAAACACAGACTTGATGCCTGTGTCATCGTGCAGAGATTTGCTAAGGAAACAGTAATGGAGAAACATCGAAATTCTAATCATCCCCTCCAGTCCACACAGTGTAATCACACTCCCTTCCCACCCTAGCTCATGACATAAGATGCTGAATTTTTAATCGCTTTAACTACTTCCATTGCAAAGAGGAGGAGGGTGGTGATGGAGAAGGCTATATCCACAGATGCGATTGTGTGATATATTTGTTCTTTATGTTTGTTAGGTGGAGGCGTTATTGTCGTCGTTTTTAATAAACATCTCATCTATCATTAACATGGAGGAAGGAAACATTTTTCTTTACACACAAATGCAGAAGAAATAATGAAAATAGCATTCATGTTAATTTTTCTGCTTTGTTTAAATGCTTACCACTTAACAAATATCATTAAGGACATAGCTTTAAAATTGAATTTCTTAAACATTACAGTGAACGGTTTTAATGCTTTGCAAATAGCACCAAGTCAATAGAAATAAAGATGACATTTTAAAGATATAATATTTTTTACTTAAATCAGTTATCTTTTTCAGTTGTCCTGAGTTAATTATCCATGAATATAAATATAAGTAAACCTTGGGAACCTAAGGCTAGTTTTTCTGGGGCTGCCAATATGGTCAGAGAAGTTTTATATCCTAATGTACAGATTAGTATATACAGTAATCTTTGCTAAGTATAATATTGAAATAGCTTTGTGATTCTTGTTAAATTTTTAGTGTATATTTAACTTTAAATGGGAAAATATTTACATATTTAAATACTTTTATAACTTTCTTATCCATTGATAAAAAGAATATTCTAACGAACTTACTGTTTCTTTGACAACATTTTCAAAGTGTAATATTGGTCATATCCTTGAATAAATATTTTAGCTCCTATTATGTAACACAATTTTCTGTAATTCTAGGTTTAGGTTCCCTAAGGACAGGCACCGTGTCTGACCCAGATTTGTATCTTGTACAATGTCTTACATATAGGAGACTCCCAAAATATGTTTGTCAAATGAAGAAATGAAGACCTTTAATCAACTTTACTCCAAAGAGACACATTGCTCCTTAGTCCTATGACTCCAACTCTGTAGGAGAAGGAGGCTTTGTTACTCCATTCAGTTGTGCACACAGGGCTGAAGAGAGACTCTCATCCTTTATAATGCCAAATATTCTTTGTACTTAGTTAGAATGTAGCTAATCATGGATGTGTGATAAATGTCTTCAGAGAGTTCATTTCTAGACAAAGGAAATGCACTTTGAATTCAATTCCAAAGATGAGTTATTTCAGGAAACTATGAACCTCCAACAGTGATGGCAAAAGCAACAACGCACAAAATAACTGGGATCTTGGGGGAAGAAAACACTGTAGAGGTGACAACGCTAAATCCTGGAGTGAGTATGAGGAATTCTGCCAAACAAAAGCATGGAGATTTCCAAGTGTAGATTCTAATCAACCCTGAAAGTCCTTGTCAGAGCCTGTGGGGGTCTAGAGACTGAAGGTGTTTCCAGAAGAATGAAGCAAGTTGGGCTAGTTGCGTGAGAAGTATACTATGGGGAGGCGAGAGGGGAGGCATAGTAAATATTTGTCTAAGGAATAAGAGAAAAAGGCATGTGATTAGAGACAGTGCATCAAAGGGTAAAAAAAAAAAAACCAACAAAAACTAGTAAAAGTAGGAAGATATTCCCAAATGACAAAATTATTGTCAGAAAAAGTACAGTTCCCCTCCATTGTATTGATGGATCCCCATGGTCTTCCTGAATTGATGTGGATTCTTCCAAACTGTGACATTGCTAATGTTTCTTCCAAAAGCTCAAATGACTCTTTTTTAATGGGAAATCAGATTTTATTAAACTAAAACAAGTTCTTACCCAGAAGACTTAAAACTTCATTTTGAAATGGATTGTGCAGCTTACTGCATGATGACAATAGCTGAAATTTTCATTCTATAAGTGTGAGACCATCGTGGTTAGTTTCTAATATAATATGTGACGTATAGGATCACTCTATTAGCTGAATAAAATATTACCAAATGACTTGAAATAAAGAAGCTTTTCTTCTTCCTTTTTTTCCTAGATAAAAGTAAACAAGTTGTATATTACAATAATTTTCTGTCAAAGAAAAAAATAGTCTCCTTTCTAAGAGAAAATGAAGCCAACTATTTTAAAAATCAAGCTGAGGCTACAGCCTTCAAACTATCTGTTTTATTTCTTTGTAGACTTTAAACCATTTTAGATTTTCAAACTCAGTAAGATCTATTCAGCTAATTTGTATAGAGTGCCTATCACATACTGTGTGCTGTGCTGGGTGCTGGAGATGCAGCAATGAATATATAGATAAAAGTCCCTGTCCTCACGTGGCTTTCAGTCCACTGAGGGAAGATGGACAATACAAAATAAGTTACATATTTTAGCTACACATGGTGAATATGTATAAAGGATGATAAGGATTGCTGGGGGTGGGGGTCAGTTAAAGTATTAAGTAGAAGATCAAATAAGACCTGAATAAGAAGATGACATTTTCAGACAAGACCTGAGGGAGGTTAGGGACCAAGCTAGCTTGCAAACAAGACCAAATGCCCCTAGAGCATGCCCACAAGCCATGCTGGAGCATGTCCGGATAGGTTGAAGACTGAGGACTCAACTGGGGAATTTGGACAACAGCCTAGTTGGAGTGTATTCAAGAGAAAGTAGGAGAGGGATTGGACATAGTGAGTATAGATAATACATGTAAAAGTGACTTTGCTGTAATGGAGAACAGAGAAATGGGGCTTTCGCCAGAGGATAGATTGGTATCAACTGATGTCTAGAGATTATTTTTCCTTTTTTCTTTTTTTTAACATGGGAGAAACAGCATCTGGGGGTGGGGTGGTAATGTGCTAATGAGAATAATTATAGTAGAGAGGAAAAACTTGATGAAGCGGAGAAGGGTGGTTTGCTGCTGGGGTGATAATCTTTGCGTAGATAAGAGGGGGTCTAGTGCCTAAGTTAGAGGGGATTGGTCTTGGATAGAAATACGGACTGTTTCCACAGAAACAGGAGAGAAAGCAGAGGATGTGGACCCAGATGCAAGTGGGTGGGTAGATGTGGTGGGAAGCTATGAAGTACAATATGAATGAGCAGGCAGACCTACAATGGCATGAGTTAAGAAAGAGTAAAATGAATTCTTTAACATTCTCAGGATACTTAACCCAACAAAGGATGCTGTGACATGCAGTGATAATGAAATAATTGATATTTCTTAACTAAATCAGTGCTTTTTAGGGCAAGGATAAGGCATATGTCTATATGTGATTATAAAAGTAAGTATGTGTTTAATCCTTAAAGACTGTTAGAATAACTGAAACTTACCTCCCCACCACCAAATTTTTCATGGGCTAACTATTTTGTCGTTAGACACAATATCAGAGGAAGGTAGAAGGTTGAGTAATTACTCAGGCCCTGGAGAAGATTGTTGAATTTGGATCACCACATACCAAGCCAAATTTAAGTAAAATATTTTAGAACACTGTCTTGTGTTCTGATTAAATTATTAATTTGTAGTCTAAATTTGAAGGAGTATCTATAGTGATTTAAGCTATAGGTGCACACAAAATAAAAGGGGAAAACATACTAGCAATGATAAGCGGCAAAGCAATTGTATTAAACCTCAGATGAGAAGGCAGTGTTTCTAACTTTATTATGTGTATTAGTCTGCTAGGGTGGCAATAACAAACTACCACAGACTAGGTGGCTTAAACAACAGATTTACTTATTTATTTCTTACAGTTCTGGAGGCTTGAAGTCCCAGATCAACATGTTGGCAGGTTTGGCAGGTTGGATTTCTGGTGAGGCCTCTCTCCTTGCTTGCAGATGACTGGCTGCCTTCTCATTGTGTCCTCACATGGCCTTTTCTCTGTGGGACTGCTCTGCATCTTCTTATAAGGACACCAGTCCTGTTGGATTAGGGCCACACCCTTGTGATCTATTTAACCTTAATTACCTCTTTAAAGACCCTGTCTCCAAATACAGTCACATTGGGGTTTAAGGCTTCAACACACAAATTGAAAAGTTATGACATTATGTGTCCTGAGTCTATAACATTATGTTAAACGTTTACTAGAGAGATATGAGTTAATAGAATCTCTTAGGCATTCCCCCTGTTTGGGATGCTGGGCTTCTGGCCTCTTGGAAGCTGTTGATTCCCTTCTCAATGCAATGTTCTCAAAGTGCACCAGGAGGTAGGAACTTTGTGAGCATATTTGGACTAATCCATCAGACACCTATGTTCCCATGACAGAAAAAGGGAGATGGAGGAAGATAATGCCATCACAGAAACAATGTCATCTTTTGTTGGCAGGTCATTGGATAGGGTTCCGATTCCCTAACCTGACATCCTCCATAGCCTATACCCTTCTACTTTAGCCTCTTCATCCAAACGCCCCCAAAACTCCAGCCACCATTCTCTGAACATGCCACATCCTTTCGTAACTCTGGGCCTCTGAACAAAATGAGGTACTCTGCCTATAAAGATATTCATCTGCTTCTTTACCGGACAGAGTCATAGCCATGCTCCCAGATCTGGCTCAAATGCCACCTCTGTCAAGCCTTTACTGGCTACTCCTCACCTTCAGGCAATTAGTTCTTTTATTTCCCATCTTCCCCCACAATCATTTCACTTGACACACTTGTAGATATCTGTTGGCATGGCTCTTTCCTCCACTACACTGCAGTCCCTTGAGAAAAGGGGCTATGTTTTGTTCTTCTTTGTACCCACAGTCCCTGGTGCAGTTCCTGACACATGATAAAGGTTCAGTGAATATATGAGTAATAAATTATTTACTGAGCCCCTATCATGTTCCAAGCTGCTGGGAATACAGAATGGCTGAGGAGACAGACAGACAGTGTCCCTGTATGGAGCTTAAAGTCTGGAGACAGAGACAGAAAAATTGTAAGCCAGCAAATGTAAGAATTTTTTTTTTTTTTTTTTTTTTTTGGG
>NW_006775731.1:852877-864397 GCF_000442215.2 Lipotes vexillifer
CTCCCCGGCCCGGGGCCCGACCCCGCGTCCCCGCGTCCCCTGCATCGGCAGGCGGACTCTCAACCACTGTGCCACCAGGGAAGCCCCAAATGTAAGAATTTTAAGTTGTGATATGTGCTGTGAAGGAAATTAACACTTCCGAAATGGAGAAAGATAGAGTGGATCTACTTTTGATAGGGTGGTCAGGGAAGGCCTCTCTGAGAAGTAACCTGTCAGCTGAGAGCTAAAGGATGAGAAGATGTTACCAAGAGAATGTTCCAGAGAAAGGGAACAGTATATGCAAAGGTCCTGAGACAGGAAAGAGATGCTTAAAGAACTGGGAGAAGGCAAGCATGATGGTGCATAGTGATCAAGAGGGAGACAAGTAGGAAATGAGGTCTGAGACAGGTAGGAACCCAATCTAATGAGCCATGGAAGAAGCTTGTGTTTTAGATCTGAATGCAGTATGAAACCAACTCAGTTTTATAGAGACCACTCTGGTACTGTAAGGGAAGAGATTAGAGGGGCAGGAATGGGTGAGGGGAGATACATATTAGAAGATAATTGCTGTACTACAGGGGAGAGATGATGAAGGCTCGGACCAGTCTGGCAGCAATGCAGACTGTGAAGACAGACTGGAGAGATGTTTTGAAAGAGGAATCAACAGAATTTGGGGAGTAACTGGCTGTGGAAAATGAAGAAGAGGAGTCATGGAAGACTCTCAAGTTTCTGACCTAAGCAACAGATGGTGCCATTTATTTAACGGGAAAGTCCTAAGAACAAAGTTTCGGGGCACACGATAAGGATGAGAATGGAGAGTGTTTTAAACAGTTACTCCTGGGCTTCCCTGGTGGCGCAGTGGTTGAGAGTCCGCCTGCCGATGCAGGGGATGCAGGTTTGCGCCCTGGTCCGGGAAGATCCCACATGCCGCGGAGCGGCTGGGCGTGAGCCACGGCCGCTGAGCCTGCGCGTCCGGAGCCTGTGCTCCGCAACGGGAGAGGCCACAACAGTGAGAGGCCCCCATACCGCAAAAAAAAACAAAAAACAAAAACAAACAAACAAACAAACAAAAAACAGTTATGCCTAAAGTAAATTCAGTTAGCAATGTCAGGTGATTGATTGGGTAGGTAGTTATGGCACTCAGAGGAGAGAATAAGAGGCCATTACTACATAGATGGCATTGAAAGCCATGGAAGAGGGTATACATAAAGAAAAGAGATCCAGAATTAAGCCCTGAAATAACAACAACCAGTGATCCCAGATGTGATTCAAAAAGATCAATGAACTATCTATAAAATAGATTTGGGGATGGTGGAGAAAGAGGGAGGGAGAGTGTTTGAGAATCCATCGCATTAGGTCAGCTAAGGTGTAATGCAGGCCTAGATTAGAATAAGTGAGAAGTGCTTCTTTTTCTATTCTCATCATACACCATCTCCCATGGCAGTCTCATTTCCTTTCCTCATGTCAACCATTGCCTCTGGGTTTATATTTCAGTCTTAATATTTCCACTTGCTTGCTGAACATCTCATTTGGGGAATCACACTAGTACCTCAAACCAAAAGACTCAATTCCAGCTCATTTGTTCCATTCACCTGTACTGCTGTTTTTATATTCCTACTCCCATTGATGGCACCTACCAGGAAGTGAGAGGTGGATCTGTCACTGAGTCTGTTCCCTCTTGTTCCTTTTTATTTTCCTTAATAGGTTGCTAAATCCCATTGATTACAATCAATCCCATTGATTGATTAGTAGGATCAATAATATTATTTAATGTCTTAGTTTCCATTTGTAAAATGTAGTCACTTTTAAAAGTATCCACAATTGTCATAGACACTAAGAAATGAAATTCTTTTAATCAAAGATTCAATGTTACAATTTTTTTAAGAACTATAGTTTCTTCAAATCTTTTTCTTAAAAATTTACCTTTGGGGCTTCCCTGGTGGCTCAGTGGTTGAGTCCGCCTGCCGATGCAGGGGACACGGGTTCGTGCCCCGGTCTGGGAAGATCCCGCATGCCGCGGAGCGGCTGGGCCTGTGAGCCATGGCCGCTGAGCCTGTGCATCCAGAGCCTGTGCTCCGCAACGGGAGAGGCCACAACAGTGAGATGCCCGCGTACCGCAAAAAAAAAAAATTACCTTTGGACGAAGATACAGTATGAGAAAAAGTTAAGACACTTTGCAGAGTGATTTAGAGTGGCAAAGTCATTCAACCTTAGCAGAAGAAGCAACTTTGGTTCTATTTTTATCATCACGTTTAGGAATGAATCACTGAAAGCAGAGATAGAGATAGAGGTGGATAGAGAAGACCTGGGCCATCTAATTCATCTCCTTGTTAGTACAGGGAAGTTACCTATGTCAAATGCCTTTGAGATATTGTGCAATAAAAGTCTTAGATTAACATTTCTATCACTTTTGTAAGGTGACTAATTATTTTTCAAGTTGCTCTCAGCATTGTTCTCTGAGCTCCTTTCCATGTATCCCTGTCATGAGAGGTGTTTCCCTCTGTGCACAGAAATGGCCTAGGATCTCAAAGGGATGAACTTCAATTATTCTTCTATAGTAGTGATGAGTCTATATTAAGTTGGCCTCCCTCTTGATGATGCTTTTTGTGACCAGTGGCACACATTTGTGAAATCTTTACCCAGAACAAGCAGTGGTCTAATTTGCTGTCTTAGGGTGGTTAAAAATTAATGGGAACCTGTAGGGATCAGACTTGCCCCTTGGCATCTAATGGTGCAGAGTCAGTATTTTAATGGGGTTACCAATTTGTGTGGGATGTCCTCCTCAGTATCCCTATAGTGTTGAGGAGGGGAGGGGTGGGGGAGTAGCACTTGGAAAGATTGTTTTTAAGTTCTTTTTTAAAAACTTATTATTACTGTTATTTTACTGAAGTAGAGTTGATTTACCATGTTGTGGCAATCTCTGTTGTACAGCAAAGTGACTCAGTTATGCACACACAGGCATTCTGTTTTTATATTCTTTTCCATTATGGTTCAGGATATTGAATATAGTTCCCTGTGCCGTACAGTAGGACCTTGTTGTTTGTCCATTCTAAATGTAATAGTCTGCATCTACCAACCCCAAACTCCCAGTCCAACCCTCTCCCTCCCCCGCCCCCCCTTGGCAACCACAAGTCTGTTCTCTGTGTCTCTGAGTCTGTTTCCGTTTTGTAGATAGGTTCATTGTGCCCTATTTTAGTGATGTCATATGGTATTTCTCTTTCTCTTTCTGACTTACTTCACTTAGTATGATAATCTCTAGTTGCACTAAATTCTTTGACTATTGTTCAGTATCTCTCAGTTATCTCATATTTAGTTACTTAAGAATATTGTATGCTCTTTTGAAAGATATATTCTGTTGTTTTTTTCTAATCATTGACTCCCTCTATTCAGTTTCATGTACCTCCCCACAACTGTTAAAAAATATTCTTAGGTCTGTAGGTATCATTTCTCCAAATTCTATGATATCTGCAAAGCTCTGAGTTGGCACTCCTCTGTGTTGCCATTAATATACTCCATACCTTCTCTTTCACTATCTATTAATAAATATGCCGAATAACACTAAATCTAGTATTTCCTTTGTGCTGTTCCATCAGCCATACCCCTCTTCCCATACCGAATGTACTCCATGTAACATTATCCTTTGTTTATACTGTTTGACGTAATTCTTAATCCAGTTGAATCTATTCTTATTCAGGCCAATTCGTTTGGGCAAGAAGAGTTTACATGAACCAATACATAGATTGCAGTTCTTAATTGATTTCTGAAACTTCAGTTATGTGAGTATAGTAATTTTAGCATTTTTAAAGTTCTTCCTCAGTATCTAGAACATTCATAAGTAGCTGCTTGTGGAAAGAAACAAAATACGAACTCTAGAGTGGTTTGAGAACTTACATTTCACAAGCTACGCATTTCCTTTTACAGAGTCCTGATTTGCCCTTTTAAGCAGCTGCTACTTTGCAACACTCTCTCTTTTTTTCCATGGTTGAGTCTGTAAAACCAGAGACCAGGCAAAAGGGCTTGGTTGGCACTGGACACAAAGAGTAGGAGGTCATGTCTGACTTTGCTTTTCCTGCATGTTATAGAATTCTGGCAACTACCCAACAGCTGACCCAGACCTGGTTTTTTGTAGGAGAATATATAATTAAATTATAAAGAAGTAGAAGTGTTAAGCTATTGAGAAATGTTAACGGACGTGTTGGATTTAGTGAAGCGCGCCAAAAGAAAATAAGAGCTCCTTTGGTCCACAGTGCACATAACTCATCATTGCCCTTTCCCCTTCACCACAGGCAAGCATGCCACCGAGAAGACTTCATTCCCCGTCTCATCTGGTGTTCTAGGGAACTCTAAAGCCACAGGGATCACAACAGCTGCAATAAATAAAGCATCTATTCAATACATTTCCATGCCAAATATTATTCAGCATTCTTTTGGCCTTGGTTTGATAGAAAACAGCATGGTGAACTTACTACCTCTCCCTGTACTACAGTGAGCCCCAAGTATCTATGAAAGATTTAACAATTCAAGCCTGCATGTAAGCAAAATCACTGTTCTCTCTGTTTTAACATTATTAAGACAAAATCCAAAGAACCAAAAAAAATGTAATACAGGAAGTCCATTGTCACTATTGGAAAGGTATTGAATTAATACTAGGCTTTTTTATTCTCCTCGGGGAAGATAATGAGAAGCATTCAGAGTATGTGTCCATGCAAATGTATGGGTCGGAGGGGGAATCTTTAAAAAAATAAATGTTACATATGTGGCAATACGAGGAAGAATATTATTAAGGAATTTCACAGAATTTTTATGTAAAGTCTCATCATACAGTATTATGATCTCAGGGATATTTTGTGATATTTACTGAGTCTTCTGAGATTTCATTTATTCAGGTCATATTTTAAGGAGGAACTTATAAGATTCAAATCTAAAATATAATTCTGTAATATGCCCAGCTGATCCCATTAAATCCAACCTGAATGATGTGAACAATTCCCATTCTTTGAGTTGTTACACCTCACTTGAAATGCATTCCTTCTGGATTAAAACAGCAATTCCTCTTTTTTTCTCTCTCCAGGCTGAGGTTCAACTATGCTACCTGGAAGCACAAAGAGATGCTGTTGAGCAGATGTCCCTCAAGCTGTACAGCGAGCAGTATACCAGCAGCAGCAAGAGGAAAGAAGAGTTTGCTGATATGTCAAAAGTTCATTCAGTAGGAGGCAATGGGTAGGGAACTATTCTTTTTGTTGTTTTATTCTCACTAATCTCTACTTTTTCAATGATGTCCCACTGGTAGGTGTTAAGCAGGCATTTCGTCCCTAGATAACAAGAGAAGCGCGATAGACGAGGCATTTACGTTCTTTTCCATGCATTTCAGAACTGAAGACTGTGGATTTTATCACTGTGTCATCTCACCCAGAACTTCCTAACTTTGTTATTATTGTTTTCAAAACAGCCTTGTGATTTTATGAGTGTTTCTGTCACTACACGGTGCCTGTAATTTTTTTCATTTTTTCCCTCTTTAAACTTCACCATTTATTTTAAAGTCTATAGAAGCAACTTTTAAATACCAGAACCTCACTGGAAACTTGGTAGAACATAATTTTTATGAAAAATATAGATATTTAGTCATTGTTTAGGGGCTATGAGCTAACCGGTTTGTCACATAAAGTCAACTGGAATAATGGACTAGCGCTTATTGTCTATGGTATGTGAAAAGACCCAGCAACTTCAATGACCCACCAACAATTTCATTCAGCCTGAGACTAACGGACTAATGGCTGTCTTTATATTGTACTAACTACCCATGCTATTGAATAGTTAAGTCATGCAGTCAAATATTTCCAAATTACTTTAAAGTTATACGAACATTGTGTGTATATATATAAATATGTATGTATATATAATACATGTATAGAATTTTTAAAAAACGTATATTAAAAAATTTTTTTTCTGGCTCAATTTGAATATTTAGTAGGTGATTATTAAAGAATAAAAGAGTGTAATGAAATTTAATTATTTCATGGTTTTAATGACTTGATAATAATTATACTCATAAAAATGGAAACAGTAACCTATTTCGCTTTTATACTTGAGCCAGACAACACCGCGGAGAAACTGTTCCAAGTTCTGTTAGATGTTAATAGCACAGTATAAATCTATGGGGTGTAACTCTAGCCAAAATATTCCTTGAAAAGGCAGGAGGAAAGAAGTAAGTGCTTATGGTTCTGACGTGACTTAAAATCCAAATTCAAATTTGGGGGATAAATTAAGAACACAGGTTACAAATCCTGTCTTGTGATATAACCCAAGGTCTAAGAATGCAAGAAAAGAATCAGAGTCATAATTCTTTTTTAGGAAATGGGAAAGGACTTTTCAAATTTTAAAATTTACCTATCTATACAATTTGTTGCTCTATTAAGATATTTGTTATACATAGACATGTCTTACATATATTTGATTCATCTTATACGATTCAGAAGACATTTATTCGCAAGAGGACAAGCATAGCAGCAAATAAGAAAGAAAAGGTTAAATCTTGGAGCATGAACAATAAGCTGTTTTGAGGCCTTACCGTGCTTTAATTTTTCTAAATGCCTAAATAGTCTCTGGTGTACCCACAACCACAAACTTTAGGTCACATTTTCATGTTTTCTAAAAGCGCTGGGGGTTGAGCGGGCACCATGTGCTTCTGACCTCGGATTCCAAGGGCCCAACCTGAGTACTTACTCTGGGCTCCACAAATCATAAATCTGCCCTGGGAATTGCTTAGTTAACAACAAGCATTGTTCTGTAAAGTGGGAGTACGTGAACTTGCCTGATATCCTTTGTTTATGCTCCTTAGGGTGCTGAAGGCTGTGCATTGTGCAGAAATTTAACAGTATGCTAAAGAAAAGGCAGCTATTTAATACTAAGGACAAAAAGCATATACTCCTTTCTATTTTCTGTTTACATACAGAAAACCATTGTTTGAGAAATGTATGTGGGTGAGGTTATCTGGGGTGTCCTGCCCCTAAGACTCTTTGCTCCCACAGTTGAATCCTTAATTCTGAAGCCTTAAGAACACAGCCTTGTAAAATTATCTGCTCCGATGATACATAAACTTCATCAACCGTTCATTTTGTTACATAGAATGAGCATTGTTTCCGATAAGCAATTGTGGGAATAGTGTGGGCTTTCTAGGGTCTTCATTCCATATGCAGATAGATATCCAATCTACTAAAGAGAACATTAAGTTAGTGATACAATTTGTATATTTTCATTTCCTCCCCGTGCCTACATGCATGCGACGAAGAGTATGTAGTTGAAAAATGTATAAGATTACTCCAGGGAAGACTCAGCTGCTAGACTGAATGGAGATCTCAAATTTCTAAGAATTTTGCATAACCAAAGTATTGTTTAGAAATGAGTTTATAACCTTTCTGGCTTGACGGAAAGGTGTGCATCAAGGTGATTTAACGCAGCTTATATACAACTGTGAAATGTGTGTTTAGCAGTCATGAATATGTGCGGTGGGAAGATTTCCCCAAAAGTATGTGAACCTGTGTGAGCTGTAGTAGCAGAGTGTGCCCCTCTGTGGGAGACTCTGGGCACTGGCTCCTGCATCACAAAGTGGGAAACCATGGCTTCCTGTAGGGACATACAATGCGTGAATCACTGGTGATTCTCAGTGGGAGCAGGTTGGTACTTTTGATTCCGGCTGATTTAAATGAAAGCTTATAGATTGTTTTGTGTCTCTCATCCAGTAAATATCCACTGAAGGCCTACTAAGTGTATGGCATGATGTTCTGAGCAGAGTTTGTCAAGAACACTTATAATTTGTGTGCTTTGTAAAGTATAACCATCTCTTTTCGTAACACCTCTTTCTATCAAGGAGTTATCTGATTTCATTTTTTTTAATGAATTTCAAAATCTTGTTTAATTCATTAAGTAGCATCCATGTCAAGACTTAGTGTAGATTAAAAACCATGTCTTTTGATCAGCTTATAAATGATAGAACTGGGAGGCAGAAAGGTGGGGTGACTGGCTTGTCCAGGACCTCAACTCAGAGTCCTGGGTCACGATGCAGTGGACAGCCCATAAAGTCACACTTTGCCCTCTCTCTGAGAATTTCATTCAGACCCTTGATAAACATTTTTCCCCCTAAAACACATGTTATGCGTATTCCATACTGTATAAAATTTAAATTATGGTATCTTCCTACTATGGAAAAATGGAAGAGTCTTAAGGCAATTTCATTAAAGCCACAAGGAAGTTTGGGCAAAAACATGGCAAAGCAGGTGGTAAGTGAAAACGAAATTGACTTCATTCATTAATTTGATGAATATTATTAAATACCTCCTATATGAAGTGCAGAGATGAAATGGTCCCTGCCCTTGAGGGACTCACAGTTTGGTAGGAGGAGCCAGATCTGTAAACAACATGTAGTAAAGGATCACAAGTGCTGAGTTAGAAATCTGCTTGGAGTCAGGATCAGGGCTTATGGAAGGCGAAGCTCAATGCTGACTGCGGTAGGGGGAGTTGGAGCAGGTCAGGAAAGACAGCAGAAAGAGAGGACTCTGGAGATGATTTTCAAAAGAAGCCTAGGTCAGGAGAAGAGATTTCCAATTTAATCTGAACAAACATTTATTGAGCACTTACAAAGAGAGACCGTAGTCCCTACCTTCATGAAACAGTCTAGCAAGAGAGTGCAGCATTAAGCCAGTATTTGCCTGTGCAATGAGGAAGAAGGGGAAGCAGAGGGTGCCAGGGAAGCTCAGAGCAAACAGTGCAGACTCCATGAGGCAGGGTTGTGCCTGTCATGTTCACCACTCTCAGCCCTGCACCCTGGAATGTGCTAGGTGCTCGGTGAATGCATTGATGCATAGATGAATAACTAAAACGGATCTGGGGGTCTGAGAGAGGGAGCAAAGGTCTGGAATCATTAGGCTACCTGCTGTTCCATATGACTGGAGAGGAGGGTAGAAAGTTGGAGGGGGGTGGTGAAAAATAAGGCTTAGGAAGACAGTGAAGTCCAGATCCTAGAGTTAATCACTGAGTTCATGGTTCTTAACCAGGATAGTGCATCAGGATTACCTATGCAGCTTTTAAGCCAAAAAATGCCTGCCCGTCTCACCTCCCTAAAAATTCTGACTCAGTAGGCAGGAGTGGCCCAATATGTATTTGATGCCCACTTCCAGTTGAGAACCATTGCTCTAGTGGTTTTCAAAGTGTGGTCTCTGGACCAACAGCATTAGTGTCTCCTGGGAATTTGTTAGACATGCAAATTCTGGGTCCCACTCCACATGTACTAAGTTGGAAAGTCTGGGGGCGGAGACCAGTAATGGAAAAAGCGGAGACTGGATTGGAGGCTAAAGCCAGAAAGAGTCGATAAACCTTGGCTGAGGGGAATGAGGGAGAAAAAAGAACCACTCTGATGCTCCAGTTGCTGGCCCAAGGCGGGAGAAGGAAACTAGGAGGATTTGGATTCAAATGATTTTCGTGCCATTCAACACTTAATAACCCTTGAGCAACTAGGAAGTGCAGACTCTACTAGGCACTGGGGATGTAGAGACAGTGAGACCCAAAGGGTGGCAGGGGCATGTCAGTCAGGAACGCCTGCTAGGAGAAGTGTCATGGGGGATGGCCCGGGTCAGAAGTGACAGCCAGAGTGTCTCCCACAAAGGAGACAGTGTGTACCCACAGCTGGAAGCAGCCAAGGATCCCAGCAGGACTAGACTGGCAATTTTCAAACAGTATTCTGTCAGCAGTCGGGAGAAAACGTTGCCATGGGCAATACTAGACAGCGATCGGTTAAGAGGCTATTCCAGTCATCCACGTGAGAAATAGTTAGAGCCTGAGCTAATAAGACAACAGGAATGGAAACTGAAAGAAGGATGTTGAAGACAGGCCCTGGTCACTGAGTGGATGGGGGGCATTTAAGACAGCTCCTCCCCTTCAGGGGAGGAGCAGGGGGGCGGGGAGAAGCTGAGTGTTTGGGACATAGTTCTTTTTATGATCTGCGTAACATCTAAGTAGAAATGCCCAGGAAGCAGGTCTGGAGCTCAGGAATGTCTTGGGCTCCTCAACCATCAACGAGGACAGTATGGTAACTATGAGGTGGTAGAGGCTGAGAGAGCTAGGAGCTTACCTTGTGGTAGTCTATCCCATAAAATCTACCCCAGGTAGACATAACAGTATCTCGAAGAATGCTCGTTTTAAAAGGTATGGCTACTAGGAACGTTTTTCTTTCAGTTAGACTCTTTCAGGCTCTATTATAGAAGTCTTCTAAAATAAAAACTACACCATTGAAAATTCCATGTGATACCTTGATTAGCAGGAATTGAGGACTACAGTTGACTATTATTTTCTGTCTTAAAGCTGCAGGCAACATGTCCTGATCCTAGATATTAGAATGCATTAGGTCTGCTCTGATTGCTTCCAAATGCACAATAACATTTATTTTTAGGGATGGTCATACATTCACTCTAGTCTATTTTCTTAAAGGAGGAGAGAGAGCATACACGATTAAAAATTAAAGATTGGAATTCAAGTTGGCACTCTGCTACTTTTTAGCTGTGTGACCTTGATTGGGACACTTAACCTCCTCAGTATGCAATATCTCAGTCTGTAAAATAGTAATATTTTATTATTCCTATTATTATTATTATTTTATTATTCCTATTATTAAGTAGACTGATTATTATTCCAGTCTACTTCCCATGCTTTTTGCAGCATAGAACTACAATAATCAATAAGAAAATGTCTAAAATACCTGGAACGTAATAGATATGTGAAAAATTAGTTAATGAAATATGCATCAGAGCAACTACTATGTTGCAGGGAGTTGTATGAGGTGCTAGGAGTGGAAAAAATACATATGACTTAATCTCTACTATCTAGTGAGGGAGAAAGACAGAGACACTCAGATACAACCTTATGAAATGATGGTCAAAATTCCAGATAGATGGTATTATGGGGATACTTAGGAGGCTTACTTAGTCCAGCCTGGCTAGAAGGGGTTAGGGAGGTTTATGGGAGGAGGGAACATCTGAGCTGTCTTAAAAGATGCGTAGATACTAGCCATTAGGAAAAGGTTGGGTGGAATGAGGGTGAGGATTTCAGGTGTGTATGTAGGGGTGTGTGTGTGTGTGTGTGTGTGTGTGTGTGTGCGTGTGTGAGTGTGCACACACGCACATATTAAGGGTTACCATAAATAATAATTTGAAGCAGAAGGGCATGGAGATGTTTCCTGACTCTGCTTCCTGGGATCAGGAGGGAATCCCAAGGGAGCTCTTAGAGACTTCTGTTCTTGTGGTAAAGTTCTAGAAGATACCTCAGTCTCAGTCATACGCCAGGCCTCCTCTGGTTTTAGGGGAATTTGGGAAATGTCTACAGATGGATATGTAGTTAAGGTTTATGCTCTGTGTGTAAGAATACAGGAGTATTCACCCTGTAAGGTTTTAGCGTAACTTTTACTTCCAAATACAAACAGTATATATAGGTTATTTCCAAGCACAACAGGCTGAACTCAGTGAACTTTAATTAGACAAAAGGCTAAACGTTCAG
>NW_006775731.1:864417-872394 GCF_000442215.2 Lipotes vexillifer
GAGAAGTAGCCCTGGATCAGTGTGAAAACATACACAGATATATATATATATATATATATATATATACACCATATATAAAAAACACTCCCAAAGAGGAATGATACTGACAGATGAAAACAAATATATCACTATTTAAAACATTGCTTGATTAAAGATCAAATTTGACTCTAAATTAATTAAGCAATAAGATACACTGAATGACTGTAACTACCTGAGAAGTGATGTAATCACCCCTGGATTTCACTGCAGCAGGGTGATCTTTCTAGTTTTCTGTTGAGCAAAAGGCCAAAAATATCTCTGTGCAGTGGGATGAACATTCATGCTCACTCATATTCTCTCTCTCTCTCTCTCTCTCTCTCTCTCTCACACACACACACACACACACACACACACACACACACACACACACACAAAATGACAATTTGGAATTTCTGCTCAATGGGTGTTTTTGGAACATTGTTACATAAAATGTTTTCTTTTTGGTACACACCAGCCATAAAACCAAGTACTATCTCTTACATGTGCCAATGTTGAGAACACTTTTGCAGATATACCAGTAGACAGCCCATAGAGACCTTATTTCCACCCTGCATTTCTGTTTTCTTCCCCTGATTCTTCCCCTGTCTTAAACTAATGAACAGCTGCTCAGTGTTCAGTTCCGGTTCTTTTTGCACCTTCTCTTGTGCTGTGGTGTTATTGAACAGTAAGATCTCAACACAGCCTGTAGTCAAAGGAGCCAAAAGTGCCTGACTACCTTCTGAAAAACTGACATTCTAGGCACTATGTGATTATTAAAATAGGTCTTTCTGGGTTAAAAAAAAAAAATCTCACCAGTATAAATGTATTCATTTGGGATCATGATATTATATCCTTCTAATGTGCAAATACATTAAACTAATTTTAGACCTAGCCAGTCTTCCACTTCAGTAATCTAATGCCATCCATGCCAGGAGCCAACAAAGAGTAAACCAGAGAGGTAGTGGCATAATTTCTGGGCAAGTATTATTTCAGAGTTAACAAAGTTAACGGTAAAGTCAACAATTATATATATATATATATATATATATATATATATATACATAGTTGATAACATACTACCATACCACTCTTTACTATGGTATATTTGACCAATGCTAACTTAACGTTACTTTAATAAATCCACCCACTCTCCCTTACAGACCAAGCTACAGGGACCATGAGTTCAGAGGACCAAGTCATAACATTTTTTCCAGCCACAGCAGTGTCTTAAAATGCTTTTCCCCGTAACTATCAAAGTTCAACGTGATAAAATGGCCTTTGTTTTATTTGTTTAGCTTTAATATTACTTATTTTTGGAATTGGAGACACATTATATGCACACGATTTAAGAGGTACAAAAGTAGAAAATCTCTCTTCAATCCCTATTCCTCAAGGATGTGCCAGATGTTGGCTGCTCTGAAGGCAATAAAGTAACCAATTTCTTGGGTAGCCTTCTGGAAATAGTCTTTGTAAGCACAAGTTAATATGTGTGGGTATGTGTGCAGGTGTATATAAATATACATGTATATTTATATGTCACAAATAATAACGTAAGATTTACACCTTTACTGATTTTGTGTAAAATCCCAAAAGTGCACAATATTGTAACATGATACTAACATGAACATGATAAAGAAAAGGAAAAAATTGAGGTTGAAAATTAGAAAAACATTCTTTGCTTTGGCAAATGGCAAGTAGATGTGGTCAGGACAGCTTCAGCTCTCATCTAGCCTGACCTCTTCATGGTGTCTGGGATAGAACAACCGCTTCCTGCAAAAGCTCTGAGAAGTAGCCCTGGATCAGTGTGAAAACATACACAGATATATATATATATATATATATATATATACACCATATATAAAAAACACTCCCAAAGAGGAATGATACTGACAGATGAAAACAAATATATCACTATTTAAAACATTGCTTGATTAAAGATCAAATTTGACTCTAAATTAATTAAGCAATAAGATACACTGAATGACTGTAACTACCTGAGAAGTGATGTAATCACCCCTGGATTTCACTGCAGCAGGGTGATCTTTCTAGTTTTCTGTTGAGCAAAAGGCCAAAAATATCTCTGTGCAGTGGGATGAACATTCATGCTCACTCATATTCTCTCTCTCTCTCTCTCTCTCTCTCTCTCTCTCACACACACACACACACACACACACACACACAAAGACACACACACACAAAATGACAATTTGGAATTTCTGCTCAATGGGTGTTTTTGGAACATTGTTACATAAAATGTTTTCTTTTTGGTACACACCAGCCATAAAACCAAGTACTATCTCTTACATGTGCCAATGTTGAGAACACTTTTGCAGATATACCAGTAGACAGCCCATAGAGACCTTATTTCCACCCTGCATTTCTGTTTTCTTCCCCTGATTCTTCCCCTGTCTTAAACTAATGAACAGCTGCTCAGTGTTCAGTTCCGGTTCTTTTTGCACCTTCTCTTGTGCTGTGGTGTTATTGAACAGTAAGATCTCAACACAGCCTGTAGTCAAAGGAGCCAAAAGTGCCTGACTACCTTCTGAAAAACTGACATTCTAGGCACTATGTGATTATTAAAATAGGTCTTTCTGGGTTAAAAAAAAAAAATCTCACCAGTATAAATGTATTCATTTGGGATCATGATATTATATCCTTCTAATGTGCAAATACATTAAACTAATTTTAGACCTAGCCAGTCTTCCACTTCAGTAATCTAATGCCATCCATGCCAGGAGCCAACAAAGAGTAAACCAGAGAGGTAGTGGCATAATTTCTGGGCAAGTATTATTTCAGAGTTAACAAAGTTAACGGTAAAGTCAACAATTATATATATATATATATATATATATATATATATATATATATATCCTTTCCATCTTAATAATGTTCAAACAATTTCTGTACTGCTTTGGAGAGTTTATGGGGTCTCTTGAAGAAGGAGAGAGGTATGAGGGAACCTGAGACTAATCTACCTCACTTTAATGTGCAGAGCTTAATTCTTTTCTTTAAAATTTATTCCTTTATGCATTCCCCCATGTCTTTCACAAAGGATTTAAGTCAACTCTCAGAAACATTTACAATAAAATAGAATAAATATTTGACTGAAGTAAGTTAAGCAAAAGTAAAATATGTGTAAGAAAACAAACAAATGCATATTCTATGCATGTCCTCAAGAAGGACAATGATTTGGCTCTAAGCTTTCCACATCCAAAGAAAAGAGTGAAATCTCATCCATCAGAAAATTCATAGTGTCCTAAGGTTAAAAATAATATATAAAGCTGGGGAAATAGCTGCTTATGCCATTGAGTCCTGAGAGGAATTTCTCCTGTAGTTCTTCAAGGAGAAGATAGGCATCTGTGATACTGCATCCCTATAAGAGAAAACAAATTCCCAAGGCAGTTTTTTGATGTAGGCTGCAGAAGTGATGGCAAAGCACAATTCACTGAGAGCCATTCTACAAGTAACCAGAACCCTGTAGTCTGAGCATAGCACTCTGTGGCCAGGGTCAGCCTTGATGGAGGAGATAGACAAAGTCATTTTGGGAGAGGTCTCCATATTAAGTCTGCCACCAGGTTTTTGTTAGGGATTGGGTGGCCGAGAGTTATTTCTAGGTTATTTACCTCCTACCCTAACCCTGAGGGTAAATATTCTCTGTTGCTTGTTAAATCTTTGAAAAACAGGGAGGCCTAGGGTGGAGTAGACCTTTTGCCAAAGGCTGAGCTGCCCAATGCTCACCAGTGTGCCAGTAGCAAGTCTGGATCCAGCCCCCTCTAACACACAGACAATGACATAGGAAGGTTTATATCTTTTTTTTTTTTTTTAAACATCATCTCTTGCTTTGTCTTTGGACGTATGGGTTCTCCCATTTATGTTAGAATCACTACTGATTCTAAATTCTTCAGAATGTTTTCAAGCATTTTGGCTAGAACTTAGTCCAGTGTATTATCTGAAAATTTAGAGAAAGATTTGACTTCCTGACAGCCTAACAGAATCCTCTAAATACGTCTAGAAATTTACATTAATATTTCTAATTTTGTGGCTAATCCTGGAGGTTAGAATTTTTTTGCATTATGGCTTTTATTTTAATAGCAAGTGTTTATGGACAGACTGTCCATGAGACCATGAGAAAATGGGGCCAGTCATTAACAAATCTGTAGGTTGATCTTACTTTTCTTAGACATTTTCATATGTACATGGGTATATATGAGAATTGAGAAAATTACTGCTGGAAAGGACTCCATATTCCTTTTTATTTATTAATGGCAAAGGCAGACTGCTTTTCTCATGAGGAAGTGGCTCATGAATTTTCATTCAAAATAGTAAATTAGTGTCCACACTTTAATATGTTTAGAGTGGAAAGGGATTCTACATGCAACTGTGCATATCAGATATCATGTCTGGAAAGCTAAATTTTATTCTTTAATGATATTATGATTGGGCTAGGTGCCACTCTTGTATCTCCCTTCTGTGCTTACGTGACACATGGAATAGAGGATGATGGGAAATTCTAATCTATTATTAGTATTTTACTTCAGTAATATTCTTAAACTATTTTTTTTACAAGATTTTGTTACCATTACCTTTAGTGTCATTTTTGAAAACCAGAGGCAAACTTCCTTGAGCAAATAAAGTGAACAGTGAACACTTAGTGAATATTTGGGGAAAGAATCAATAAGCTAAAGGCGCTAGGAAAATTGGATCATTTAACAGAAGTTCCAACATAGACAAGCTGGTATCTCAGGAACCTATCTTGTGTTTTTGGATGTGTTGGTGTGAAATGAACCATTAAGTTTACAAAAGATGGATTCTTAAGTGCTCCAAAATATGTATTACTCAGCCTTAGGTAGAAAAACTTCCAGGGCTTTTTAGTATTATTTTTTCTTCAACTAATAGTTGCTCTATTTTGATGATTTCTTCATTTGGTGTCTGGTTTAATCAAAATTCCTTAGTGGACCAAGCTGGAACCTCATATATTCACACACACCTCCCATTGATTTCACTTGGGTGAAACTTTATCTTTTAAGCAAAGTTTAAGTTGAAATGTTGAGTTAATGATGCTCACTTTAAATACCAAAGGCTGAATGCATTTATGTATTCAAACACTTAGCTGGTCAAACATAACTCCCACCAGGGTTTAGAGGAAGGATCATTTCTTAGACTGTGCCGACCTCACAAATAATATATTGCTATCCAATCTGCAGAAAAATGATACTGAACCGGCTTGTTAGTATTTTGTTTCTATGGTGAAAGGCCCTGGAATCATTTTTTAACCTTAAAAAGACAGAGAAAATGGTAGACAAGATGTTGGGAAATACTTTTGGCAATTACCATAGTAGTTAGCCCAAATTTAGAAATAAACTCTAAAGAAAAAATTGCACATTTATTTTTCCATAGTCTTGTCTCTGTCTCTATTAGAATTTCAGACCATGAAATAAACACATAATTCTGTATTTGTCTAACAAAAACTGACATTGATTTAGAAGGCTTTCTCCTCATACCATGATGAAGCTTTTAAAGCCCCAAAACTGGTTATATCATACCTACAATAGAATGTCCAACTCTTTTGTTGTGAACCCTTCAGGTATATGGCAATTTAAAGGAAAAATATCCGGAAGAATAGCATTTCGGTCATGTGTTTGATTTATAACACCTTCTTAGAGTATTATACAAGTCTGCCTCGTAACATTTTCATAGGGAGTATAACATATTCATAGAGTACTGAAAAGGTATGCTTTGAGACCTTTTGACATCTAGGAGATTATATATTTGAGTGAATGAGTTGACTTGAACCCAAGCACATTTACAAAGAAAATTTTATATGGAAAATCCCTCCAAAAGAGTAGTTCCTATACTTGTAGACTTTATAAGATTCTGAACTACTTGCCACAATTTCAGTCGCCTCTCTCTCCCTTTTAAAAAGAGAGCATTTGTCACCAGGACTTCAAAAAAAAAGTACCTGGTTCTGAATTCTGCTGATTGAATCAGCATATTCTTCAAAGGGATGTAGAACTGTTAACTAGTTCTATGCTACCCCTGATAAATTTACTCATCTATGATCTATTTTGTTTTCCTGTATAGTAGCTGGCATTTTCCCTGGAAAACATCTTTTATAAAATCATTAGTATGCAGCACACCTTTGCAGGTAATATAAACATAAGAAAGTAAGCTACTTCCTTTACCCAAGGATTTTCCTAATATAATGAGCACGTTAAATTATAGTCATTTCAGAAGGTTTCAAAAAAAACAACAAAGAAATTCTAGTAATTTATTTCTGATTTGCTACAAAGTTATGTATTTGATTTCACTAATTTTGGAAAACAGTTTTTTTTCTAAGCTGTGAATTAACACATGGCAAAGAATCTGAAATCAGGCACAAATGCTTAAAAAATGTTTTTGTCGGGCTTCCCTGGTGGCGCAGTGGTTGAGGGTCCGCCTGCCGATGCGGGGAACGCGGGTTCGTGCCCCGGTCCGGGAAGATCCCACATGCCACGGAGCGGCTGGGCCCGTGAGCCATGGCCGCTGGGCCTGCGTGTCCGGAGCCTGTGCTCCGCAGCGGGAGAGGCCACAGCAGTGAGAGGCCCGCGTACCGCAAAAAATAAATAAATAAATAAATAAATAAATAGTACACGTGGGACTTCCCTGGTGGTCCAGTGGTTAAGACTGTGCTTCCACTGTAGGTCGCGCAGGTTCCATCCCTGGTCGGGAGTGAGAGGCCCGCGTACCGCAAAAAAAAAAAAAAATGTTTTTGTGTTCAGTATTCGGACCTTATGAGAATTTGTTGTTTAGAAAACACTAGTGCCGATTCTACACTTAATGAAACAAACTTTAGAACCAAAGCATTTAACAAACTCAAGCCTAAATATTCTCAGCTAGGATGAAAATAGACTAGACTGGAGGAAGTGTATCTGTGTTAGGTTCATTCACCACTCGCTGTGTAGACCATCCGTGAACCAGCCTGAGGTACATTTAACTAGAAGAAATGGCTTTTATTCTAAGTCCTTTGATAGGGAGAATAATAGGAGGGAACAACTCAATGGATATAAAGACATGTTAAAGAGCTAGTAAAAAAAATTCCATGATTGTGAACATTTTATCATCCCATATGCAGTTTTCATCTATTTAAAATCTACTCATAAATCTTTAATTTTTAATATAGAAGCAGGATGTGAGAGGAATGGGAAGGCAACTCACATTAATTGAGAATATACTGCATATAATCATTTCAAGTAAGCAAATGTACCATTGTACACTGAAGGCAAAATCTCACCTTCAGAACGAATGAAGTCTGTCTATATTGCACTGGCTGGTATTGGCATTTGGGGATGAGATATTATCTCTATCACGTACTGCTCTTCTCTAGTCATTCTGGTCCTACTAAAAGTTTTTGGTTTTATTATCTACATTCATTCATCATCATTTACCAGGTACTATCCTGGGCATTAGGGATGCAAAGATAAACTCATACCTTGCCCTTGAATTGTTTAGTCATAATCAAAGTTTCTTTTAAAATCATACACGTATAGAAAAGAAAACAGGCTTCCTTATTATCTCTTACTGATTGATAATTTATGAGACTTCCTAAATACATGCTTCCCTGGTACAGCAAGGGAGAAAAACCTGGTTTTAAGATCAGAGTTCAGGCTCTTACACAAAATGCTTGTAGCCTCTCCTAACAAATTAACCTTCTCTTTAGGGAACAGCCTCTTGGGATAAATGCTGTTTTTCAGATTTCCTATTCCTCTCCCTTCTTTTGTGCAGGATGACATCTGAGCATATAGCGGGCTTACATGACCTTGTGATTCTGGGGTACAGTGAGGCCCCCTGGCTTAATGTGGCCCCTGGGTACAGGCTGGCTGGGTTCAGTGAAATGGGTCTTGCCCCTGATATTATGAGGTTGCTCCCGACAGAGGGCTGTGGCTGTGTTGTTATCTCTTGGCTTGGTCAGGAGGTATTTCC
>NW_006775731.1:872404-878791 GCF_000442215.2 Lipotes vexillifer
GCCTCATCTCAGCCTTCACTGGCCCAGCCAACTCCCTGAGGTCTGGCTTCAGAGGCCCCCCTGGCTCTCCTTGCAGGGAGGGGTGGCATGGTCATTGTGTCTCTGTTGCCATGGCAACACCTCTGTCAAGTTCACCAGCTGAACTCCAAGAAACCTCATGGAAGGATGAGAGAACAGTCTCCTCATAGGGGATGAGAGAACAGGGTAGCAAAGGAAGTCCTGACCACAGCTCTCTGACTACAACATCCCCACTTCAGGTTATTGTGAGGACATTGTTTAAGGCAATCTCCCAGACTTCCTAGCAGGAAACAGAGCTGGCATCCTGGTGCTTTTGGCTTTCCCTTTAGGTCTTAGGCCAAGAGAGGGGCGGACACACATTTGAGCACCTGCTCCTCTTACCTTTATTTTGTTCTTAGTTTCCAAATCCACTGAGATGGAAGGGGTGAGCTTTTTCCTTCCTTTACCCTTTGCTTTTTTTATTCCCCTGGATATTCTGTCCTGTATGCAAGTATTAGGATCATACTCTCCTAATTTGGGGGATAGCATTCCACCTTTCCCCTGTCCTTACGGTCAAAATGTGGGAGGGTGCAAGGAGAGAAAAACAATGAACATAATTCAGGAGGTATTTCTAAATGACTGTGCCTGTCGTGTGAGCAAATGCTTATTAGTCATTCCTTATTAGTCACTCACAGAATGAATAAAGAAAGCCCGATGGTTTATTTGTCCCTGTTGCAGTGGTTTTGGCTTGTTCGGTAGTATTTTGAAATGGGATACTATTTCAGATTTCACACGTATGCTGTAAGTCCTTGCTACTCCAAGTGAAACCCAGGACCAGCAGCGTTGTTAGTTGCCAACACTCATTAGAAACACAGAATCTCAGCCCCACCCTAGAAGTACTGAGTCAGTATCTGCATTTCAACAAGCTCCTCAGCTATGCCATATGCACATTAGAGTTTGAAAAGGACTGCTCTAGACTACCTTAGCCTTACTAAAGGTTTTGGCTACATTACCTATACCCATCATTGGCATTCAGTAAACATTTATTAATTAATTCTATGTGTTAGCCAATGATAATCCTTGTCCTGGGCACTTATGGTTCTAATCAAGAAGCTTTATAATTATGGTAAAGTAATTAAAATAAACTAGACAATTCTAGATCTAGTCTCCTTCATCACCAGACACACCTTAATTTTTTTTGACAAATCTATTAAGATTAAATTGTAAGTTATGAAAAGCGGATGTTCATTTTCTTGGAAAGCAGTCATTTCATGTATAGAGACAGGAACAAGGTGGTAATAAAATGCTCACTTGATAAATTCAGATTCATACCTGAGGCTGCTGCTTCATTAGTACTGATAGGGTTTTGCTCAGTTAGAGTTTGACAAGACTCTAGGATTTCTTTTAGGGAGATAACTTTGGGGAGGAGGACACAGTCATAGTTTTTCATTCTGCGCTTTCATTTTCTGATCACAGTGTTTTAGAAAAATCTGAGCTTTACTTATTCACCAAGCTTTCAAGAGAGAATCACATTAATCCTTTTAAGCTCCTTATTCTAATGATTTATTTTGTTGAAAACCACAGTGATCCTCCTTTGAATTTTAATGATCGCTGGCTATTCAGAGATTCATTGTTTTGACTTCCTGTCCTTACCTTTGTTTCCTACATGTCTGTGGGGAACACCTGTCTCATACTGGATCTGCCCCTGGTTCTCACTGGCTTACCAGAGTCACTCAAGCCTATCCCTGAGTGTTAAGCTGAAATGCTGGCTACTCATCCATGACAATATATGTAGGATATATGTTTGCAGAGATAGGCAGATAGACAGCAGAGGGACAGATAAATGATTGAGTCACTTCCCAGTGAAAATGATATTTTGGATACGATAGTATATTGTGATCATTTTAGAGAAGTTAGTTGAATTAGTATTCTTAATCATGAATGTATTGGGATGCAATATCTGTGGAAAATCTAGTCATAGAGAAAGGGGTTTGAATGTTGAGAGTGCTGTTTTTACCCCAAGTTCTTGACTGTGTAACCTTCACAAGGCACTGACCATCCATTTCTCATTCTGTTAAATATGGCAATGCTCTTTCTCAAGGACATAGTAGTAATCATTTTGTTCAAATGCTGCAAATCCTCAGAAAGGGTGAACAAATGGAAATAGCCATGATATGTCTCAGGTATGAGCATCAGAATTACATGTTACGTTTTCAAAATCTAAGAAATGGCTATGTCACAAGCTTGAGTTCCTATTTTGCCCTCTGTTTAACCACACAGAGAATTTTTCCTTCTCTTTTTACAGGTATCACCTAGGAACATCATAGGTTTTCAAGAATATATTATTGTAATATGAGATTTGAACAACTACACTGTATTTATGCATAATACATTCTGTGCCTTATCTTCAGGCTTCTGGACTTTGATTCAGAATATCAGGAGCTCTGGGATTGGCTGATTGACATGGAGTCCCTCGTGATGGACAGTCATGACCTGATGATGTCAGAGGAGCAGCAGCGGCATCTTTACAAGGTCAGAGCTACCCTTCTTGCCTTTACCTTTGCTGTGGAAGATCTGATTAGCCTGACAAGTCTTTCTCTCAGGATATCTTTTGCGTTCATTGTGTGTATCATGGTGTCTATTAGAATTCCCTTCCCTGTCCCCAAACTCATTTCCATCCCTTGTGTGCTGACAGGCTGCATGGACATCATAATTGCAAGAAAGTTCCCTTTATCACATTCTATTTGGTGTAATTCTATAGAAGGACAAAGGTTTATCTTCAAGATGAATAGCAATAAATGAAACTGCATTAATAAGTAGACTGAAACAAAATGAAGGATAAATGGATTGGTAACATTTAACAAAATGTGTTTCGATTGGAGCACTCAGGTGGAGTCTATCCACCCCTCAGATCTTTCCAGAGATAAAAGAAATTTGCCTTCTGTTTGGCTTGCTGCTTCCGGGGTACAGGCCTTGTCCAACTTAATGTTTATTGGTGTTACGTAGCGCAGACGTTGTCAAATTAAGTCAATGCATTTGCATGTGATTTAAGAAAACTGGCTTTGTACTCAACATATTGATTGTAGGCAATCCATCTAATAACTGTCTATATTGTTTTCCATGTCTGTTAATTCACCCCTAGCTTAATGTGTTTTACCAATTCTATTTAAATAGTCTTAGAAGTTCTTAAAAAACAACCATGTGATTTTGACTGAAAAAAATTGTTGTAAGATTCAGTGTCTGAAAAAGCAGTTGGGGAGGGTAGAGGGACTTTCCACTGAAATATCAGACTGCAGTAAATCTTCCTCATTTAGGCAATTTTTATTGGAGTAATTCTGACAGTTGTCATCCTTGAATTGCTTTGAGCATATGGCATATTTCAAAGAGCAGATTGTGAATCATAAAAAATAAAATTAATAACCACAGAATCAGCAACAGTATAATGACAAGAAACAACTACCCTCTAGCTTTTTAAGATTTCTTATAGAATAAGTACATTCAAGGTCAAATAAAAGTTGTCTTCTTTCTTCTCCAATTTTTATCATTTTAAGTTACCTTTCCTTAATATATTATTTTAAATTTTACCTCCTCTAAAGAGAGATATTTATTTTCAAGGGTCTGGTAGACCTTAATTAGTGTCCCTCGGGGATCATCTTAGTTAAGCGAAGATATAAGCTCCCTAGGGACTCAGCAAATGGTGATATTTTACTCCCTAAAGAATTCTGTCCAACATTAATCAAGTTTGTTGACTACTAGCTGTTTCCTATATGGATAGCTGTCCACATTACCCACAAAGCTACCATCTTCTGGCCTCACATATTGTTAGAATAACAATTTCAACCTAATGTAACCAAAGCCAGGTGATTTCGCATTTCATGCCGGGATCAAGAATTATGTGTGAAAAGTGCCTATAAATCTATATTAATTTAATGGTACAAAAATATTTGTTTCATTCCGAAGACTTAAGCATTAAAAGTCCAGCCAAAAAAGAAAAAAAAATACAAAAGTTATCTGATCATAAGCCATTATCTCAGATTTTATTTCACCCATGATGCCAAATAACATTTCTTTTCTTCTTGATGCATTTTGTATTTTGCACATAAACCACTATTTTTTTTAGAAACAGTGCTATTCTTTGTCAAAATCATATTCATATAATTTACATCACAATTAATAGGAAAACATTGAACAAAAAGTGCACTCTTCTTTTACTTGTGGTTTCCTTGTAAGTGCTCTGCCTGAGAATTCCCATTCTTGCATATTGAAGGCCATTATTCTACCCAGTCAGTACTTCTGGGTTATAGTATTTTTCCAAACTTTTTTTTTTTTTTTTTTTCAGTCCGCAGGCCTCTCACCGTTGTGGCCTCTCCCATTGCGGAGCACAGGCTCCGGACACGCAGGCTCAGCGGCCATGGCTCACGGGCCCAGCCACTCCACGGCACGTGGGATCCTCCCGGACCGGGGCACGAACCCGTGTCCCCTGCATCGGCAGGCGGACTCTCAACCGCTGCGCCACCAGGGAAGCCCTCCAAACATTTTTATACTGGGGCTCTTCATTTGTGACTCATGTCCTCTGTTTCTTCTTTCAGATGCTCTGCATATCTAAGCTCACTAGACTAGCACTGATTTTGCATTAGGCTTGTAAACAAATTAAAGATTATGTTAGAAACCAAGGACAGTGCTATAGGTTTGTAGAGTGTCTCTCTTTATATAAGCTCCCAAATTATTCCAGAGGTTTAGAAACCTCCAAAGCAATCCTGAGGATATTGATGAAGGAGTCATTTAGAACTTGGGGTGGCTCCTGAATTAGAAAAACTGAGGGAAGAAAATTAATTTCAGGTCTTTGCCAAGAATTCCCAGGGATTCTTAGGTTAGGTCAACATTTTCAGTGTCCCATTTCTCTGTTCTAATCTGCTTTTCTAGGAATCAACAAAACTAATGCCTTGGGCGAAGGAGGTTTGGAGCCGGTTGATCACAGAGACCCCTAAAGGACTAAAGCTTTTCAGTTGGTCCCCGGCCTTTCTAGGCTTTCAATACCATTTGAGTCTACCTTAATCATCTTTAATCTTAAAATTTGTTGGCCCTAAAAATTACCAATGCTTCATCAGCATTTTTCACCAAGGGCACCATTGACATTTGAGACAAAACAGTTTTTGATTCGTTTGTGTAACTCTAGTCACTGTGACAACTCAGTTGGACACCCAACTCATTTCACAGCATTTTCAATCTATCTCAACTTATCTACATCATCTTCATTTCTTAAAATGCTTGTATAACAGCAAGAGAAATGCTTTGCCCTTGTATTCTTTGTTATTAAGCAAAGCACCTTACATGGTTGATATTGAACTAATAGTTGTTGAGTTAAAACAATTAAGGATGGGATTGAAGCTCATGATCCCTGCTATTAATGTAAACAACGAGGGTGAAAAACTTTTAAGCGAGACCGTCAACTGAATGATGGTAAAATTCCAGGAACTGTAGATCAGGACAGAATCATGATTCCTGTTATCATAGAATCTGAAACTCCTGTTCTCCTTTCCCTGGGGTGGGGCTCTCTCTGTTTCATCTTTCACCTGATTTCCTGGCATGCATAGGCATGCCCAGACCCCAATTCTGCATTACTCAGTCCTAGGTTGATGCCTGAAAATCACCTTTGGAAATGTTAGGTTAGAGAAAAGATAGTAAGATGGTCGTCAGTGAGTGTGAAGATTTTTTAGCATTTTCAGCGTTAGACACCACCTTTCCTGACTTTACCTGTTTATTTTATATTCTTGTCTCTGCTAGAAAATCATGTGACCTTAACTCCTAGATATGGAACTTCTGGTAAAGACCCCAGACTATTCATTCAGCAGACCTCCTGAGCGGAGCACCTGTTATGATATCTTGGTTACCCCAAACCAGCAAAATATTCAAGGAACTCTTAAAGGAAGAGAATTAGGTTTAACAGGCAAAGAATACATAGATACAACCTCACATAATTTAGAACCTTAATATTACAGTGGGCTGTAAAGTGGATTATCTGTTTAAAACATTTCTTGTTATTTTCAGATTGTTAGAAATTTAAGATCATTTTCTTTCTGATTAGTTTTAAACTGCAGGGCCATTAGAACAACCTGATTCTTATTAAAAAGTAACCACTCCCTTAAATATGTTTTCTTCTTTGTTTGGAGACAGTGAGACATACTGCCAATGTCTTTCCTTCCCCCTTCTCGGTCTGGCTCAGCCTCAGAATGGGGACCTTCTGAAGCTATTTTCTAATAAACATTGGCAGTATCATCAGCTTAGAAAACACAAATGTAGTCTTTTCTCGTTTTTTTCTTCCTCAATCTGAGAATCAGCTCCAAGGAGAATTTACTCCCACTCTCTCATTTTCTTTCTCTTCATTCCTGC
>NW_006775731.1:878801-883807 GCF_000442215.2 Lipotes vexillifer
CCTGCTACCTTCCTAAGTAGGACAATTTAATTTGTCAAAAGTAACACCATGATTTTGAAAGTTCAGCTCCTATTTGGACTAGCGTTACGAAGCCAGAATTCATTATCACAGGGAGCTGTCTGCATGTGCATTAACTATTAATGGAGAAATATTTAAAACCCACTTGCAAAGGAAAAGCTTCATATTTTCATATCTGCAGATCAAAGATGGCATTATTCTTGGGTTCAGGGAAGCTCAAGACACCTCCTCCCCCATCCTATATATTTTATAGACTGAGAGACCTGGAAGCATCTCCATGATGGGAGAGCTGGAGGCCAGGCAGGGGCTGTTGCTGCCGCCTTGCCCTCTGCAGCAGGCGTAGCTGGTTCTGGAGTGCCGTGAGGCTGTGCCCTGTCATGGGCTTCTTTCCTTGCCACAGGGCACTGCTGTTCTCTGCCACCTGCAGAGCACAGGTGACAGAGCCCCTAGCCGTCCTGGATTGGTGTGGGGTTTCAAGGGTTAAGTTCAAGGGCCCAATTCAGAAGTTGTAGGCTGGTGATTATTGTTATAATTAAACAAGAGCTGTTTTCAGGTAGTGTGAAGCTCACTAAAACACCACATTTATAGATTTGTTCCTCGAGTGAATGGCTTAGCTGTTCCTCATCAATAAAATATTAGATTATATTACTTCTCAGTGGTTAAAAATAACCCAGCTTAAAAAAAAAAATAACAATATTAACACTCACTTCAACCAAGACCTGTATACTTTCAGGGAATTTACACTGAAGATGCTATACTTAATTTAGAGGGTTGGTTACTCATGTTTTCTGCTTTTATGGGGAAAATGCAAGTGTCCTCTATCTTTCTCCATTGGCATATCTGGAGAAATATATCCTGTGTGAAAAAGGAAAAGAACCATTCATTCTATATAATACAATGCTCACTAAACATGTTAATTGCATTTTTATTTTGTTATTGGTTTGAGGTTGTAAGAACTTATAAGAATTCACAGGGGAATAATAAAAATATTTTTAATATATAAGTACAAATCAGAACTGGGAAAATATATGTAAGCTGGATTCTATTTCTGTGAGAAGAGTTAATATGTAGGCACATAGACTATAAGGTCTTACACAATTACTAAAGATGATCCTAAAAGTTTATTCTGGGTTTCCTGGTAGTGAAAGCAAAGAAGGAAATGTGGTCAAATGCTAAATTTACATTTTCCACGAGAAAAAACATTATACTTCCTTTGGAGAAATTGTTTATTTTGATACTTAGAAATGAAGATATTTTCTTTTAGGATTTTTTTATATAAGGGGTTAGAATGGTATAGTAGAGAAATGCCTAACCACGATATTTCTTACAAGTAGATTTCTGAACTTAATACTTCTGACAAATGAGTTAGTTATTTTTTCTCTGACTCTATTGCCAGGTAATGGTTAGAGATTTTTTTTTTTTTTTTTTTTTTTTTTTCCTTGCGTTATGCGGGCCTCTCACTGTTGCGGCCTCTCCCATTTGCGGAGCACAGGCTCCGGACGCGCAGGCTCAGCGGCCATGGCCCACGGGCCCAGCCGCCCCGCGGCACGTGGGATCCTCCCAAAACGGGGCACGAACCCGCGCCTCCCGCATCGGCAGGCGGACTCTCAAGCACTGCGCCACCAGGGAAGCCCTGGTTAGAGATTTTGAGCACAGCTCTCACCCATAGGTAGCTCCTTTCAATGATAGTGTGACCAGATGGAATTAATGAAAGTACATCGTTATTATATATTGGAAAAGAAGAGGTTATTAGTAAAATGAGAAAGAAACATAAATGTTGAAGAGATGGAAAAGCAGTTGAAATTAGTCAATTCAAAGTTAACCAAAGAAAAAAAGAATAAAGGAGTAAATTAAAATCATGGGTAGACGAATGAATAAATAAGAAAATGCTAAAAAATCAAATACAAACAAATTTTTAAAACCAAAACATTGAAAGAAGAATTGTTTCAGGAAGAAAAGCCAGATACAAGAAGGGGCTAAATTTTAAAGGAGAAAACGTTACTTTAGAGAATTTTGGTGTGTATTATAAGACAAGCATTATGACTTTTAAAAGAAACGTGTGTGGAATGAGATAAGAAATTCTGGGGAATAAGAAATACAGTGTAAAAGAAGAAAAATGGGACATAGTTGACTTGTTATTTTATAACTATTGATGCCAAAATGATGCCAAATGATGCCATAGCTATGAACCAATCATAGAAAACAGATTAATCATGCTATTCCTATATTTTATAAATTCAACCCTCTACAATAGTTCTCTTTCATTTTGTTCTGGACTACATTGATCTAAATAATTTCAGATGTGGCTTGATACCTTTATGACTGAACTTGAGCTCTTAAAAGTGTAATGGTAGGCTGGTTCATAGTCCAGGTCATAGTAGCTAGGATTAAAATAGGAGAAAATCCATGAACTTATTAAAAACATTTACAAGAATAGAAGTACATGTCAAAAAATTAAATTCTGTTAATTAGGCCTTATATTGGAATTTCAGTACCAAAATTTTCTACCTTGATTGTTCAAAATGAAGCAAATTACTAGTTATTGAAGCAGTCAAGGTAAAAATGTACCAGATATATCAGGCACAAGAACCTAATGATAATTTTTTACCTCTTTCCCAGTAGATTATTTGTAGAGCTTAATTGTATGTTAGATTAAAATTCCATTAAGATAAGAAGAATATGCTTAAAATCATTATAATATTTCAGAAAACAGTATCTAATCTTTTTTAAAGTGATCGGAATGGAAAAACCTAGGCCACCTCCACTGCCATCTAGAAGTGAATTTGTTGTTCCATTTTTATTAAAGTTCAAAAGGTCCTTAGATTAGTTGTCACATTAACTTGAACTTTGATTAATCAGTGTTTGCTCTGAATACTTGAATATATGTATATGTTTTTTTTCTTTCCTTTTCTTTTCTTTTTTGAGAAAGGGCAAAACTTATCCTGAAAATGTTTAGAAGAAAAAGTAGATGGATGTGGTTGCTGAACAATATATGAAACACTATTTATGCTGGAGCTTATAATACCTATTTTCATTGCTTTTTTAAAAGGAAAAAAAAAAAAAGAAGGATGTTAAGAGAATAGTATGCCAAGAAATAGCTGGCTCTGTGTGCAGAGGGGCAAGGAAGGGAAGCCCCGCCAGCAGTTTTTGTCTCTGGCGGGTGAGCCACTGGCCGGAAGGTGCGTTGGCTCTCTGGGCAGCCTCTGCTGTATTGTGCTTCTCCCTCTCTCCCTGGCCTGGCCTGCTCTGGCCTAGAGTGGATCAAACAAGCCGTGGGGAAAGTTCCCCTCATTTGCATCACTTCTAGACAGCCCTGTCTTACTCTTTGCTGACAGGAAATCACTGTCTTTGTCACCTTTTCTCAGGGCCCTCCTTTTGGCAGAGACGGGCCATGTGACCACGCTTAATCACAACAACAGGGCTGGCTCAGGACTCAATGACATGTTTTCCTCAGCACTTCAGTAAATGGGGTAGAGGAGTCAGTAGGAAATGACTACATTAATTTTAGAGTGAAAAGATAATTAACACTTGAAGGACTAATGCTACAACCTATGGAGTTATTATTCAAATTGAAGTTAATTCATCAAAAACTTGTGAAAACTATCTTCCCTAATGCAACTGTTTAGAAAAATAAACCTTGAGTAGTAAGATTTGGGCATGTTGGAGGGAGAGTGGGAAGAAGGCGGGGAGAGAGGGGCTTTGGGTGGAGAGTGGAGAGAGAAGGGGGATAAAGGGAGAGGAAAATCATAGCAGGCATTAACTATGTTTGAAAAAGCAACTTAAATGGGCTAAAACTTCAACATTTGGGACTGAAGGCTGGAGCATATAAAACGCTTACTTAGATGATATGAATAGGACACTGGCAAACAAAAGCAGCAGTGTGCTCCTAGAAAACTGTGCTTAAAGGAGTTTCCTTGGCAACAGAAATGCAGTTCCAAAAGTAGACAGAACTTTCCTCAGAAAACATACTATTAATAACAACCTTCCGGAACAACTTGGAGCAATTTGACAACTTGGCAATAATAATGCCAAGTGTTCTGCAAATTAATCTAACACATAACTGTTATGTTTCCCTTGCCCATAGTTTTGCCGGACTCTACCTAGAACTCCTTGCTTTTCAGTGGCACAAGTGTGAACATTATTTCTAAATGTTGTCATGGAAAAAAGAAAACCAAAAGAAGTGCTAGTGGCCAACAGTGGCCAGTGATTGTGTTCAGCCTTTTGGAACCTACCATAGAACTTGGTTTGATGAGATGAGTTTATTCCAATTAAAGCTATTACATTTAATATCTCATTCCAACAAAGATACTTTCACAAACAAAACTTGGTGAAGGGTTAACAGCCTGAGATTTGCTGTGATGTGAAGCACATCTTGAGGCCATTGGTTATATAAATGTAACACTTCACTAGATACGTGCTGGGTGTTATTTTTAAAAGCATCATCATTTCTTGTCAGCCCAGAGAATGAACCAATCTTGGATCTACTTGGGCAATGGGAATCATTTGAATTCTCCTGAAGGCTATACATTTGCCAGCCAAGAAAGGAAGAATGTTCCTCTATTCTAACCTTTCTTGAATCCTTGGATCTAAAGGTTAAAAGTAATCAATGTCTCATTGTGCTACTTGGTTTCATGGTAATAAGTAATAACCATCATGTTAAAATCCAAATGATTACAGATAGCACTTAAATGAGTTGACCTGTTTGGGAGATTTTATTAATTGCAATCAGGATAATCATTAGAGTTTGCTAATAAAAATTTGGATTAAATTGTGAAAATTTCAGCCTTTAGCTTTTGAAAAATGACTTTTACTTAATTAGATGTGAATGTGCAGTGTTCCCCCCCGCCCCATGTTAAGCTGAGATATTTGGCTTTAACTCTACATATTTGTAGATTTCTTTCTGGTTTTTATAAAATAAATTAGAGGAACATTTAAGTTCCTTATAAGAAAGGGCGTTTGGTTCACTGCCACCTTTGGCTCCTGAACCG
>NW_006775731.1:883849-903919 GCF_000442215.2 Lipotes vexillifer
TAATGGAAATTCCCTCACCTACTTTTTAGCATTTCCTATTTTTAAATTACTTATTTGTAGCGGCTATATTCATATGTAAGCTAATCTGGTTTGAAGCTAGAAAAAAAGTTATATGATGTGTGATTAAACTTTACAGACAGCCATGGTAAGAACTGGGGGTTATTTATTTTGTCAAAAATAAGTCCCAGAGTTTAAAGATGAAAACCAAGTATTATCATTGACAAAGGGGTCTTAATATAAAAGGATAAATGTTAGGTTTAATGTTTCATGTAATTACATCAGGAAGGCATTGGTTATCGTAACTGTAACTACAAGGAAGTGTATGATATATATGCTATTGAATCCAGATATTTCGTCTTTATTATCATTCTAGTTTTTACAGTTTGTTAGGATTTCATGCATTATTCCTAAAGCAGGGAGGTGGGGCTAGAAGGGTACATAAATAATGTTTTAGTTATTTCAAAGGAAGTCCAGGTACCTGTTCAGAATAGGCTGGTGAGCCCTGGGTGGGGATGGGGCAGGGGGCAGGCAAAGCTCAACCATAGTGCTTTTACAGATAAACTCACGATCCTCCTTCCTTTCTGTCCTTGTTTTACTACTATGTATAACTTTAAATCCCATCCTTAAGATTCATGTCTTTGTGGTAAAAAAGAGTATACTCTACTGGATGCAGATAATCTATGGGGAGGGGGAGAATAATATTGAATTAAATGCCAATTTTAACATCTAGTTTAAATGGAAAGACACTGAGAAGGGAAGATAGAGTGGGGAGTGGGTAGAGGGAAGAAATCCAGAAAAGGGACCAAGGACGCAGATGATACCTACTTCACCATTTGATAAGAAGGGAAGTATTTGTGTGTGTGTGTGTGTGTGTGTGTGTTATGAGATAGGAGTAGGATAGAGGGACAAAAAAAACTAATATTGGTCAAATCTTACTATTTGACTATGTCAGTGCCCTACGTACATTGTATTTAATGCTCACAATGATCATGGATTATTTTCCCCATTTCCTGTACTCTGAGCCTGAAATACAGTTAAGTGGCTAGCCTGAAAGACACAGAACTAGTTTCTCAGTCAGGTTAGGTTAGGGTTTGCTGAGATAACAAACAACCGCCAAATCTTAAAGGTTTAAACCTGCAAAGGTTTATTTCTCATGTATTTATACTACATGTCCATCGCAAGTTGGCTATGAGCTATCCTTCACATTGCTATTACTCCAGGAATCATACTCACGGACCAGCCACCCTCTTAAATATTCCCTCTCAATGTGGCAAAGAAAAGAGAGACTTCTGGAGGGTCTCACTCTAGTCACTAAATCTTCTACTTGGAAGAAACACATGTCACTTCCTCTCAATCACTGGCCCAAACGAATCGCATGGCTCCACCTTACTCCAAACTGAATGGGGAAATGCATTCCTACTATATGCTGGAAGGCAGAAAACTAGAAATATTTGTTGAGCTGCACCAATAACTACCACAAGAAATAAGTAAATAAGTCAGGGTTTGATCCTTGCCTGCTCAGTGTTGCCCTATATCCTCTTCTCTACAGCAGGTAAAATTCTTGCAAGAACATTATTTCCGCCCTCTTCATGAACTTTTTGTGCTAAGATAGAAAGAAGAAAGTCCTAAATATTTAGATGGTGCATCTGCAGAGAAAACATGATGGGTTTGGGCTGGTCCTTTAGCCACTCATCAGCCTTTCTTAAGCACCTCAGCACCTTGGGGAAGTGTTGCCATAACAGGAGCCTCCTGTTATATTCTGTCAGATTCAGGAAAGCCAAGGCTGAAAATATTTATGTCATTTTGGGAGATGCACTAAAGGCAATATTGCCCAAGGAAGATTCAACCTCGTGGATTCTGTTATTGCCAAAGGAAGTCATTGAAGAATTGTCCCCATGGAGAGATGCTCTAGAGGAATATCATTTACAGAAAAACCACCTTCCAGTCCTGTCAAGGAAGCAAATGCATTTCTCAGAAACAAGGTCATTCCAAGCATATTTTTAATAAAGTGGGCATTTGTGAAGCTCATACTTTCTTAAAATAGGCACTTCTGTGACACTCTATCCCTAATGAGGCGCTCTGGGAAGCTAAGAGGGAAGAGTGGTCTTGCTACTGAACCTTGATTCATTTACCTAAGACACAACACACACACACACACACACACACACACACACACACATTTTCTTTCTCTAAAGCTAGGAAAGAGTCAACCAGACTAAAATCCTTATTGCTTTTGGGGTTGATTTCAAGTTTTCTTCCAGTCTTTCTCAGACCACAACTTTCTCCAATAGGATATCTATACAGCCCTGAAACTCGTCTGAATTTACTATTTCGGCTGCTTCTTAAGTGGTTGATTCCATAGGCTCATAGACATTTGCATACAGCTTTGTGATTTGTGATATTCCCCTTGTCACCTCATTTTAGCCATTAAAAACTAGGAAGTCTGTGGAAGAGGTACACATATTTATGCATACATTTATGTGTGTTTACACATATGCACACATATACAAAGTATTAACATGTTGAATTAAAAGAATCTTTCATCAGGATTGAATCTGGATGAAGTCAGATTCCTTGGACCAGACATGCTGGCTGTCCCAAGACATTTAAATCATGCATATATAAATAACTATACAAACTCTTTTCATATCTGCCAAGTTTCAGTCTGGAGCTCATTTCTATGTTATAAATTTTGGCATACTGGATTTTGCTACCTTCATTACAATAGAATTATCCCTTTCCATACTCACAGGTACCTCCCTGAGAGAACCCTCCTTGAGAATAATTTAGCCATGAGTACTTTGTTATTAATAAAATGCATATTTTTAAATAATATGATAGATTTAAACTTTGTGGACTAAATTTGAGAATGAATGATTATAATTTTTGTTAGATTTCACATTCCAAGGGCAGGATTCATGTCTGTGTTGTTTATTGATATAGCTCCAGTGCTTAGCACAGTACCTGGCACAGAATAGAAACTCAATAAATATATGGTGAGAAACATTTTTCCAATAAGGCTTATTTAATAATCTATTAATTAGATCCTATTAATCAGGGCTATGCTATCAACTCATTACTTTTTCAAGAAAACAATCCTATTTTCATGCTGTGGTAATTGAGTCTAAAACTTCATGTCTTCCTCTCACATTATATATAAAAAGAAAAACAAAAATTTCTCTCCTTGAAAAACCAATGTGCATTAAGGATAGTTCTTAATACTCAGAGTACTCAGATTTGGCCAGGTTGATATCAGGGGAAAAAATGTGGTGATAGGGAAAAAAAGAGGGAGGGAGGAAGGGAAGGACAGTGACATCCATGTCTGAGACAAATGGTACAAAAATGTACAGCTAATCACCATAATTCTATGGCTAGTTTCCAACCTTTCAAACCGTAGTATTCACTGATGTATTCTTGATTATGTAGACATTCTCAGTACAATTGTTCATACATGTGAGGATAACATGAACCGTGCAAATGTGAAGCCTAATAATAGAATAATAAGTATAGGTAAACATGAACAGTCATTTGAAATGTGAAGTATATCACCACAATTTGTTCTTGTACCATGGTTACCAGGAGATTTCACTGACACTTTCATTGTAGAAAATCTGGTTTGACTTCAGAAGAGTGTGTGTCTAAAAATTTAATCATGAAGGGGTGAGAAAAATAATAGGAGATTTGGACTTTGGCTGGCTCTTTAATCCAAGTCCGTCATGATGAGGGTGAAGAGGGGAGAGAGTCTAAAAGACTGACTCATCTTTCCAAAGCTCTAGCAAGCCAATTCAGAATATGAAACTTAAAAAAACTAAATTTCACTTCTGTAATGTCAAGAAAAAGCTGAAATGTAATTTTGAAACTTACTCCCACTCTTGTATTTAAAAATTTTATCCTCTTCATTATTTAAAAAAGTAATCCTCCTATATGGTCATTTATACTTTTAGTGATTAATTGTAAGCGTTAATGATTTTAAGCAATAAAGAAAAGGTTAAAAGATGTGCCATTTAAAATTAGAATTTGATCGAGATTTGTGATAAATTCACTTCTTGCCCCTCTTTGTGTCTACTTTGGCATCCTTTTGGGTTTACTGTCTTCCCACTGAACTTTGTCCTTCCTACTCAGCTGGTACATGCTGAGATTTGAAAATAGGCCTGAGGAACACTTCTCTCTGTATGGTTGTTCTCTCCTCTTCACTCTCTTCAGCCTGGTGATACTAAAGACCCATTCCTTGAATCTCTGGTTTTCTTATAAGCCACGAACAAAAATCCTCACGTTCCTGAAGACTTAAATATAAATGAATCTCTAGAGTTGAGCTAATTGAATTTTTTGTCTACAACAAGGGAGTATAGCACAAGAGCCCAGATTTGGCTAGTATTTTATAACCAGTGTTTTGATGATAGTTTAAGAGGCTCCATCCATCCAGGTTTGGGTTAGAAAAGGAAATAAAGTATAGAAACACTGTCAGAGCCTTTTCTGTTTACAAAAAGATCCAGGGATACCATGAATAATGCCAGAAATTTCATGTGACAGCCAGCTCTTGCAGGACTTTTGAGGTCACCAAGTTCAGGAAATAGTTACAGAAAGCTGACTGGAGCTCAAAGATTTTTTAAAAAATTAACTGAAGTAAATAATTGTGTTCCCTGTCCGTTGTCCACACTGCTGCTCAGACATGTGCCCTCCTGGGGTGGACGTCTCCCCAGAGTTAGGTAATATTTGACACTCAATAAATACTTTCTGAATTGAATCACCTGCTTAACAAGTGTTTTCTCCTGAATCTTCCAAAGTGAATCCCTTAGAGGTTTTGTACAGTTATTTACCCATGGGAAGTGGAAATTTTACCTGGAGTTTCAGGACTGCAAGTGACCTCAAAACGACCTTCATTTCACTTCCTCTCTTTCAGAGATTGTTTTTTATCCATTCCAGATAGGAGGGAATTTGTCCTCCATTAAAGACCTTTCCAGAGGGAATTCACAACCTTCCATTAAAATGTTTAACAATTCTCACTGCCCTGAAAGTCTTCTTATATCTAGTGTAAATCCCTTCTGTTGTTAGGTTTAATTGTCAAATCAGCCAGAATCCATGCTCCATAATTAAATCTCTTCTATTTTCCAATATAGTCACATATCTGAATCTTTTGCAGTTTTCTTTTCAAGTTAAAAAATCTTTTAAAAATCCTTTATTTCAGTTTTGTCTACACTCCATCTAAATGAAACCACTTCAATCCTCTTTTGTAGGAGAAAATATGCTAATATTGAGAGACTCCTGGTAAATCCATGTATTTCAGGGGCTTTAGTGAGCTCTGTGGATTTCTGCATCAGGTTTTTCAACTTTCTCTTATTAACAGTTAATAAAATAGTTCATGGTTAGTTTGGAAGAGGAATGTGGTCTGAGATGGTATGACTTAACAGTGTATACCTGGGGAAAAAAAAGAGTTTCAAAAGAAAAAGAAAATAAGATAAAAATGGACCAAAAGAATCCTCTTGCCACTTAGGGACAGAGCTGTTTCTTCTCCCAGTGGATGTGTAATATATTATTTATGTAAGAGTGAGCATCATGTTTTTGGCTCACATTCCATTTGGAACATATATGGTATGACAGTTTCTTGGGCTTATTGTTGTATATGTGGCTATCTATTTTTAATACACTGCTTTTGTCTTTTTTCTGTGCTTGCTTGCATCTGTTGTTATGAAAACTGACATAAAGCTTTTAAACATAAAAGAAGTGATGGAGAAAGAGATGGTAAGAGACAACATTTCAAGGGAACGTGAGGTAGAGAAACAGGAGCAAAGTCACCATGGAGGGAAACCAAAAGCAGCCTCTGCAGGATGAATGAGAGGGAGGGTCAGAACAGGTGTCAGCAATCACAGAGAAAAATGGTCAGAAGGCTACATAAAGCATTTCTAAGTTAGAGGGAGCAGAGTACATTTTACACCAAATTACTTAAACTTTTTATTTTTAATAGCACAACACCTGACATTTTTTTAAATTATTAATTAATTTATTTATTTATGGCTGTGTTGGGTCTTTTGTTTCTGTGTGAGGGCTTGCTCTAGTTGTGGCAAGCGGGGGCCACTCTTCATCTTGGAGCGCGGGCCTCTCACTATCGCGGCCTCTCTTGTTGCGGAGCACAGGCTCCAGACGCGCAGGCTCAGTAATTGTGGCTCACGGGCCCAGTTGCTCCGCGGCATGTGGGGATCGTCCCAGACCAGGGCTCGAACCCGCGTCCCCTGCATTGGCAGGCAGAGTCCCAACCACTGCGCCACCAGGGAAGCCCCTACTTAAACTTTTTAAGCTGCAGTTTTTAAACCTGTGAAATGGGGATAGCACCTACCCTGAAAGGTTGTTAGGACTCATTGAGGTATGTAAGGGGTTCAGCCCTGTGCTTATAGTAAATAGTATGCGCTCAATACATAGTACAGAATCAGGGGTTGACAAACTACAGCCTGAAGGTCAAATCCAGACTATAGCCTGTTTTTTTTCAAATAAAGTTTTATTGGAACACAGCCAGGCACATTCATTATGAATTGTTTGTGGCTGTTTTTACACTAAGATAGCAGAATTGAGTAGTTTCAGCAGTGACTATATGGCTCACAGGCCTAAACTGTTTACATGCTCACATGCCTAAACTATTTACGGTTGACCCTTGGACAGTGTGGGTTTGAACTGCATGGATCTACTTATACATGGATGTTTTTCAGTAAATAAGTACTACAGTACTACATGATCCACAGTTGGTTGAATCCATAGTTGCTGAATCTCAGGTGGAGAGGGTCCACTGTAAAGTTATACTTGGAATATGGACTGTGTGTGGGTCGGTGCCCCTAACCCCCGAGTTGTTCAAGGGTCACCTCTACTATCTGGCTCTTCACAGAAAAAGTTTGCCAGTCCCTGGTATAAATAGTAACTATTATGGCAACATTTTAGGAATATACGTTATTCTACAGACTTGAATGATTTTCCAATTCAATTTTCTCTCTGTTGTATTGCAATAGTACATGTTGACTATCAGTTTTTTGCTCAAGGTTCTAGTTTTTCTTTTTTAACAGCCCCAAATCTGCCTATTTTGCTTGCTTTTCAATGTAATATTAAATGGTTAATTGGTTCATTTCACCAGCAGGTGGCCTTCTATACTCTAGCGTGCTTGTGGGACCCAAAGGAAAGCAGAGAGTGGCTCTAACACACTTCTTTCAACTTTGGCTGTTATTCTGCTTTTATTAGTATTTCTCTGGCGGCTGGACTGCTCTGAAATCATTCTATGAACCCTAAATTTCGTGTCTGACCCTGAAACAGAAATTTACACTGACCTTTTTAGGAAATGAATTATCAATCAGACTTAGAAACAGTAAAAACAAAATAAAAATATGTAGCTGCACACTCCCACAAACACACGTACAACAAAGTGGAGTTTAAAAAAAAGTTTGGCTATTACTCTAAGAGCTTTACCACAATTCAGTCACACTCTCATATGCATACTATCAGGATTAACTGATCTCGAGGCTTCCTCAGGAAAAGGCAAAGGCCACTGTCACTCAGATCTCCACGTATTAAATTCTCTTGAGGATGTGAATGGACTTCATTTCAGTGCCTCAGTTTCTTTATGTTATTTTATAACCTAGCTCCTCTTTTGAGTGTTCTTTGACCTTATTTTTAAGCTTCACTAAAGACCAGTGATAGGAAAAGAAGATTGGTAAGCCCTGTGATAAAGCACAAGGAGGCTGGATTCTCCCTAGGCACTGACACTCATGCTCTCAGGTTTCATTTTCTTCATCTGTAAAGTGAGGGGGATGGACTAGGTAGCTCCAAGGTCTGTTCCAACTTCAATATTCTCTCTTTGGTGAAAAAACAAAGATTGTTCTAATTAGTAATTGATTTTGCCTATAGGCAATCTGGCAAAAATCAGGATTTTAGGAACAATTTCAAAGCTAAGGAAACAATGTATATTTGAATTAATATAATTTTTTTTGGAAAACTACCATAACAGGGGTAACTTCTAATTTTTTAAAAATAAGTTTATTTAATTTCTTTATTTTTGGCTGCGCTGGGTCTTCGTTGCTGTGAGTGGGCTTTCTCTAGTTGCAGTGAGCGGGGTTACTCTTCGTTGTGGTGCACAGGCTTCTCATTGCGGTGACTTCTCTTGTTGCGGAGCTCGGGCTCTAGGTGCGCGGGCTTCAGTAGTTGTGGCACACGGGCTCAGTAGTTGTGGCTCACGGGTTCTAGAGCACAGGCTCAGTAGTTGTGATGCACGGGCCTAGTTGCTCCACGGCATGTGGGATCTTCCCAAACCAGGGCTTGAACCCATGTTCCCTGCATTGGCAGGCGGATTCTTAACCACTGCACCACTAGGGTAGCCCAACAGTGGTAATTTCTAAATGCCATGTTATTTTTAGTTCATCTCAGAGAGTAGTCATAAATACATATTTCATGAGCCTTGTTGGACCCTTTCCTTTCCATTTTACTTTTATTCAGTAGTAAGTAACTATTCTTTTTTTTCATATTTATATAAAATTGCATTTGTTTTTAAATGAATTTTTATTGGAGTTGATTTACAATGTTGCGTTAGTTTCTGCTTACAGCAAATTGAATCAGTTATACACATACATATATCCACTCTTTTTTACGTAGCTATTCACTCAGGTTCTCAACAGTGTCCTTTGCTAAATCTGTCATGGAAGTTCAGCTTTCTCTTTGACATCTTATTTTCCACATATTTTAATTTTCCTACCGTTTTCTTTAGGCAGAGTTACCAAATGTTCCTCAGATTTCTTGACAGCGTAGAATAGATATATTTATTTATATTTCCATTGAAAATGGGTCACTTCACATCATATGAACAACCTGTTCTTACCTTCTGCTTGTGTTACGGTATGTACACCCCTGGTTTGTATTTCATTCGTTACATTGGATGTCATGGCAAATATGGCTAAAGGCATTTAGCTGTCTATGACGAAAAGACCAGAATGGTCTCTAGGGTATTTTGGTAGAGAGTAGGCTCACTTTTGAATTCAAAGTCAACCCTGGGAGACCTAGTGACAGACGATCACACTAATTCCAAATTCCCTACTGGGGCTACTTCTCTGGAGAGCTATCTGGTTAAAGGCGGATTCATATTTACTTGGGGAAACATTGATTTCAAGTTTTTTTCTACTTTCCAAACTGTACTAATTAGTATCAAGCCCCACTAATAATTTATGAAATTTGCATCACTTTCTGTGTGCCTACACACAATGATATTTCCTACCTTAATTCTCCTTTCTCACATATATTTTAAAAATTACATATGTCCATATGTTCTAATACATGTATTAGGAATTAATGGTTGAATAATTCTACACTTACTTTAAAAAGTAAGGAAGAGTAAGGAATGATGCTGTCTGACTATGAAGATGAGGTAATAAGCATTTGTTAGGTATTACTATATTCTATGGAGAACAAACTAAAAGGAAGGTTATCCTTTTCCATAGTAATTTATAGTCCATTTAGAAAAATAAAACCAAAAAACATGAAATTACAGCCAAGATAGCACATTTGTGTGGTATAAAAAAAGTGCTGGGCTTCCCTGGTGGCGCAGTGGTTGAGAGTCCGCCTGCCGATGCAGGGGACACGGGTTCGTGCCCCGCTCCAGGAGGATCCCACATGCCGCGGAGCGGCTGGGCCCGTGAGCCATGGCCGCTGGGCCTGCGCGCCCGGAGCCTGTGCTCCGCGACGGGAGAGGCCACAGCAGTGAGAGGCCCGCGTACCACAAAAAAAATAAAAAATAAAAAAAAATAAAAGTACTGGTCTTAGAACACCTTTGTAAAAGAAATGAAATTTGAACTGGACCTTGCTAGATAGAATTTTAATAAGTTGAATGGAGACAGGTGCATTGCAGAAGAATGCAATATGGGAAAACCCCTCAGATTTGGGAATTAGTTTGACATGCTCCTAGGCCTTTACCAAAATCAGGAAGACACACTGTGGGGGAGAGTAACAAACCAATGGCAAATCACAATAGCTTTCAGCCATGTGTTCAGTGGAAGTCAATAAAAGGCAAGGTTTTTTTCCTACTGAATTTTGATTCCTAGATTCAGTGTTTTATTTAGTGAAGGGAAGTTTTACATAAATATACAAACTAGGGGCATAAAAGAGATGAGAAAAGTTATGCCAAAGGTTATTTTTTTTAGCGTGCAGCATTTGGATCAAGTGTGAACAAACACTTGAATATAGTGCTTATTATGTAATAGGAATTGTCTAGGACATTGCATATATTAGCACATTCAGTCCTCAGAGCAACCTTATGAAAGAAGTATTAATATTATCCCCCGATGAGCAACTAAGGTGTAGAGAATTACACAGCTAGTAAGCAATGCAAGCAGAGTTTAAAAATGGGCAATCTGATTCCAGGCATATATTTTCTTTTTTTTTTTGTCCTAACTCTTTGAAACTCATTAGTTCACAAATTAAAATGTTTGGCGTGGGTCCTTTTCTGTTTCCATGTTTATAGAACTTGGTAATTAAATGGTCATGTGTGTATAGATTTTGAGCATTAGTATTACTGGGTAATATCAACATGTTTCCTCATCCCTTCATTAAGGGTAGAGAAAAATAGTAATGCTTTGTTGATATATTTTCTAAAAGATCAGGGAAAAAAAAATATATATATATAGTACCTTTTCAATGACTCCCCTCCAGTGTGACTTGTTTTACTCTCTAATGTAGACAGTAGTTATAGTACCTTATTTCTAAGGCATATAAGAAAAATGAATGGGAAATTTGCATTCTTACTTGCAAATGGGTAACAGACCAAAAAAATCTTATTACAAATGTCATGTTATTAAAAGTAGAGACTTTTTTTTTTAATGATGCATTTTCCACAGAGATTTGAAATTTTGTAGAAACATGACCTATTTACTTCTTAAAACATATCTGTGGTGGGTAAGTGGTTGAGTATATCATTGTCCCTGTCTTAAATGGAACAGATTTTACACAGAAATATGAAATGGCATCCCTTGGACCATGTAGCAAGCCACCAATATAGCAAAGGCAGAATTAACAGTCACGGGGAAGATGGTGCCCAGTGAAAGGGCTCCCTATCGATGGTGCTTAGAGAAAATCCTCGAAATCACAAAATTTAGTACCTATTTATTCTTGAAAAGTTATCCTTTATTATGGATGTAAGCTGTACTAAATGGCCACATCCTGGTACTTCTGCCTCTTTTTGTTCTCATCTCCTCTTAGTGAATTTTTGTAGCCCTTACACAATTTTTTTAAGCCATCATTATCATATTCTTTCATCTGATTATTTCAGGGAAGTCATTCACTGAAGACCTTCTCTCCAGCTGTGATTTTCTTCCTCTTCTGCAATACTTTTATTTTTATGTAGTTGTTGTGGTTTATTCTCTGCAGACTAGTTATTGTTTCCCCTATCTGTTTAAACCTTTGTAATTTTCCCTATTTACTTATTACTTTCTCTCCATCCATCTATGCATTTCCTTCATTTTGTTCTCTAAATCTTCTCTCCATCCTCTTCCTTACTTTTATCACTTGTGTGATTGGAAACCCATACATACACATACACACAAACACAGTATGTTTCTCTTTGATGCGCTGTTTTAGTAAACTTACTTGAATGTTTATGGTAGACTCCCTTACATAACTGGAAAAATGGTTAAAAGCAGTTGTCACAACCAAGGTTTGCTCTTTATAGTCTTAGTTTATACTAATAAATTTTTACCTGTACGCCAGAGCTCCTGGATGACAGGTATGACTAACAGTGAGAACTCTCCTATCTGCCCTTTTAGCCTCAGCCTCACGCTGTTGAAGATGTATGGAGGTTTGGAAGATGAGCCTACACCAAAGTGAATCTGGCTGTAGAAGCTATAAGTGTGGGGTTCTTAACTGTGTTTTGACTACTCTAAAGTCACTTTGGATGGCATTCTTGACTTTATTTACATTATACTCCCAGGGCCCACCAATTTCCTCAGATTTCTGGACTGATATCTAAAGACGCATTTTCAAGAATAACAGAATGGCCTAGCAAACTAAGATGAAATTCTTCCAGAAAATTCTGTTTCTGCCTTTTAGCATGGTCTTATTGACCTTGGGCAAGTCACTTAACATCTCTGTATCAATTTTTAACCCGTAAGACAGAAGTGATATTACTAACTTTCCCCACGGGTTTGCCGCGTAGGAGAACAAAAAAGAGAAAAATCCATTGAAATGACAGTCAAGCTTTTTGAGGCTGAAGCAAGGCACAGTACTTAAAGCTTAAAGCCTAAAATCTTTAAAGTTTATTTTCTTAAAAGCTCTGTCTGGTAAATATGGACATGCACCCCAAAGAAACAAAAAAGAGAGGCTAGAGCAGAAAGGTTTTTAAGTCTATAGCAGTCTCGTGTTAGAACTAGAAATTGGAGCCAGCCTCTTGCATTCTGATCAAATATTATTGCTGTGAGAAAACACTGAACTGATAAAAGGTGTCCTTAAATATTTAAAGAGCTGCTGTCACCTTCCTCTTTTCTTTGATACATTTTATAGGAGCTTTTCTTATATTAACCATTCCTGGCCATGGGAAACAATTAAATTTGTTCACTGTTTCTAAAAATTCTATACAGGATGCTTTAACCAAATTAAGTTTTACTGAGCATTAAATTCAAAGAGAAATAAGGCAATCACCTGCTACTCATTTCTGTGTACTATATAATTTTACCTGGCATATATTTCAACAACCTGATACAGGCTCACCTGGTCTTTTAGGAGAAATTCAAATGAATAAATATTTTCCAACTACCTTCTATATCTAAGCCATAATGCTTAGGGTTACAGCAGATAAAGGGTCAACAAAACATGGTCCCTGACCTTATATACTCCATTGCAGGAGCTTATATCCTAATTCTGAAACAACATTCATCCTCATCTGATGTGAAGACACCCAGAGTACTCTCAAAAAGTGGCCTAAGAGATCAAATATTTTATTATACATGGACTCAGGCAGTCACCAAGAAAAACCCCATGGCATTATGGATCTATTAAGATTATAGATGTTAAAACCCTTTGAAAGGTTAAAAACACCCTACCAAAGAAAAGTCATGATGTGAATACATAAAGGTATGATGGCATTTCTCTTGTGTTTTCAGAGCAGACAACCCTGGAAATGCTTTGATTGGCTCTGTCTTAACACCTTCATGGTGAGTCCTGGACATGCATCTCAGTGTTGGAGTCCATGGTCCCTGGGGAATGCCCATTTGCACTAAACTTGAAAAGATTGTTTTTGATGATGACAGTATCGGGGACAGTGCTTTCAGCCTTCATTTAGGCCACTGATTTTCACAGATTTTCAAAGTTATCATGTTCGGCAGTAATATCTTTTTGATACACTACAATGGCTACAGTGTTCTACTTCTCATTCTTCTTGTCATCCTGAAAGAGAAAGCAGGATACTCTCTTTGGAGAAACATTATCAACAGAGTTAACATAAGAAATATATAGTTTCTTCCTTATGAGATTAATTTGGCATTATTTTTGAGGTGAGCAACATCTTGGCAACTGCTTTGGTTTAAAACTCTATGTGATTTGGGAAAAGCACGTTTCAGAATGTTTAATTCAGTGATACAAAAGGCACTAATGAAATATGCATGTATGAATTTTATATCATATTAGTTCCCTCTTTCTTGAAATCTGAATAAAAGCCAAACATCTGGATTACGTTTGAAAAGCCTGAATTTCCAATTTTCAGAGAGATTCAATCTATTTTGACATTGCACACTTAGCCTTAACATTTACAGTGTGTTATTAACATTACTTGCAATTGTAAAAAAAAAAGTCCAGATTTAAACAAACTTGGTCCCTCCTAATGCTAAAAATATATCTATATTTGAAATGGCTGCTGCTGCACAACTGTACACATCCATGCTTTAGGCTTCGTCAGCATTTCTATTATAAATGCATTGAACAGGCCTGTAATTCAGCTATAAAGATATGGGGTAAGCTTTGATATATAAATTCTCCCATGATTGTATATTAAAACAACAAAAAGCAGTTCATGTATCACTTAGTTTGAGAAACTATTCATTGACTCAGTGTTTTCTGAAGGCCTCAAATGTTCAAGATACTCCATGGTTGACCAGAAAGGCATGCCCTCATCCTTTGAGAGTTTATTCTTCAAATTTATGACAAATGACAAGATTTCTATTTTTGTAGATATTTGGGTATATTTTGGCAGCTGGACTAAAGGCAAGTGAATACTTATGGTCATAGTTTAGAGAAGTAAATATGGATGCTAATGCTTTATCTCATTTCATTATCATAGTTTTTTTTAAGACAGAGCTGGTCAATTGAGTTTTAGGAGATGAGGCAAGAAATTCTATGTGCAACAAGAGATCAAGGGCAACAGAAGAATGTGATGTTGTATTTGAAGTTTGCATAATAGTAAGCCTCAGTGGGCTTTAATTTATTACACTTAAATTTTTACTGGATTTCTTGTCGCATATATTAGGTGAATCTTATTCTTGTGTGACATACAGAGAACAGCTTACAGTCAAGGACTTCCCTTTTCTCTTCTTATTTTGCTTTATAAAAAAATCAGTCCATTAAATTATATAGTAGAATCCAATTAAACAAAAATAAATGTGTTTGCAGGCGTTTGTTTAGGTTGGGAGATGGGAAACAAAAGAAATGGTACTTTAAATTAGAAACTTTTTTAAAGGAGAAAACTGAGTTTCATTATATTAACTGCTGCTCCTCGTGTCTTTTTTCTTTTTTTTTTTTCCATTCTACACTGCATACTCTAACAGATATTACATAATTGCATAACTATTCTTACTATATGCTGAAATGACATTACAACAGCCCTGATAGGGTATATCATAATGAAACTGTAATTAGAACAGTCATGATGTATTATGGCAATGATCCACATTGTCACTGAAGTGCATTGGAATGAACAGAAAACCCATTGAGATGTGCAGATTTTCGACATAATACAGCAGAACCATGAAGTTTCATAGCATGTAGGAGAAATTGCCATTATGCCCACACTGCTGGCAGCAAGAGTTATAACACGTTTCCTAGATATCTGCTAGAGAAATTTCTGATATATATCAATGGAAGAAAATTTTTGAGAGTGGTATTTGTGAAGTTTGTCTTTAAAATATCTACAGGAAGGACTTCTTGAAATATGGGCCTAACTGCATAAATTGTATAGTAGAAGTTTCCTATATCCTAAAAATATTTAGTCAAAAACAGGACCCAAAAGGTTTCCTTAAGTTCAGTAATTCATCAAATATGCCTCTAAAGTAGGACAGATTGAAGATGATTTGAGAATATTTCAGTCAACCTTGCCTTTTCTTTTTGTTCTCTGTATTTGAGCTTAGATTGTATAGCTTACATTTTATGTGGTTGTGTCTTTGCTCCACTGTTGGTCTCCTGGGTTTCTCTGCATGAGTATCTTATATCTGAGTCTCTTTCCAGCAAGTGACAGCTTCTCCTTAACTTGCTGTTTTTCAGTCTTGGCATTTCTTCTGCACATAATAACGTGATTGTTATGGCTGATCTGGTAAATGTGGGCCCAAAGAAGCTCAACTTTCTAAAATAGAGAGGAATTCTAGACTATCTTCTAGACCAATCCTCATTCAGTGCCTCATTATCCCATAAAATATCCCAACTGGGTAGACTTCTGGTCTCCGCCTGAATAAGTCTGGTGAGTGAGAACTCACTATCGCCCAAGCTTTCTTTCTTCTTGTGCTTCAGTCTTTGATCCCAGGCTTGACCTCTGAGGTCAGATGAAACAAATTAATGTTTTCTATTTAGTCCTCTAAATATTCCAAATCTGCTAACATGCTCTTCCCTCTCTTCTGTCATCTTCGACTCTTGTTTATCTCTCGGCTGAATATCTATCTCCGGCTTCTTCAACAGCCTGCTCCCTGGAGAAGTGCTGAATCTTCTCCCTTCCTTACGTGCTGTCCTTTGGATATTTAATACATTGCTCAGGTCCCTCTTGGAACATGGAACCCGATGAGAGCAAGGACTACAGGTTTGGGCCTAGTAAACCACAGTCAAGCTGACCTATCTGCTACCTTTCTTTTTTTTTTGAACCTGGGTTTGTCTCAGTTCAGCCCAGAATATATTTCTTTTTTTTTTTTTTTCACATTCCTTCCACTGTCTGTTGACTCATTGAACCTAAAGACAATTGAAACCCAGTCACCTCCATTGTTTGTGCAGTTTCTGTATTTCTGTTTTTTTTTTGTGAGGGGAGGGATGGTTATTAACTCTGTCTGGCTTGGTATTTGTCCTGTCTCCTTCGGTTTCATCTACTATGCCAGCATGTTGTGTTCTCTTTGGAGTCTAGTATCATCCTCTAAAATAGACACTGCAAAATAATTGCCTGCAAATTCAGATCTAACTCAGAGACGTAGGTTGACGTGCACAGTGTTAAAAAGTTTTAATTCAACATATAAAAATTATAAGATTTCACATAAAAATATACATTCTGTCTTCTCTTCAGATGTGTACCTGGCCATACAGAAGCCATATCGAAGCCATATTCCCACACAGGAACAGTTGGCACAGCTGAGTAGAGAAACTTGTGCTCTCCTATCCTCCATCACAGGAACAGTTGGCAGAGCTGAGTAGAGAAACCTGTGCTCTCCTATCCTCCGTAAACCACACTACTTCCTCTTATTTCCCCTTGACTAGAATCAAATGTTAGTAATCATCACATTTACATATTTTCTTTTACGAGAGAAAAATATCAATAGTTCTCTTTTTCTATGACCCTAGCAATAGTTAGAGTATGAAAGATAGAAGATGACTTATCTATACTCAACTCCTGTACATTAGATGCCAGGTAGTGGGCTGCTGGATCTGGTTAGTTCTAGCTTTTGAGAGCTGATTGTCAAATATTCAGGAATTTTGCCAGCAGTAGCAACCATTGGTAGCTTGGAATCCACCATGATGGGAATATTTACACCAGGGAAATCACTCCCCCAGGGAGCCAGCTTACTAGTATACCACTACCTGTAGGTGCTTGAGTTTATGATATCTGAGCTAAAATATTTATTCTTCTTTATTCATAAATGAGATTAGTATAATCTGGCAATCTAATCAACATGCCATATACAAATATGTTCACTAATAAAAATACTGAATAAGAATAAACCAAAAAAAGGGCCCTATGGCATGACATATCTATTAAGCAGTGATCTTTACAAATGGCTATTCAACAGGTTCTTAGCAAAATCCTTGTACTTCTGTACTTCTAAATGATTGCATCCTTCTGCTCACTTTATGCTTGTGAAAATCTAATAGAAGCATATATACCTGATCCAGGGATCCACATCCTTGCTGTAGGGATTTAAGTCATTAGATTTGGGGTGTATGTTCTTAGCAATTTATTTATGTTTAAAGTCTGGTTAGTAGTGTAGTAAATAACTGGTATTGCTCCAAAATTACATTGAGAAGGTAATAGGATTGAATTTCTGCACAAGTTGACACTCAGTTAAAATTTCCGTATATCCAATGAGTTAGCCAGTCCTTGGCTGGGGAGCTAGAACAAATGCCTTCCTCCTTAAGCCGATCACTTCAAAACAGCAAAATTTACAATAAAGTCAAATCAAGACTCAGTGCACCAACTAAAATTTGAGTTTGGCTTATCAAATATGGATCAAAAGCAAGGAAGAGACCAGAGAGCATTCACGATATTTCTTTCTTAAATTCTTCTATTTTTTATTGACACTGGAGGAAAAATAACACATTAAAACCTCCTTACTGAATTACTGTCCTAAACCAATAGATCCATGGGGCTTGTTCAGCTAAAAGCCACAACAGACTTTGTAATGCAATGATGTAATCTTGGCTTTGTGTCATTTATATTCAACCTAAAAAAACCAATTTTCCTGAATAGACAGGCTGACAACAATATTGTTCGGTGTGGGTTTTTATTTGGATTCTTTCCAAATGGTTCACATGCCTTCACCGTAACACATCATGCCTGCTTACATCTTTTTTTTTTTTTTTTTTTTTTGCCTGAATTCCAAAGTTTTCCCCTTTTACTAGCTCTCTCTTTTTTTTTTAAGGTCTCAGTTATGTTTGTAAAACTAACCAGCTCCACCACAAAATTAGGATGTATCTTGCAGAGTGCATTCATTTTACTTTTTGCATATTTTTCCCGAGGTCATGTCAAGGTTAGTTTGAATTCCATCCTACATTAAGACTTCTTTCACAGCTATTTAGCTCGGCAGCCCACTCCCCGCTGGGGTCTGCCCCTTGGGCACGTCAAAGCTTCAGACCTGACAAATCACACGCAGATGAAGCTGTACAGTTTTTTAAACAGTTTCATCAGTAACTTTTTTTCCTTTTTCACCATCCTTGTTCATGTTGAGATTTTTTTTTCTCTGAATTACCATTTCAGGAATGTCGATTTCTATTTGAGACGGTTTGTTTTTACATCAGACTTTCAAACAAGCAATATCAGTTATTTTACAGTAAATCATACCAATAGCCTTCTATTCACCGAGACTGCAGACCGAAAGACCTACAGACCATTCTTGACTAGTATAACTGTAATTTCATTATTAAAATCCATTTGTAGCAGGAAGCTTAGTGTTGTGAAAGGTGGCTGTATCACAGAGTCTACCGGAATCGGAAAAAAATGTCAACCGTAAAAATGCATCCAGTTTATAACATATTATGGGTTGAGCCTGGAAATGTTTCTCAAATGGTTAGCAATATGCTCTTATCAGTATTTTAGCAAATTGTGGCTAACGGTGCAACTCCATTTCCTGTTTAATTGATGAACTTAAAATGCTTGGTTGCTAATGAGTGTATTAGCAAACAATGTTCCCTTCACAGGCTTAAATAGATCAGGAGTTTTTTTAAAGCAGCTTACTGTCCTTATTTTCATATAAAGAAAAATATTGACTGCCACAGAATTGCTAGATCAACTGAAGAAGTGGTGTAATTATTGCTGTGTAGTCATTCTGGCAATGTCAAACAACCAGATTATAGTTTTCTAGTTCTCATGCTAGAAAATAGTTATTTTCTTTTGCAAACCATGGGCTTTTCATTACACTTTTATTCAGGACAGACGACACCTGAAGATCTTAACTGCAGACCAAGTAGAAAACTTAGAAGTAAGAGGGAAAATATATATATATTTGAATGATTCTCCTCTACTCCGTCCTCTTTTACACTTAGCTCAGTATGAAAGTACCCATCGAAGGGTCTATAAAAGGTGGCTGGTTGAAACTAATTAAAGACAGGTCTAAATAGAAGAAGAAAAGGAAGGGGGATCAAAGGAATTACATTAGGTGTCAGTACGTTGTTTGGAGATATTTCATTTAGATTTGTGTAATTATATTCAGGGAAAAAGCTAAATTCTAAAAATATCCATTTTGTGCCATAATTTCATATTTACGTTATTTTTGCAATAAGATACATGTCAACAGGCAAACATCTTGAAATCATTTCGGCATTGGCGCATTAACACATTATGGTGAAAAGAGAGGCTTGTGCTTTTCACGCAGTGCATTTCAGTCTTCAATTAATGTGAAAGCACTACAATGCCTATGCAACTTCTCTTGCCTAGTGGTGTACCATTTATCATTGCAGTTTTACATTGACCTTGACACCCACTTCATTAGAATAAAGATTGTCTACCATTTAGGTTACATTGTTCCTCTGCACAGAGACCCCATGCAAATTTCTGTTCAGATAGAAGAGCTGCGAGGCTGTCAGAGGTCATCTGCATTAAATGATTGCAGCTATTTTCCAACTGCTTCTTTTCATTCTACTCAATTCAGGCTAGGAGGATCAATCAAGTCCTCTGCCTGAAACAGTGGGACTGCTGGGAATATAACTGTTTTTGGTAGTAGTGGATATGCCCTAAACAGTATTAAATATTTAATATAAACTCATTAAAGGCCATGCAGAGACTTCAGAAAGACATAAAATTTATAGAAAAATCTAAGGGGCTAGAGGACCTTTTAAGAAATAAATAGAAGAATAATAATCAAGTTTATAATTTCAGAGTATGATTACAATAGTTCTTAAACTTAGTAAATCCTTTCTGTAGGAGACTTTTTTCTCACCCTAGACCTGGGT
>NW_006775731.1:903967-909185 GCF_000442215.2 Lipotes vexillifer
TAGGGAAAGGACAAGACAGGCAGATTTGGTGTTCTTATGCAGTATTTTACTTAAAATTGGCATTGAAAAGTTTTCAGTCATGGTTGTTTTTTATTTTTGTTCTATAACAGTGAATTTTGCTCTGGGTATTTATTTAAAAAGCCTTAGGTATTTGTTATGTAAAAGGAATGATTGGAGAAATAAGTTGCCAGGTTTCCTACTTAAGTTTTCTGAGTGATATAATTGGAATTAAATTATTAATGGGGGATACTTTAAAAAAGATTATTTTATGATCTTCTATTAGGGAATTTGCAATTCATTTTAATATTTGTAGTTTGATTTATATTAAAGATAATGCAATCTATATCCAATTAACAATACATGGCCAATGTAATGTGATTTCCAGATCATGCAAATGAAATAAGCTAGAAGAGGGGGGAAAACTCAATTCTTAACCTCAGATGTAATTTGCTGTGTGAGTTCTGGCAATTTTAAATGACATTGCACTTTTTAATTTTTCCAAAGGCTCAGCAGCAGATTTATCCCAATCAAGAAAGCCTATTATCAATTTACAAGGACAATTATAGGAGTCTTTATAATTTCTCTGTGCAGTTATTTGCCATAAGTTGCTAATGGTAAAAATACAAGGAGTTTGCAAGAAATAAAGACTTTTGACAAAACAATAAGACAAACTTATTGTTTGTCTTGGGCTTGAACCCTCTTCTTCAATCTTGAACATCTTCCCTAAGTGTTGGTGATATTGGCTCCATGTGAAACATCACATGCATTGTGAGATGCTGGACACTGGTGCTCTGAAAAAGGGGGCAGTGCAAGAACTGCTGCAAAGGGGACACTGGCCTCTAGCAGATTCCTGCACTCAGCATGTACAGCTGAGCTGTGGACCCTGGACTTTTATATAAAAAGACTCTTTGTTCACCACTGAATGGCATTAGGCATGGACTTGCTGAGGGGCCACCATGAAGCCTCGCATGAGGAGGGCAAACACTAGCCCGAAAACACAATACGGGAGTCATAGACGGACACATCCCTGCATTTTTGTGCAAAAATGCATATTTTCACACATAATTTTACCAGTGGTTTGGTGTTTTGGTGTGTTCCTAGCGTAAGCTTTCTTGTTGGTAGACTATAATACATTTTATTTTCTCAGTGTATTTTCTCTACCTGTTGTGTGTTTATGGGAAAGGGGATTATGCTGGATATACAGGTGTTTATGGTATTACTTTGCACTGGGAAAGATAATCAAACTGTAATTATAATAACTAGATCATTTTCCTTGCTTTTACTCTTCCTCATATAAAATCACATGAAGCCCAGTTAAAGAACAGTGTAAGATGTAAATACTCAAACCCTGAAGATACAGCATCTGACAGCCCTATTCTAATAATCAAGAAAATTCTTTGGTTTAATTCTTGTGTTTTTCGTAGCCAAAACTTCACTCTCCGCTCAGCAATGTCTGGTCTCTTTTCAGCATAACCAACAGAAGCACCATACAAAAGTCTTACAATGGATGTCTTAATCTCTCTGTGTGCTTTTTAGAGCATTATTTTGAATTCCATCATGCTGCCTTTTTTCTCTCCTCTTCTGAAGTTTTATTACAACAGCAGAATTCCCAGGGAGCTTTGGGGGCAAGGTTCACATAATATAGCCCTGAAGTTTTGCTTAGGTGGAATCCATCCCCCAATCCTGGCCATCTTTTGATGATCTTTGTATTTCAAAAAGATTCACTGGGTAGAGTCTTGTAGCATTAGCTGTATGTAGTTTATTTTTTATTTTTTTACTTACTAGACGGTGAGCACCGACATCCCTTTCATGACGCTTTCTTTCTCTGACCTCACAGTGACAAGGCATCTTGTTCTTTAACATTGAGGGAGGCAGAAAAATGCTTGAGTTGCTCAATGTGTGCCTTCTATACCAGTTTCAAAATGGCTTATTCTTCTGGTTTCCATGGTGACAATTAACACTGTTTCAAGGCATTGTTCCAGTCTCCATTTGGGCAGAATTTTCGGTGTGATTTTTAACAAAAAAAAAAAAAAAAAAAAAGGAAAAAAAAAGGTTTGGGGGGAAAAATCCCTTTAGCATAACTGTCAAAAAAGTTATCTCAATCAAGTCTTCATGCATTTCTAATTTTATTTACTTCAGAAGTCCTGTTTTGGCTGACTTTGTTTTATAATTCAATTTTAGTATTTGTGCTTTTAAAAAGGAAGCACTGAATAAGAATTTTCTAAAAACTTCTTTAATTCTTAGCTTTAAAAATTAGCTGGTGTTTGTGGTTATTTTTAATTCGGTTTTTAAAGGTTTCTTTATATACCTCTATATACACACAGGAGTGGCATTTAGAATAGGAGTGGCCTGTGTCTTTAATTTAGATCATTCACATATCTATTAGGAGGCTTCATTAGTCAAAATTGAATTGGCCAAGCAAATACACTTAATAATGTAAATACGCCCTTTCAATAGAATATATTTTATTTTTGACTAGACAGGCCCACAGCAGGTGCTGTGGGGAAATTAAATACTGGATGCTTATTTACCTTAGCACTCAAGAAAAGCCATCTGACTTTAACTTTGTTAATCTCATTTTTGACTATTGAAGAGTAGTCTATATCATAACATCCCTAGACTACAGGGCACAATGGGGCAACCTCTGCTCACTTACTGCTGTGGACGGAATGAATATGAAGACTAAATTATTTTCTCACCACAGGCTAGAGTAGCCCTACTTGATAGAATGACCGAGAACTAATAGAGCTGGCAGTTGATTGTCCCTCTCTAATGCTTCTGAAAATGTTGGAGAGAGAAAAGCAAAAACATACTAACATCAACAAAAATATAACTCTCTGGCATGATGACATATACAGCTTGAGGCCCTAAATTATATCAGATTCAACCTTCACAGTGCTTCAAAAATTAAAATAAATATTTTCATCTGAAATTACATGACATTCTCTTACCTCTCACGCACATACCAATACATCTAACAATTAGCTGTATTCTCTTAGCCTTTATAGTTTGAAGGCATTGTCCATCAATCACATCTTTCATCAGTCTGTTTATACAGTAGGTTACATGGTGACAAAGACAGAGAGCATACTTAAAGACAGGATTTTTAATGTAATAACCTTTTATAATAGCCGTTGCAGTGACTACCAGTACTAGATTTCACAGAGAAAATTATTTTATTATGTCTAAAATTAAATTAATTATTTTTTATATTTTTATTATTACAAGACTATGATGTTTATGGGACACATCTAAACTGTTGTCTTTCTTGACTGATCTGCTGTGTAGGAGCTGTTCAAAGTTGGGGTAACGAGAGGGGGTGAGCTTGTCACAAGTGAAAGTGATAACTGGTCGAGGCTGATCCCGGGTGGCACAGCTGGAGGACTCCCTCTGTCAATTAATGCACATGGCATAAGCAAAAGATTTGAATAGGATTCTTCTGCTTGCTTGAAATGCTAGTTCCCCAAATATTATGTCAAAGAAGTCTTACCAAATTGATTATGTAAATCTTTGTCAGCCATATCATCTTTAGATGGGACTCTGATTACATAAAGCGGATTGCCCTCTTCTCCAATCATTGCTCTGATAAATAAAACGCTATAGGTTTCTAGAATACTTGTTGAGTGTTGAGTCCAGAAAACTCGAGTGGACAGTGTGTTTTATAAGTGTTGGAGTAATGTGGTCTTGGTAATTGCCTGCCATTAGAAAATACAATCAGAATTCCCATGTATCACAGGCCAAATTCTGGAAGAGCTCTAAAGCAACCCTTGATTCTTTTCATTATGCATATTCATGTAATTTTGGATACTCTGACACCCTGATCAACATTCATTAATACTACGAAATGCTTTAAATCACCTCATTTAAAACATTTTGTTCTGTGATCCACAAATGACTAACATTTGGAGAAGTTTACATAATACAAATGATGTGCATGTTTAGTGTAAATGAAAGATTAAAATATGAAACTAAAAGTATGCAAACATATGCAGGAAAATGCTGAGGACCTATTAACCGAAACAGGGATTTTACACCTTATTTTCCTTTAAGCTGCTTCCAATTGTATTTTAGTTTGAGATCTTACACAGTATCATGTTTTCAAGGTGAATAAAATCACCCAAGTGCTTGGGCATGTTTTGAACGTGCTGATTTCCTCCTTTGCCCAGACAAAAGCATTTCTTATTAGATCTGGTAAGGTGCTCATCTTAGCTCAGTTAAGACAATGGTGTATTATTACCAAGGACCCCAGTAACCTAACTTTTATGCATTGAAGAAAGAAGTTTAGGGATTGCCAGTATACATTTGGAAATGTGCTAACGTTGTAAAATATGTTTAATACTCTAACCAGAATCTAGTTTTTCTATTCAGAGTTGTTTTTAGGTGCACATTTAAAAAATACATCCATAGTCATATATAGTTGTCCTATAATATAGGACTTTCTAACTATGAAGTTATCCAAATCGAGTTATTTGAAGGGAATCACCCTAGTTAACTGTCACATTAAATAGCACTTATTAGCACCAGCAAAACATCCTTTAGGAGACACCCACTTGGCAGTTTGTTAGAATACAATGTATACTGCGGGAAGAGAGATCTGTAATCGATTGTGATGTTTGGGACATTTTACAGCAATCAATAAGGAAGTGTAGATTTGTAACCATTCTCAAAACACTGTTTTTTTGTTTTCTGTTTTTTCCTCTCTATATGTACCTCTTCTCCAAGCCCACACAGAATTTTTAAGTAAAAGAAAAATGGAAAAAAAAAGTTAACAGAATTTAGGGGACTTATAGGATAAGGAGGAAGTTACACACTTTTTAGGGATCATTTTATTTGTACCACTCTGAGACTAGTCCTTTGGGAGGCAGAGATGAGTGATGGGCAGTACTCTGGAGCCAAATGTTGGCCAAAACTAATTTTGATGTTAAATCCCTCTAGACCAGGTATGTTCCTATTTGGAGTATTTTGAGATAAAGATCCAATGTGTGCACAAACTTTAGTTTGGAAAGACATAAATCATAGTCAACTAAATGGAATACCTTGGGTGTTTGCATATATGTGAGAAATTTGTATATTTTTAACTGTTTTCAGCAATTTTTCTCAACTACTCAAGTTTCTTAGTTTAGCCTCCCCATTAATTTTATTGGAAGCACAAACTCTTAACACCCATGAGCCTCACTAACTCTGTGCTCAAAGATTTTCTAAGAACACCTCTTTCCCT
>NW_006775731.1:909195-954610 GCF_000442215.2 Lipotes vexillifer
GGTATCTTTTTTTCTCTTCCCGTTTTAGCGATACAGTGTGGAAATGTCCATCAGGGACCTGAAAAAGACGGAGCTGCTTAGTAAGGTTGAAGCTTTGAAGAAAGGTGGCGTTTTACTACCAAATGATCTCCTTGAAAAAGTGGATTCAATTAATGAAAAATGGGAACTGCTTGGGGTATTTGCATTTTTATTACTGTTTGTAGGTTATGTGTATATTTTTTGTGAAGCACCCTGTCTGATTTCTAATTTGAGGCACAAATATCTCTCTCTTTCAATTCACTACCTACGTTTCAAACAAGTTATTCATGCTATTATGGGCGAAAAACACAGCTTTTCCTCTTCTGTTGATTTTTTTTTTTTTTTAACTCTGAACTTGTCTTCTCTCAGATTTTTAATAATTTTGGTTCTTTAATATGTAAAAAAGTAAGTAAAATATGCCATGTATTATGGGCATGCACCAAGTCAACTATAATACAGTATATCTGATAAACACTGACTGTCATGCTTGAATGAATGTTAATAGAATTTATTCTGAAGGTACATGTTAGAGACATCCACTGTTTAACTATTTACTGTACCCTTCAGATGAAAAGTGGAGTTGTCACTATAGCTTTCAAGTCACACTAAAGCCACAGAAACAAAGATGCAAACTTGACCCAAATCTGAATTGCAGAATTAAATCAGCCTCTGTTTTGTGCCTCAATTTCCAGCTCACTTTTAACAAAAGCCAAAAAAAAAAAAAAAAAAGTTTCATGTAATTCATTTCACGCAACGATGGGCTGGGTCTCAGCCAAAGACTGAGATGCAAGAATCTGGCAAAAAGGCAATATAGAGATTCTGTTACCCAGAGACCAGGATGGCACTGTGCAGGAGACAGTACTGTCCTTTTGTAGGAAGACAGCTGAGAGAGAGAGGTTAAACTGTATTTTTTCATCAACTTCTCTCCTAAATTGCCTTCACTTCAAATCAAGGGTAAGCTAAATTTGTCAATTACTTAAATGATTAATTATAACAGCTAAGTATGGGTGGTGTCAGTTATGGAGCATGATTTTGCATGCCTTCCCTTTCCTGCCTTTTAATTTTTAAAGAAATAATACTCCAAAAATATTTTGAAGAAAAAGCTCTCCATGTACCTTGATGACTTGGAGGAATGCCAGTGTTCAGTTTATGCCATGCTTAATCTAGGTGATTAAAAAACTGCAAGTTTAAATCCTTGCTTTCTCATTTAAATTCACCACACTCTGCAATCGTGCAAAGTAACTTAAAACGTTAAAAGTTTTTACTCTGACCTATTGTTACATTGCTTTTCAATAGTAATTAATGGCTTTCATTTTATAATATGGTGATTTAAATCAGAACCTACTAAATTCTACAGAATTCATTGATCTCATACAGGAGAAATGTGGTTAGTGTCTGACATTTTAAAAGACTGTTTACTAAATAGATGAGAGCAGCAACTTTATATGCTTGATAGATAAAGCGATAGTTTGCCTATGCTGTATTTTCACATATCTATTTCTAATTTGATAAATAATTAACAATAATCTTTTTGGAAAATTGTTTGAAGTATGTCATGTATATAGTTCCCTAAACAAAAATTTTAAATCAAGATAACATTAAAAAAAGAAACAGAATATTTAGCTATCCTTTATGAGCCAGATACCTTAAAAATGGTTGTCATTTTAACAAAAATATCATTCAAATGCAGTATGCAGTTTTGTAATGATTTCTGGGGAGAGAAGGGTGCTGGGAAGATTTTAACAAAACCTGTGCTACACTACCACCACCAGGCATACTGCTTTAATTGGCATGATTACATTTTAATTGGCATGAAAAAAATTTGAAGACAAGGATTTTAACTTCTAACAATAGTAAAATAGAGGGATATGGTTTTTAATATTACTTTCATCTAAGGTGAACAGTGTGGAATGGAAATACATTAGAATGAAATGTCAGTGGTGCGTCCAGTTTAATCTGTGAAATTTTGTCCCCTGTGCTGCATATTACTCTGTCTCAATTGCATATTAAACAACCCTATCAAGGCAGGCATTGGCATCTGCTGTGCTGACACAAATTGTGAATTAAATGAAATTGATGTCCTCTGTCGTATATTTATGAAGATGGACCATTCTCTGAAGTATTCTGTTTATGAAGAATTTATGATTGCAAACTGTTCCAGAACAAAAAAGTGGCAATAAATTCTTTTTTGTGACCCTACCCTCCAAGGGCATTGATTTCACCTCCTGCTGCTACTTTTGTTACAGCATAAAAGCAATAGCTAAATCTGGATTCCACTGAGGGTCTTCAAATTATCAATATTTGTACCATGAAAATACAAGGGTGTTGCCACGAAAGGCGGTTTTTCTCCTAAACATACTATTTACGGAACACTACACAGCAGATGAATGTTTGTTGACTTAATTTTATTTGTGTTTTAAAGCCTACTTTTGTAGCTTTAATTCATCATTATAGATTAACTCGTCCTGATTCTCCAGAGTGTTTTCCACCAAAAAAAAAAAAAAAAGCCTTTCCTGACTGTACCTTCATGCCATAGTGGTTCATCTAAGCAGGCTTCTAGCATAGTGGATTGGGGCTTATTTTAACACATATTTTAGAAAGTCTAGCATCTACAAATGCAAAGTGGGAAGAATTGAAGGGTTGAACAATTTCTAGGTCAGGTAAAATCAACAGCACCAAGGAGGCTACCCCTTCTTAACAATCCTGTGTCATAAGGTTTAGGGAATTGTACTTCACAAAACAAAAAAAAAGGAATTTAATTCTCCATGCAGTCTACTCTTGGCCTCTTTAGTATATTGATTAAACTCAAACTTCTATCTCCTGAAAATTTTATGCAGAGAATTTTTACTGTAAACTCCTGTCATGAGAATTGAAATGAGTTTTTATCAGTGACCATGGTGAACTTTTGGGTCAAAGCTCCTTTCTGTTAGAGGAAATTAGAAGTGAATGACGTCTTCGTAAGCCTCTAGTGGTAGTCAGAACAACACCCATGGCTCGAGAATCGAATCCTAAATGGAACATTGAGCTAATCTGAACTGAATGTCAGTTGTGAGGTGGGAGGTGCAGCAGACACCTTCCAGGTGGCTCTTGTCACCAGCCAAACTGTGATATGTATTTGGTACCTACGCTAATCAATGTTTTTATTTTTTGCTGTTGGTGTTTTTGTTTTTGTTTTTAATCTGATGCATTAGAAAACCCTAGGAGAGAAGATCCAGGACACAATGGCAGGGCACAGTGGGTCGGGTGCACGTGACCTGCTCTCTCCTGAAAGCGGAAGCCTGGTAAGGCAGCTGGAGGTCAGGATCAAAGAACTGAAAGGGTGGCTAAGAGATACAGAGCTTTTCATCTTCAATTCCTGTCTGAGACAAGAAAAGGAAGGAACAATGAATGCTGAGAAACAACTGCAATACTTTAAGGTAATAAAAAACAATCAAAGTTTATAACAAGCTTTCTTTATGGTAGGGATAAAATATTTATCAAGTACGTAAAGTATTATACCCACGTATCTATGTACCACTGTGCACTTAAATGTTTCCTTGAATTTACAGGCACCCTCCACATTTCTTATATGCCAACGTCTGTGTGTGTATAAAGATGAACATTAAGCGTATCAAATACACGTTGTATAGGGCAAATCTCTGCTGCTTGTGTGTTTTGTGCAACGCCTGTTGAAGGAGGGCTTTGATAAATTAAAAGCAGACCAGCAAACACTAAAGATTACTGAGGACTTTGAAAGGCAGTCCTAAATGTTCTATAAATAATGTGGCTAAAAATACTTCCATAAATTGACATGATAAAAGCACATGATTTAATATAAGACCATTAATGCTAACAAAAGGAGACATAATTTTTACATATGAAAGAATCAACTATTTATGGAAGGAAGAAATAAAGTAAAAGTGTTTCCTACATTAGAGGCATTTTCCACTATAGAAAAATGTCAAACTTAGCAACATGGCTGTGTACCTGTTCGTTGTATGTGCATGAAGAGGAGGTGTTCCCTTCGTTTGTTCCCATGGTTTACACAATATCTATTGAAAAGCAGTTTAAAATTGAAATCTTTGTTCTCATTGGCCACACTAGCCTGTACTGCTTGAACCCTCCTGTAAATGCAGTGATTATTTGAACTCTGGCTGGTGTCAGCCTAAGGCTTTGGGGTTGCAAACATGAATTTGCTGGCTTAACAGGTCTGAAAGAGGAGAAAGGGGAAAATCAAGAAGAAAAGAACTTCTTGAGACCAAGCAACTATTTCTTCTCAAAGCCTTCTAGGACCAGATTTTATTCATCTCACATTCTGCTCTGCAGTCTTCCTGCAATCTACATATCAGAGAATGTAGTCACATGTAGTTCACCTTCCCTCTGCCAGACAGACAGGCCCCCCTTGCTCACCTGCATAACCCAAGAGGAGGCCCCCTCCAAGGTAAGACCATAGTACTTCTCAGTAAACTGTCTGCATTACACATCTACACATTGTTTTACTTGAACTCCTTGTCTGCCACTGAGTTGAAGTTAAAACCAGAAGTTAAAAAGTCTCTTGCCAAGGCAAATGGGTTTCACTATCTAAAATCTAACATCCAGATGATTCATTACTTGACCTCCGCTTGTTTCACTCTAACCCCCCATTGCAGGGAGATGGAGTCTTCAGATATTTCCCTCTGTGTTGTTTGAACTTAATAGGTACCATATAAAACGTCCCGGTCATCAGTAGGCTAGATGTTGTGAAATTTATTTTCTCTCTGTAGTATCTATATTGCAGCTTTAGTGAACTGGTTAATGGCCCCAGTCAGTTGTGTGACCTTGGTCATATTTCTTGTATGATCCCTGGTGCCTCAGCTTCTTCATCTATAAAATGGGATGCTGGTAATATTTATCTTATGCGGTTATGAGTTCATACATGTAAATCATTATTTCTACTTTTTGTAATGGTGCATTCATAAAGGATAGAAATCTCAACATTATAAGCCCAAAGATGTTACATAATTGGGTGCTGCCAAACGATATTAGCTTTATGCTTTAGGCTTATACAGTGTCAGCAACATTATCTTCAGCTAGGTCCTTGTAACAAATTTCAAAGAGATTAAGAGACACAGAGAGAGACAGAGAGAAATCTCTAGGCTTCCAAATCATTGAATAATTCCTAAGAGTTCTAGTCATTTGCTAACAAATACTTTGTAGCCACTAGGGAATATTCACTACCCCTAATTCATTATTTACCATGTTCATCTTAGTGCCTGAAAATAATCATAGAATTTTTCTTGCAAAAGTACCAGAGATTATCACATGCTTTTTGCTCTTTTATTTCTTCAAAGCATGTTTATGTTTCCAGTATCACCATTCATTAAACTCACTACATTTATGCCCGACTCTTATTTATTTAGCTATTTTTAAAATAAGATAATAAATAGAGACTTTCCTACTCCAAACAACAGGCAGGATCTTGATGGTGATGTATACCTCATCATGTGTTTTTCCCAGCCCTATTCCATCCCCTGCTATCCTTACCTAAGATAAACATGATCCTGAATCCCATGCTCTTTATTTCCTTGCTTTCCTCTAGTAAGAAAGAATATTTTTAATTTTAGTTGTTTTTAACCTTATTAAAAGGTGATCATGCTGTATGTTATCTTTTAGGACTTCTTTTTCATTTAACATTATAATGCCAAGATTCATTCATCTCATTGAATATGGCTGTAATTCACTTACTTTGACATTGTGTAATATTCCTTTGTGAGTATATACATATAAAGCTAACAGCAACTTATGAGGTTGGTATTAGGATCCCAATTTTGCAGATATGGAAACAGGCACATGGAGGTTAAGTTTTGTGTGTCCAAGGCCACATTTAATGAGAGGTAGAATTAGGTTTTAAATCTAGAACTGTCTGACTCTAAAGCCCATTCTCTGAACTACTATGCAAAATTGGTATTTATTGGTATTTACTGGATGCCCTTACATGCCAGGTGACTCAATGGGAAGAGCAGGACAGAACTAAATATCATTGTTTCTTTGTGGAAGGTTTATTAGTCACAGTCCTCAGCAATTTGGCCAGAATAGCAAATGGCTGTAGCTATTAAAGATCTGGGGAGGTGAAAATATTTGTGTTTTTGTTTTACATTTTTGTACAATATCAGTGTAAATTTCTTTGCCATGTGTCACTTTTTATTTTATTATTTTACTTTTTTAACATCTTTATTGGAGTATAATTGCTTTACAGTGGTGTGTTATGTGTCACTTTTTAAATGGAAACTTTTAAAACTTTTTGAGAATATGGAACCCTGATGATTTTTCTGTATGACCTGAAACTCTAGTCCCTTCTAAAGTTTTGACTTTGAGGAGTTTGATCGGATAAGCTAAGTGGATCTAGCATGACAGCACTTTTTTTTTTTTTAAAGAAAGCTTTCTGTGTCAGTTGGAGTAAACGTCTTTCCTAGCCAGAATTATGAATATTTCTGAGCTGTTTACTCTTTAGTGCTCAGTATTTGATTAGTTAAGTGTTCTGTATATTACCACATTCATTGGAAGAATGAAACCAAATGTTTATAACACAATAATATTGTAATATAATGTTTATAACCTGTCAAAAATCATAATTGGTAATAGGCATGTGCAGAATAAAAACTTTTTACTTACCACAAATCCAGAAAACAGATAAGCGCTGCCTTTCTAAGTGATAAAACCACTCAAATAAGAGAGTTACTAAAGAACCTTTATGTGTCAGAAGCTCTTTGCCATGTTCTGCCTCTTCTTGTGGGTTCCCAAATGTCTTCTGCTGTCATTGGTCACACAGAACACAGAAGACAGGCTTTATCCACAGGATTTAGCTTTATGATTCTTCATTCTCTAAAATCTCAGGCTTTTCACAGAATGAATTTCTTTATATGACACCCAGAGTAATGATAGATAAGCCACAGTGCACTACTCAGGAGAATAGGGAGGGAGGGTGCTGCATATAAAAAGGAAAATCTGTCGCTTTATAGACACAACTGTTTCCTTCTCAGAGTTTGGTCTTTGGAATGAGAGAAAGGATCAGGATCTTAAGTTTTCAGAAAAAGAGAAAAAGCAATTGTGGAAAATATTCTTTTTCTCTAAGACAGTAATGTGATAAATGTGGGATTAGACATGAGGCAAAATTCTACCTAAGAAGGAGTTAAAGCCCAGGATGGGAGAAACACGAAGGTGTAAACCTAAGAACCCTGGGACAGAAATGCAAAAGTGTCCAAGAGTGAACACACCATGACAACAAAACTCAGAGAGCACATCAGAGATTTAATGAGGCCAGCTGGCAAAGGGCCCCTTAGAGCTGTGTACGGGCAGCTTCAGTGCCATTGGCTGGAAAGCTTTACTTTTTAATGATGATCCTTCAGAGAGAAAAGAAAATAATTACTTAATCATATGTTCCTTGTATCCCATAACAAAATTCATTATTCTGAAGACTCAAATTGGGGAGAAATTATCGGTTACCAGCTAAAGGAGACTGCGGCACTGGACTGGGCCCAGAACCAGCCTGGGAAGGACAAGTTTAGATCAGCCAAGAGACTCTGTCATAAGAAGAATGAATGGGATAGATTTGGTAACCTTCACAATGACTAATGTCCCAAATTTGCTTACCAATTTAAATTTGACCAAGCACTGATTGGTTCAAAATGACAGAGTAGAAGGACGTGCGCTCACTCCCTCTTGTGAGAGCACTGGAATCACAACAAACTGCTGAACAATCATCGACAGGAAGACACTGGAACTCACCAAAAAAGATACCCCACATCCGAAGACAAAGGAGAAGCCGCAATGAGATGGTAGGAGGGGGGCAATCACAATAAAATCACATCCCATAACTGGTGGGTGACTCACAAACCAGAAAACAATTATACCACAGAAGTCCACACACTGGAGTGAAGGTTCTGAGCCCCACACCAGGCTTCCCAACCTGGGGGCCCGGCAACAGAAGCGGAAATTCTCAGAGAATGAGACTTTGAAGGCTAGTGGGATTTGATTGCAGGACTTCGACAGGACTGGGGGAAACAGAAACTCCACTCTTGGAGGGCACACACAAAGTGTGTGCGCATTGAGACCCAGGGGAAGGAGCAGCAACCCCACAGGAGACTGAACTAGGCCTACCTGCTAGTGTTGGAAGGTCTCCTGCAGAGGCGGGGGGTGGCTGGGGCTCACTGTGGGGGCAAGGACACTGGCAATGGGAGTTCTGGGAAGTACTCCTTGGCGTGAGCCCTCCTGGAGTCCACCATTAGCCTCACCAAAGAGCCTGTAGCCTCCAGTGCTGGGTCGCCTCAGGCCAAATAACGAACAGGGAGGGAACTCAGCGCCACCCATCAGCAGACAAGCAGATTAAAGTTTTACTGAGCTCTGCCCACCAGAGCAACACCCAGCTCTACCCACCACCAGTCCCTCCCATCAGGAGGTTTGCGCAAGCTTTTTAGATAGCTTCATCCACCAGAGAGTAGACAGCAACAGCAAGAAGAACTACAGTCCTGCAGCCTGTGTAATGAAAACCACATTCACAGAAAGACAGACAAAATGAAAAGGCAGAGGACTATGTACCAGATGAAGGAACAAGACAAAACCCAAGAAAAACAACTAAATGAAGTGGAGATAGGCAACCTTCCAGAAAAAGAATTCAGAATAATGATAGTGAAGATGATCCAGGACCTCAGAAAAACAATGGAGGCAAAGATTGAGAAGATGCAAGAAATGTTTAACAAAGACCTGGAAGAATTAAAGAACAAACAAACAGAGATGAACAATACAATAACTGAAATGAAAAATACACTAGAAGGAATCAATAGCAGAATAACTGAGGCAGAAGAACAGATAAGTGACCTGGAAGACAGAATGGTGCAATTCACTGCCATAGAACAGAATAAAGAATAAAGAATGCAAAGAAATGAAGACAGCCTAAGAGACCTCTGGAGCAACATTAAACGAACCAACATTTGCATTATAGGGGTCCCAGAAGGAGAAGAGAGAGCGAAAGGACCCAAGAAACTATTTGAAGAGATTATAATCAAAAACTTCCCTAACATGGGAAAGGAAATAGCCACCCAAATCCAGGAAACGCAGAGAGTCCCAGGCAGGATAAACCCAAGGACAAACATGCAGAGACACATAGTAATCAAATTGACAAAAGAAAAAAAGACAAAGAAAAATTATTAAAAGCAACAAGGGAAAAACGACAAAGAACATACAACGGAACTCCCATAAGGTAAACAGCTGATTTCTCAGCAGAAACTCTACAAGCCAGAAAGGAGTGGCATGATATACTTAAAGTGATGAAAGGGAAGAACCTACAACCAAGATTATTCTACCCAGCCAGGATCTTATTCAGATTCAACAGAGAAATAAAAAGCTTTACAGACAAGCAAAAGCTAAGAGAATTCAGCACCACCAAACCAGCTCTACAAAAAATGCTAAAGGAACTTCTCTAAGTGGGAAACACAAGAGAAGAAAAGGACCTACAAAAACAAACCCAAAACAATTAAGAAAATGGTAATGGGAACATACATATCGACAATTACCTTAAATGTGAACGGATTAAATGCTCCAACCAAAAGACACAGGCTTGCTAAATGGATACAAACACAAGATCCATATATATGCTGTCTACAAGAGACCCACTTCAGACCTAGGGACACATATAGACTGAAAGTGAGGGGATGGAAAAAAATATTCCATGCAAATGGAAATCAAGGGAAAGCTGGAGTGGCAATACTCACATCAGATAAAATAGACTTTAAAATAAAGAATGTTACAAGAGACAAGGAAGGACACTACATAATGATCAAGGGATAAATCCAAGAAGAAGATATAACAATTATAAATATATATGCACCCAACATAGGAGCACCTCAATACATAAGGCAACTGCTAACAGCTATAAGAGAGGAAATCGACAGTAACACAATGATAGTGGGGGACTTTAACACCTCACTTACACCAATGAACAGATCATCCAGACAGAAAATTAATAAGGAAACAGAAGCTTTAAATGACACAATAGACAAGATAGATTTAATTGATATTTTTGGGAAATTCCATCCGAAAACAGCAGATTACACTTTCTTCTCATATGCACACAGAACATTCTCCAGGATAGATCACATCATGGGTCACAAATCAAGCCTCAGTAAATTTAAGAAAACTGAAATCATATCAGGCATCTTTTCTGACCCCAATGCTATAAAATTAGATATCAGTTACAGGGCAAAATACATAAAAAACACAAATGCATGGAGGCTAAACAATACGTTACTAAATAACCAAGAGATCACTGAAGAAATCAAAGAGGAAATCAAAAAATACCTAGAGACCAATAACAATGAAAAGATGATGATCCAAAGCCTATGGGATGTAGCAAAAGCAGTTCTAAGAGGGAAGTTTATAGCAATAGAATTCTACCTCAAGAAACAAGAAAAATCTCAAATAAACAATCTAACCTTACACCTAAAGGAACTAGAGAAAGAAGAACAAACAAAACCCAAAGTTAGTAGAAGGAAAGAAATCATAAAGATCAGAGCAGAAGTAAATGAAATGGAAACAAAGAAAACAATAGCAAAGATCAATAAAAGTGAAAGTTGGTTCTTTGAGAAGATAAACAATTGATAAACCTTTAGCCCGACTCATCAAGAAAAAGAGGGAGAGGACTCAAATCAACAAAATTAGAAATGAAATTGTATTTCTGCAATGGACACTGCAGAAATACAGAACATCATAAGAGACTACTACAAGCAACTCCATGCCAATAAAATGGACAACCTGGAAGAAATGGACAAATTCTTAGAAAAGTATAACCTTCCAAGATTGAACCAGGAAGAAATAGAAAATATGAACAGACCATTCACAAGTAATGAAATGGAAACTGTGATTTAAAATGTTCCAACAAACAAAAGTCCAGGACCAGATGGCTTCACAGGTGAATTCTTTCAAACATTTAGAGAAGAGCTTACACCCATCCTTCCTAAACTCTTCCAAAAATTGCAGAGGAAGGAACACTCCCAGACTCATTCTAGGAGGCCACCAGCACCCTGATACCAAAACCAGACAAAGAAACTACAAAAAAAGAAAACTACAGACCAATATCACTGATGAATATAGATGCAAAAATCCTCAACAAAATAGTAGCAAACAGAATCCAACAACACATTAAAAGGATCGTACACCATGATCAAGTGGGATTTATCCCAGGGATGCAAGGATTCTTCAATATACACAAATCAATCAATGTGATCCACCATATTAACAAATTGAACAATAAAAACCATGTGATCATCTCAGTAGATGCAGAAAAAGCTTTTGGCAAAATTCAACAGTGATTTATGAGAAAAACTCTCCAGGAAGTGGGCACAGAGGGAACCTACCTCAACATAATAAAGGCCATATACGACACACCCACAGCCAACATCATTCTCAATGGTGAAAAACTGAAAACTTTTCCTTTATGAACAAGACAAGGGTGTCCACTCTCGCCATGATTATTCAACATAGTTTTGGAAGTCCTAGCCATGGCAATCAGAGAAGAAAAAGAAATAAAAGGAATACAAATTGGGAAAGAAGAAGTGAAACTGTCACTGTTTGCAGATGACATGATACTATACATAGAGAATGCTAAAGATGCCACCAGAAAACTACTAGAGCTAATGAATGAATTTGGTGAACTAGCAGGATACAAAATTAATGCACAGAAATCTCTTGCATTCCTATACACTAACAATGAAAGATCAGAAAGAGAAATTAAGGAAACAATCCCATTCACCATTGCAACAAAAAGAATAAAATACCTAGGTATAAACCTACCTACGGAGGTAAAGGACCTGTGCCCAGAAAACTATGAGACACTGATGAAAGAAATCAAAGATGACAGAAACAGATGGAGAGATACACCATGTTCTTGCATTGAAAGAATCAATATTGTGAAATTGAATATATAACCCCAAGCAATTTACAGATTCATTGCAATCCCTATCAAATTACCAATGGCATTTTTTTACAGAACTGGGACAAAAAGTCTTAAAATTTGTATGGAGACACAAAAGACCCTGAATAGCGAAAGCAATCTTGAGGGAAAAAAACAGAGATGGAGGAATCAGACTTCCTGACTTCAGACTGTACTACAAAGCTACAGTAATCAAGACAATATGGTACTGACACAAAAACAGAAATATAGATTAGTGGAACAGGATAGAGCCCAGAGATAAACCCATGCACCTATGGTCAACTAATCTATGACACAGGAGGCAAGGATATACAATGGAGAAAAGACAGTCTCTTCAATAAGTGGTGCTGTGAAAACTGGACAGCTACATGTAAACGAATGAAATTAGAACACTTCCTAACACCATACACAAAAAATAAACTCAAAATGGATTAAAGACCTAAATGTAAACCGAACACTATACAACTCTTAGAGGAAAACATAGGAAGAACAAACACTCTTTGACATAAATCACAGCAAGATCTTTTTTGACCCACCTCCTAGAGTAATGGAAATAAAAACAAAAATAAACAAATGGAACCTAATGAAACCAGAAGCTTTTGCACAGCAAAGGAAACCATAAACAAGATGAAAAGACAACACTCAGAATGGGAGAAAATATTTGCAAATGAATTCAATGGACAAAGGATTCATCTCTAAAATATATAAACAGCCCTTGCAGCTCAATATAAAAAATCAAACAATCCAATCAAAAATTGGGCAGAAGACCTAAATAGACATTTATCCAAAGACATACAGATGGCCAAGAGGCACATGAAAAGCTGCTCAATGTCACTAATTAGTAGAGAAATGCAAATCAAAACTCCAGTGGGGTATCACCTCACACCGGTCAGAATGGGCATCATCAGAAAATCTACAAACAACAAATACCGGAGAGGGTGTGGAGAAAAGGGAACCCTCCTGTACTGTTGGTGGGAATGTAAATTGATGCAGCCACTATGGAGAACAGTATGGAGGTTCCTTCAAAAACTAAAAATAGAATTACCATATGACCCAGCAATCCCACTACTGGGCATATACCCAGAGAAAACCATAATTCAAAAGGACACATGCACCCCAATGTTCATTGCAGCACTATTTACAATAGCCAGGTCATGGAAACAACCTAAATGCCCATCAACAAATGAATGGATAAAGAAGATGTGGTATATATATACAATGGAATATTATTCAGCCATAAAAAGGAACGATATTGGGTCATTTGTAGACACATGGATGGACCTAGAGACGGTTATACAGAGTGAAGTAAATCAGAAAAAGAAAAACAAATATCATATATTAACGCATATATGTGAAATCTAGAAAAATGGTACAGATGAACCAGTTAGCAAGGCAGAAATAGAGCCGCAGATGTGGCTATGGACAAACTATGGACACCAAGGTGGGAAAGCAGCGGGTGGGGAGTGGGGATGAATTGGGAGATTGGGGTTGACGTATCTGCATTAATATGTATAAAATAGATAACTAATAAGAACCTGCTGTATTAAAAAAATTAAATTAAAAAAAAAGAAATTTGACCAAGCACTTTTATGCATGTTATTATATTTAAACCTTACCCTAATTATATAAGTTGAAAATTGTGGTCACCTTCTTATGTGTGTTTTTATTCATTTTCATGAATGAAGAACTTGAGATATGGAAAGTTAATGTGACTTGTTTGAATTCACACAGCAACCAGCAGCAGAGACAGAGCAAAAGCCATGGTCTTTGGGTTCAAATTTTAGTATTCTCCCATTCTGTCATTTGCTGACCCTTCGGTAAACATTGAAACCTTGTTTTACTCTAAATCAAGGGTTGGCACACATTTTCTATAAAAAGCAGGTAATATAATCTCTGTCGCAGTTATTCAGCTCTGCTGTTATAGTGTAAAAGCAGCCACAGAGAATATGTAAATGAATAAATATTGTGTGTTTAATAAAACTAATTTACAAAACTATTTACAAGAGCCAGCAGTGGCTAGCAGACCTTAGTGTTCTGACCCTGCTCTAGATTACAAAAATTATCATAAACATGGAAATCAGTACCATCTGCATCTCCTTTAAGGAAAGGAGGCCACGCAAGAATTGCATTAGGAGGACGAAAACATTCTTTTAATAATTGTAATAGTGACAACCAGTACTTATTGAGTGCTCATTAGATGTGAGTCACAGTTTCTAAGTTTCTCCATTCACTTATTTAATCCTCATCACCATCTTGAGGCAGCTGGTTTATTATCCCCTACTTATGGATGAGAAAAGTGAGGCAGGGAAAATTGAAGTTACTGAAGTTCATACAGTTAATAAGCGATAGAGCCAATAGTCAGGTCTAGAAAGTCTTTCAGAATCTGCTGCTACTTTGTAGTCTCAGTAGTCCTTGGGTCAAAGATCTATTTTCTGGAAAGAGAAAAAGATGTTAACTCATAACTTACTCTTTTGTTCCTCATCCCTTTTCTGATTCCTTGGATAGCCATCTAGAGGATGTTAGGTTGTAACCGCCTCAGGAGCTTCCCAGATATAACCTGAAACCAACCACCACAAACAGAGGGCAGGAAGAGACTGAAGAAAGAGGCAGACCACTCCAGATTGGTAGGTGGCAGGTTTAATAGGAAAGGGAACTTAGGAGGCTTGTCATGGGCAGCCACAAGACAAGAAATTTCCCCACCTCCAGAATCTTAAAGGTTTATATAGAGGCCTGAACTGGGTTCAGTCATGTACACAGTCCAGGTAGTCTCACCACCACACGGTTATATCAATGCTGTATCCTTGGGGCAGCTTCCAAGGGCAGGGAAGGCAAGCAGAACTCACATTCCAAGGACAGGGGAGGTGAAGAGGAGTCCAGTTGCCCGGGTTCAGCTTGAAGGTCAAACCGATAGTCACATCTTCTTGATGACCGCCCTGCCCCTTTCAACAGAGGAAGTCAGCAAGTCAATGTTTTAAACCTTGGACATTAAAAATTTTAGAGTAGGGTCTTTAACAGGATTTCAAATTAACTATGAGGTATGCAGCATTACTAAGTAACTACTCTGAAAGGGACTATCACTGATGTACTTTTACAAAATAGATAAATAAAAGAGCTAAACACAGTTCACATGCTTTAAGAAGTATTTTCCCAAATCTCACTGTGTAATTTCCAGAAATAAAAATAGGACCAATCTAGCCAAGACATTTAGAGGGAATTTCCCATGTCCACTGTAATCAATCTCAAATGGCACCATAAATAATCACATGTCCTATGTCCTTCAAAACCCGCATTTTTAAGGAGATAAGGTTGAAAGACAGAAGGGAATATGTTGGAAGTTTTGAGATTTGAGAGAGGAGACCATGGTTCCTACAGGTCCAGGATCATCTCTGCTGCTGTGTCCTGGAGCCATACAAACTTGGTAATGATGCTGTTGGCAAACAAAGAATTACAGTAATTCAATCTGGCTGTAACAAAAGCGTGTAAAATGCTTTCAAAATCAACAGATAGCAGACAGGATTTAATCCTTTCTATGTGTCTTAGATACATTTTTTTTAAAAAGCTATTATATTAACCATGTATGTTCATCAAAAAGTAAGTACTGAAGTCAGCTTTTATTAGATATTTTCCCCACTGTATATAAAAAAATCCATTGCCTAACACTGCTTTGGAAGTAATTTTGAGTAACTGGATACAATATAGAGCTGCCTTGTAAAGAAAAAAAACATTGGCTAGGTTAAGGTTGAAATTCAAAGATAGATTTAAATAAATGTTATTCACACTACCATCTGGGGGTAGTGGGAAGACCCACAGGAAATTTTTATAGGCAATCCCATTGTAAGCCTTCTAAAGTAAAAGAAAATGGAGTACCAAAGGCCTAATTCTTTCTGAGTACACCTTTTTCTAGAAGATGCTGAATGATTCCTGAAGTGGGGTAATCTGCCCCTGAATTGAGGATTCATAGAGGTAGCCATATACTCATGTCATATGTGTCGTTTGTGTTACTGCTCTCAGGTAAACCAGATTCATGGAAGTTAAAGGCTGCACTGCTAATCTAGAAAGATGACAGAGAGATGTCACCCATCCTTACTTCACTGCTGCCTCAAAAACCAGACAGAACTGCATTTAGGCTCTGAAACCACAGTGATGAATATTTCTATTCTTACTTGATTTCTTAACATTATTTAAATGTTATTTTAATTGATAATAAACTCAAATTATGAAGAAACTGGGAGTACAGAATTGCAAAGATGTCTCCATGCTCTTCATGTAGATAAGATTGAAGCAGTGAATCTGATCCACCATAATGTAGAAGCTTAAGCCTGTGGGTTCAAGATGCATGAGTTTATCCTGTCTCTACCTATTTCTAATCCATGATTTTTCTTAAAGCCCCAGGTTTCTCATCATAAAAATAGACATAGTAATAACACTTACCTCATAGAGTGGCTATGAGTATTAAATGAGATAATATATATGAAAGCTCCTTAAAATGGAGCCTACCTAGTGAGAACTCAGCATTATAATTACTATAGCATAAGCTTGTCCTTCTCTTTTTCTTTTTTTTTTTTTTTTTTTTTTGCGGTACGCGGGCCTCTCACTGTTGTGGCCTCTCCCGTTGCGGAGCAGAGGCTCCGGACGCTCAGGCTCAGCGGCCATGGCTCACGGGCCCAGCCGCTCCGCGGCACGTGGGATCTTCGCGGACCGGGGCACAACCCCGTGTCCCCTGCATCGGCAGGCGGACTCTCAACCACTGCGCCACCAGGGAAGGCCGCTTGTCCTTTTAAAAAGCATTTATTTGTAATGCAGTAGGGCAAATGGATAAAGTAAATGGTAAATAGTAATCAGGGAAAATTCCATGGGTTTCAATTACTTCAGGATTAGTTGTAGGATCTTTAAGAACTGAATTATCTGTTAGTTGGATCATTGGCCTATTACTGCCTAGGTCAGACCACAAGAGAATTGTTTTCCTCTCAAGACTAGAAAAAAAGGAGATAGTCAGTAGACCTCCTAAGTTTGCCCTTTGACCTGTGGACTGGACAGCTTTTCTGGGGTGCAGAAAACTAGGTCCCAGATTATCAAAGGTGGGTCTCCACATTAGGCTGCTTTACAGCTTTTGAGCATGGTGGTAACACTTGGAGGACATTTTCTTCCCTACTTTCTGTCTCCCTGACTCTCTTTTGTAAACACCCCTTTATAGCTTCATCACATTTCTCACAGATTATTGCTCTATACAGATACACGTATACCACACACACACACACACACGCACACACACACAAAATTAGACCTTAAATTAAGGAAACAAACCGTTTTTTTCAGTGTTCATATTGAATTGTCAGTCATTTTTCTGTAATTTTACCACATCATTCTTTTATATTTAACCAATTAATGGTATTTATTGAATATCTCTCACTAGGTTCTGTTAGTTGGCAACATTATGATCTAGGATTTTCAGCTGTGTAATCTCAGCAAATAATTTCTCTTCTCTTTGCCTGATATTTTTTATTTGTAAATGTAGGCTCTTGGATTGAAAGAATTCAACTCTAGCATTCTGTGATTCTGTACTAGCCATCTTTTTCTATCAGTAAATTTATTCAATTGTAGATGCCGTTTAATTCCTCTAAACAATACTTTTGGTTTGGCACAAAATTTCTGGTATATAATCAACTTTATATGCCAGGATTCATGTTTACTTCATTGAAAATGATGCTTCAGAAGGGACAAAGGCATCTTTTGAACCAAAGTTGCAATGTTGTTGCCTTTGGCACCATGATAGCTTTCTCTTCATACCCATTTCCTTTCTAACATTATAGTGTCTTTATAATTTGAATAGAGATATTGTATAAAATGTAAATGAAAAGGTCTTCCTAGTTATGAATTTCAGTCAGGATGGTGGCACAGGTAACATGTTTTGTTTCATCAGGACTTGGTTAATTTAAAAGTAGAAAGAAATATGCCAATTAATTATTGGTGCAGCTAATTATTATTATTTTATTAACATAATCACATTCTTTCTCATACTTTCAATAGTTTCTTTTGACATTTGCATTTATTTTATAAGAATATGAAAAATAATTAAGAATTAATTCTTTATACGTTTTTTGTTCCTCAACATAATTTTTTATACCATGGTTTTCCATTTTAAAAACACTATTCTTAGTACAGACTATTGGATTGTCTTCTAATAATTTTTACAGAAAAAGTACTTTCCTGGTATATTCTCCAAACCATTGCATGTCTGAAAATGTATTTTTCTTGACCTCACATATAAACAATAGCTTGCTGAACAGAAAACTTTGTTATGGGGAGTATAACCTTTTGCCATCAAAACTGCTAATGATTCTTTTGGCATTTGGAGACGCCAAAAAAGGAGAAGTCTAATTTTTGTTGCCACATAGAACTTTGTTTTTCATTTGTGTGTGACTGGGTGTTGGTCTCTTTATTTCTTTTGCTGGGAACTTGGTGAGTCCTAATTGATTTTGAGAACTTAAACCCTGCTTTAGATCAGGAAAGTTTTACCTACTATTTGATTATCATAAGTTCTTTATATGTTTAGTTCCCTCCTTTTGAAAGTCCTATTCAATGCATATTGATGAGCCTATATTGACACATCACACACCCAGCATCCATAGTTTATGTTACCGTTCACTCTTGGTTTGTACATTCTATGGGTTTGGACAAATGTATAATGACGCGTCCATCATCATGCCTAGTATTTCACTGACCTAAAAATCCTCTGTACTCTGCCTATTCTTCCATCATCCTGCACTCACCACCCCAACCCCTGGCAACCTCTGGTCTTTTTACTCCCCATAGTTTTGCCTTTTCCAGAATGTCATGCGTTTGGAATTATAGTATGTAGCCCTTTCAGATTGGCTTCTATCACTTAGTAATATGCATTTAAGATTCCTCCACATCTTTTCATGGCTTAATAAGTCATTTATTTTTAGCACTGAGTAATATTCCACTGTCTGGAGGTACCACAGTTTACTAATTCATTCACCTACTAAAAGACATCTTGGTTGCTTCCAAGTTTTGGTAATTATGAATAAAGCTGCTATAAATATCCATGTGCAGGTTCTTGTGTGAACATAACTTTTCAGCTCCTTTGGGTAAATACCAAGGAGTGTGATTGCTGGATTATATGGTAAGCATGTGTTCAGTTTTTGTAAGAAATTCCCAAACTGTCTCCCAAAGTATTGGTACCATTCTGCATTCCTACCAGCAGTGAATGAGACCTCCTGTTTCTCCCTAACCTTGCCAGCATTTGGTGTTGTGTGTTCCAAATTTTGGCCATTCTAATAGGTGCATGGTGGTATTTCATTGTTATTTTAGTATATAAACTTGTTAAGAGTAGGAACTATATATTTTTTTTAATTTTTTATTGAAGTATAGTTGATTTACAATGCTGTTCTAAGTTCAGGTGTATAGCAAAGTGATTCAGTTATATGTATATATATATATATATATATACTATATATATTACATATATAATATATATATATATTCTTTTTCAGATTCTTTTCCCTTATAGGTTATTACAAAATATTGAATATAGTTCCCTGTGCCATACAGTGGGTCCTTGTTGGTTATCTATTTTATATATAGTAGTGTGTATCTGTTAATCCCAAACTCCTAATTTCTCCCTCCCCCCATTTCCCCTTTGGTAACCATAAGATTGTTTTCTATGTTTGTGAGTCTGTTTCTGTTTTGTAACTAAGTTCATTAGTATCATTTTTTTAGATTCCACATATAAGCGATATCATATGATATTTGTCTTTGTCTGGCTTACTTCACTTAGTATGATAATCTCTAGGTCCATCCAGGAGTAGGAACTATCTTGAAGTTGTCATTTTTTGCATGCCCTTCACAGTAACAAAGACAATGCCTTAGAGTTGCTAGATACTAAAGAAGTACTTAGCAGATTGTAGAATTTCATCACAAGATGGTATTTGAGGTCATTTGGCTATCTCAACCTCCTTATTCCAAAGAAGAGAAAACCAAGTCTCTGATAAATTAAGTGACTCACCCAGGACCATACAACCAGAGCCAGATGGCAGCCCATATCTCCTGAATCCTAACCCAGGCTATAGTCCAATAATAGCAAACCGATGATTTTATGTGAGTCATCATTGATGCCTTTGCAATTTTCACATCTTGATTTTTCCTCTACAAAATAGAGATAATAAGCCTACATTTGATGAATAGAAATTAAAAATGATTATCACAAGGGACATTGTGATTGATAGGAGATGTAGAAATGCTTACTAATGCTATGAAGTACTATTTTATACAGTATTAAAAATAGATATGACAACAAACCAAGGCTCTTCTGGCATTGGAACTGAGTCCACCCATCCTGACCCTGCATCTTCTCATTTCAGGGGTTTTACTCTCAGGAGTTCAACTCAGTATGGAGTTTGCTATCATTTTTCACCTTGTGTTTATGTTGTACCTCCATATGAGGAGCTTAAGGAGCTTTACAGACATTAGCTCATTAATCCTCCCCAAAACCTCTCTAAGATAGGGCAGAGGCATAAATTATTATTCCTATCTGGAAAAAAAGTGGCCTAACTTATCTCTCTTAATTTTACTGATACTCTAAACCATTGATTAAATCCTAACTTGTACCCTGTACACTTAAAATATATTTTCTTCCCCAAGGATATTTCTCTTTCTTTTTCAGTGTAATGTCATGAAGATAAGTGTGAAACCAGAATGACAGGTCTGGTGTTAGAAGCTCATTTGCAAAGCATAGGACAGGTGATAGGTTCCTCCTTCCCTATATGCTCTCCTCATTTTCTAAATAATATCCTTTATTGCCCCTCAGTCATGACAGGAGAAGTGACTTTTAGGATTTGGAGGGATGTTTTGAGACCAGTTCACTCCTTTATCTGTAAGCCAAGACCACCAGCAAGAGAACCAATGGATCCATTCAACCATGCCATACTAACTCCCTATAAAGCACTGGTGCAACAGACTTCAAAGCTTTACAAAAACAGCAATAGAAGTTAAATTTTCAGTCTTGTGTGCTTTGCTTAGGCATGTGGTTCTCACTATAACGATATTTGGAGTTAGACTTTGAGGATGTTAGAACATGACCAAGACATGAGAAGAATCTGAGGCCAAGCAAGGTTGTTTCATGTAAACGATTGCAACAACACACTTGTCCATTTAGAGCAGTTGCCCACAGTTCAGGCCAATGAAAAGGAAAATGAATAAGAATGATAAAGACAAAGTGAAACTAGTACCCTATCACCCCTCAAAGTTTATCAGACCGGGTAAGAATCATCTTGCAACTGATTTGAGAGATATTCCATGTTTTATTATTATCTTTTAAAAGACCATCTCAGACCACCATATGATATTTTTCCTGTCTCATAACAAAATAAAGTTATGTAATAATCTGATGCCAGAAGATGGTAACGGCTAAAGAATCATTGCATTTTAGGGAAGGGGTATTGAGGGCACATAAAAGTTACATCATTTACTTGGGATCACATAAATAATTATTGCCAAACTAGGTGAAGGCCCTAAGTTGCTTCTCAGATGTTCAACTAAAATACCTTTATGCTTAGATGACTTATGTTCTACCTTGCTGCCAGATGAAGGGGTTTAATGAGAGGACTTCCCACCAGTGTATTTAATCTTGTTTTGGGGAACAGGCAGGAGAGGGGTGCGGCATCTTTTCTCAGAAGAAAAAAAAACATGTTCTTCTAAAAGGAAAATTAGCTTTTTCAAGAAACTGCTCTCAAAAATTTCTCCTGGACCTCTGCTTTGTTTAAGCTATGGGAGTGTTTAAAGAATGAAGTTCTTATTACATTTCCTTTTCACAAGGTTGTGGAATATTGCTTTGAGCTAAGTAATCATCAGAGCAATTTACCAGTTGGCTAATATTTAGTCAGCATCTCTCTACTACCTGATATAACAGTTAAAGAGTGTTTTGCCGTTATATATTAGTTAAACTTCTAAGAGAAGTTTACTAACCTGAGAGTGTGGTTAGTATTACTGCACATCTGGGAATACTGAAAACTAGGAAAAAAGGAGTTGAATTGCCCTGGGCTTCCACCACAAAAGCAAAGGAAAGAGCTAAGAAGCAAATTCCCAATGGTCCAGACCCACAGGAAAATGTCCTATTTATTTTAGGTGCTATGAAAATAAAATCAGAAATATGAAGTTAGAGCTGGCTATACCTCAGCCTCTTCCAGGTCAGGGAGGAATAAATGAAAAAAAAATAGAAGGGTCTTTCTAATATTGACTTTTTGTCCTTAGTATCATTTTCCTCCTTTTTAGTGGTGTTATTCCCCACAGCCTAACTTTCTTCCTGCATTCTTGCTGTGTCCCTAGAGTTCTTGAATTCATTTACTTCCCATCTGTAGGATTCTTGAATAACAGTAATACTTCCCTAAAATACCAATTCCTAGCTGTTATACTTCAAGTAACACTCTGAGCTTTGTGATGAGTTCCAGGAGTGGCTTCATAGGAAATAACAAGTAAGTTAGCCAGAGATAAGTCTGGAAAAATACGGTCTGATGGAGGAGGCAGGTGAAGAATAGTCAACTGTGTATGGATGAGAGAGTTAGAAAACACCACGCAGCAGAGTTGAGTGATTCATGAAACAAATTAGTCCAATAATCTGTCCTCTCCTCTGTGTTCCACATCATCCCTGGGAATTCCTTTTGTGTCGTCCTTGCTCCCGTGTTCTCTTGCTTTCCTTCTTAATGCTATTTCATCCTCCAGGTGTGGTCTTTATGATGGTTCTTCTTTCATCTGAACTCACAGATGAGTTGGGATCCACAAATAATCCAGAGAAGAAAATCACCTTCGTCCGTTCTCCAGAATTACTTGTTTTTAAAAAATATTTTTTAAATATTTATTTTAGTTTTGGCTGCATTGGGTTTTAGCTGCGGCATGTGGGATCTTTCATTGTGGCGTGCGGTGGTCTTCGTTGTGGCACGCAGGCTTCTCTCTCTAGTTGTGGCATGTGGGCTCAGTAGTTGCCATGCACGGGCTTAGCTGCCCCGTGGTGGCATGTGGGATCTTAGTTTCCCAGACAGGGATTGAACCTGCGTCTCCTGCACTGGAAGGTGATTCTTAACCACTGGACCACCAGGGAAGTCCCCTCCAGAATTACTTTGAGTGGAATCAGTAAGAGTTAAAAAGCACAGTGGGTATTGTAAAAAGATTTCAAAATATACTGTAAAAATAAATGGCAATTAATGCCTCATCTGCTTATGAAAAGAGTGATTGTGGGATTTTAAGAAAAGGTATAGTATAATGGTTAAGTTGCATTTATACCCAGCACCCTTTCCCCCTTATTGCTAAAAGTTACCTTTCTGTAATTGCAGACTAGTTTAGCATCTTAACAATAATGGACATGTTTTTAAAGTGCATTCTTTATTCCAGGGAGACTCTGTAATAGATACCAGCATTTTAGTAATGATACAAGCAATCTGTAAGCTATTACAGTTTTCTTTAGAGTAATGTAATCTTCATATTGTTTTGTATGTCTGGAATTTTAATAGTGTTTTTAATTTAGAAAAGGAAGTATATAACATATTACTAATTACATGTGAATATGAACTAAGCACACGACCACTGAGCTTGATTCTTAAAAACAAACATGTTTAAAAGTACTTAACCTAGTGTAGGGTAAGTCACAAAGAAATTAAAGGGCTAACAGCAGCTTTCATGGAATAACACAGTGAGGGTCTTCATTTTTAGAATGGTTATTAATTTCGGTCTACAGCTAAAAAGTAGCTAAGAGGTATAGAAATACTCCTTTCCAAATATAATTAATGTTTTTTGAACAGATGAAGGTACAAAAGAATTAAAACATAAATATGAGTGTATTAAAAGAATGTTTAGTTTTTCCCTTGAGGACATCATTCATTGAAGGGTGTCCAAGAATTTGTAGTATTAATAGTCCTGGTGGCCCTTAATGATTCAACTTGATTGGTGAGGATACTAGATTGCAAGAACAAGATCTTTTTCTAGGTCAAAGGTCAGGCTAATTAGAACTGGAGGTAAAGATGACACCTCACTTATCTGCTGCCTAGGTGAACAGAGGGTAGATGATTTTTCTTCAAAATGAAAGTGTTCGCTGAAACTATTTTGATTTTAAATGGTTAAAATAAATCATTTAGTGTTAGAATCTAGACTTACACTGTCATGTACAATTTAAAAAGTATTCTGGCACACATCCCAGACCTTGTTCAAGGAGCTGATAGAGATGTGCTTGGTGAATCAATTCAGGGGCCTTTACTGCTATTTTTAAAATCCAGCTTTTACGTTAAATAAACCAGTTTGTTATTTTGCAAGAAGTTATAATCTACTTAGAACTGTCATTCTCTGTTTCTGACTTGCAGTTAGATGGTATTTCCAAAATGTCAGACCTAGATTCTGCTTCTACCGTCACCATAATACAATGTGACAGCCAAGATATTATATCAGTACCTCTTCCATAATTAGCAATAAGGATCCTGCCAAGGGTTAACTAGAAAAGTTTCATAAATGTTTTTCTACAAATGGTCCTGAAGGCAGTATTATGCTTTTAAAATCTGCTAATGTAGCAAAGACTCATGACAACCAGGAGACAAATCTATGAGCAAAACTGTTTGGAGAGAATAGTTTTGTACTGTATGATGTATGGTATGTAAATGAGCTTATTAGGACTCTCATCTATTTTATTATTGGTGACCAATTTGATAGAGGCATTTAAAAAACAATATTTCTGCCTGACTCCTAGAAATGAAGAAGATACATTGATATAATTGAGAGCAAATGATTGCATGTCGTGCCATTTAATCATGTCATTTTTCAATTGCTATTTTTTGCACTTCGCTGCATGCTTATAGAATATTTAGCTCCAATATAGATTAAGTCCCAGAGTTTGCAACTGAGCTGAGTTCCTATATTGGCTGACATCTTTTAAGTTTGGAATCAGGTAAAATATGAAGATGTCTTTTGTCCATATTTTCTTTAAAATATGCAAGTCGTCATTCAAACCTCAATTGAGGTGTTTTAATTTTTGGGGCTCTTTTGAATTACTCCTTTACAATTCCAGGTTGGAAATTCTTTTTCCTTTTTTTTTCCATATTTTTTTAAGTTTTATTTTTATTTTATTTATTTATTTATTGGCCATGCCACGTGGCTTGTGGGGTCTTAGTTCCCCGACCGGAGATTGAACCGCACCCTCAGCAGTGGACACATGGAGTCCTAACCACTGGACCACCAGGGAATTCCCTAAAGTTTTTTTTTTTTTTTTTTTTTTTTTTGCGGTACGGCGGCCATGGCTCACGGGCCCAGCCGCTCCGCGGCATGTGGGATCCTCCCAGACCGGGGCATGAACCCGTGTCCCCTACATCGGCAGGCGGACTCTCAACCACTGCACCATCAGGGAAGCCCTAAAGTTCATTTTTAATAGAATCATTTTTCTGATATTCACTTCCATTTTGCTTTGGAGCTAGATTTATTTCTTTTTTTCTTTTTCCTTTTTTTGACTAGATTTATTTCTGACATCATGTCTGTTAAATTCATGTTTGCCAAAAGAGCCAAAGCTGCCTGCTCAGCACATTCCTTATCTGTGATGGCCACCATCTCCTCTACCAGAACAAGATGGCTCGCACAGGTCAATACACAACAGGTTGCTCACCATTCTTTTCAGTGGGGTTTTCAGGATAATATAGATATGGGTGTGCATATTTAGAAAAAGGGTATCTTGCTTTAATACTTCCAATTTCTTTTCCCTGTTTCCTTTTTTTTCTCTTCCTATCAAAACTGTTAGTCTTGCTAGGTCAGTTTATTTTTTTTTTAATTTATTTTTATTTTTTCTTATTTGTAACATACACTATACACTAGGTATAGTTAAGCACATAATTGGCTCAAGAATGGAGGTGTCAGGACCAAATCTGCTGACCCCTTGCTGGAAACTTTGATAATCATTTGCCTAATGTTTCTTACTTTTGTTAAATCTCTTCTTTATTATTTATATGATTTACATCTTTCTCAGAAAAGAGATTATCTCCCACTGTCTGCTAGAATATGAGGTCCTTGAGGGCAGAAAGTTTTGTCTGTTTTGTTCACTGATGTATCTCAAACACTGAGAACAGTGCCCATTATAAAGGTGTTTAATAAATATTTGTTCAATTAATTAATTAGCATTTTTTCCACCTCTGCTATCATTAACTACCCTGGGCTTAAGAATTGCATAGGTTATAAATTCTTATCATATTTGCAGACTTAGGAATGGGTATAAGATAGACCCCTGACAGGTATATGCAAGAAGTTGTTGGCTCTCTGATCAATAGTAACTTTATGGCTGTGGCCACTTCTGGTTAGAACTCAGGGGCAGAGATGGTCTGAAAATGTCGAAATTTTCCAAGCTTCTTCAGCTGTCTTATGAAAGGCAGTGTAGCATAGTGTTTTCATGAACTGGCTCTGCATTCAGGTGGCATGGGTTAAAATCCTTTGCTCCTTATTTGCTGTTACTTAACCTCTCTGTGTCTCCATTATCTCATTTGTAAAATAGGTAGATGACAGCAATGTATGTCTCAGAGTGCTGTTGTGAGGATTAAATGAGTCCATACATATAAAGTACCTAAAAAATGCATAGCACACAGAAATACACAAAAAACACTTGTCATTAGTGTAGGAGATTAGTGAAAAATAACTAAGAAAATACTACTAAGAAAAGAGCTCTAGCAATTTATGGCTCAATGATTGTTGGTTATTATTTTGCATTCAAGTAAATCTTGCTTATCTGAAGCAAACATAGTATTATTTTTATTTTGTTTTGGTTCAGATACATATAGTCAACTCAGAATCATCTTTGGTAAAGTATATGAAGTCTATCTGACATGTCAGGTCTCTCATCCTTGTACAGATACTAACAACACAATAGATTACAATTTCATAAGATGTATCTAAATATATATGAAACTCATCACTGCAATAATTACACTTAACTAACATTCTTCAACTCCCACATTTTCTTCAACTCCTTTTCCAGGCATGCTCTTTATATATATACTTTTCTGTTATGTTTTATGACATCTCTAGAAGTTAGGACAGCTATATTAAAAAAGGAACTGTATTTTTTTATCATATAGCAGAATGTTTTATCTGTTGACTGAGATTTATAGGTCTGTAGTTGTAACTGTATCCCAGGAAATTTTATAGCCATTACTTTAAAAGAATAAATAAAAGTTCTACATTTGCATTTGTAAGTGTATTAATCAGTGTATTGATCCATGGTTGCAGAGCCATGGTGACTGACTGGATGGTATTGGTAATATCGAGTCTGTTGTCATAACACACTCTAAAGGAATGGAAAATTATCTGATTATATCATCAGTTTTGTGGTTGACAATATATACCTGCCCTTAACTGAGAGATTTTTAAAAATAACAACTTTATTGAGATATAATTCATATACCATAACATCTAATTTTTTTTTTTTTTTTTTTTTTTTTTTCCTTGCGTTATGCGGGCCTCTCACTGTCGTGGCCTCTCCCATTTGCGGAGCACAGGCTCCGGACGCGCAGGCTCAGCGGCCATGGCTCACGGGCCCAGCCGCTCCGCGGCACGTGGGATCCTCCCGAAACGGGGCACGAACCCGCGTCCCCTGCATCGGCAGGCGGACCCTCAAGCACTGCGCCACCAGGGAAGTCCTACCATAACATCTAATTTCAAAATGTTTTTACTACCCTGAAAAGAAACCGTTTACCTCTCAGCAGTCACTCCCTGTATCCCCCGACTGCAACCCCTGGCACCTACTAATATACTTTCTGTTTCTATGCACTTGCCTATTCTGGCCATTTCATATAAATGAACTCATACAACATGTGGCCTTTTGTGTCCAGCTTATTTCACTTAGCATAATGTTTTCATCCATGCTGTGGTATGTATCAGTACTTCATTCCCTTTTATTGCCAAAAAATATCCCATTGTATGGATATACTGTTTTTTTTAATCTATTTATCTATTAATGGATGTTTGGGTCATTTGCACCTTTTGGCTATCATGAATCATGTGGTTATGAAATTGTCTACAGGTTTTTGTGTGGTCATATGTTTTCAGTTCTTTTGGGTATATACCTAGGAGAGAAACTCCTAGACCATATGGTAATTCTGTTTAACTTTTTGAGGAAATGTACTGTTTTCCGAAGTGAGTACATCATTTTGAAATCCCACCAGCAACAGATGAGGGTTCCAGTTTCTCTATCTCCTCACCAACATATATTGATGTTTTCTGGTATATTTATTTATGTTTTATTTCCAGCCTCACACCACTGCCACCCCCCAACACACAGACAAATTTGCATATAAGTTCCATGAGAGCAGAAATCTTGTTGCCCACCGTTATACCCCTACCAGTGAGAACAGTGCCTGGAATATAGGAGGCACTCAAGTACATTTAGATTATTATTAACATCACATTCCACTTGAAATTCCATGCTTTTTAAAATGTTGCAAAAGTTATGGTTTCTTGGGCATTCCCTGGTGGTCCAGTGGTTAGGACCGTGCACTTTCACTGCTGAGGGCACGAGTTTGATCCCGCAAGCCGAGTGGCGCGGCCAAAAAAAAAAAACATCTGTGGTTTCTTGACCTTTTCTTATGTGAATCCCCCACAGCTGTAATGCCTGTCCTTCTTCCCCTCCACTTTTTCGAACTTCAGCAACTTTCATGGCCTAGTTCTAGTCCTATGGATCTTTATCTACTCCAGCTGTTAATGATCTTTCTCATCTCCAAAGTCAATGCCCATAATTTAGCATGTATATCAATTGCACATTACTTTTGGGTCACAGCCTCACTATTCACATGGCACATTCACCTCACTTACCTCATTTAAAACCTACAGGGCTTCCCTGGTGGCGCAGTGGTTGAGAGTCCGCCTGCCGATGCAGGGGACACGGGTTCGTGCCCCGGTCCGGGAAGATCCCACATGCCGCGGAGCGGAGGGGCCCGTGAGCCATGGCCACTGGGCCTGCGCGTCCGGAGCCTGTGCTCCGCCATGGGAGAGGCCACAGCAGTGAGAGAGGCCCGCGTACCGCAAAAAAAAAAAAACCTACCACAACCTGATGGGTTAGGTCTCATCAAAAACCTTTGCCTTGCATTGATAGCTCTCATTTTGAGTAGCCAGAGGCTTCTCTTCACAGCCAGATTACAAGCCCTTAAGATCAGGTACCACATCATATTATATGCCTCTTATCCACCAATGCCATTCCTGTAATGAGAATTATGGTGTTTGGCACATAATTGATACCCAATAAATGTTTACTGCTATAAGAAATATCATTCATGTGATCTTTGCCAACCTTGCCCCCAAATTATGATTCTGAACCAACCAGTCAAAAGCATCTTCTGGAGAATCATAGAGGTACCAGTATAGCCTCTCATTTTTCCCACCTGCTATACATTCTTCTCAGACCATGCCTGTAGGCAGTAGCATTACCTGATGCCTTGTACCTTCCAAACAGTCATCAACGTTTGATTGCTATGTAAACTCTATGAGAGCAAAGCTTCTATTTAATTTAGCACAATGCCAAATATGTTAGTCATTAATTAGTAAATGACTTACTTGATAAAAATAGCCAAAAGGAGTAAAATCCCCAAATACAGTACTCAAACAATCAGCATTCTTTTTTTAAAAGTTAATTTTATTTTTATATACAGCAGGTTCTTATTATCTATTTTATACATATCAGGGTATATATGTCAATCCCAATCTCCCAGTTCATCCCACCAACCCCCCCCTCCACTTTCCCCCCTTGGTGTCCATACGTTTGTTCTCTACATCTGTGTCTCTATTTCTGCCCTGCCAGTCGGTTCATCTGTACCATTTTTCTAGGTTCCACACATATGCATTATTATACGATATTTGTTTTTCTCTTGCTGACTTACTTCACTCTGTATGACAGTCTCTAGATCCATCCACGTCTTTACAAATGACCCAATTTCATTCCTTTTTATGGCTGAGTAATATTCCATTGTATATATGTACCACATCTTCTTTATCCATTCATCAGTCAATGGGCATTTAGGTTGCTTCCATGACCTGGCTATTGTAAATAGTGCTTCAGTGAACATTGGGGAGCATGCGTCGTTTTGAATTATGGTTTTCTCAGGGTATATGCCCAGTAGTGGGATTGCTGGGTCATATGGTAGTTCTATTTTTAGTTTTTTAAGGAATTTCCATACTGTTCTCCATAGTGGCTGTATCAATTTACATTCCCACCAACAGTGCAAGAGGGTTCCCTTTTCTCCACGCCCTCTCCAGCATTTGTTGTTTGTAGATTTTCTGATGATGCCCATTCTAACTGGTGTGAGGTGATACCTCATTGTAGTTTTGATTTGCATTTCTCTAATAATTAGTGATGTTGAGCAGCTTTTCATGTGCTTCTCGGCCATCTGTATGTCTTCTTTGGAGAAATGTCTATTTAGGTCTTCTGCCCATTTTTTGATTGGGTTGTTTGGTTTTTTTTGATATTGAGCTGCATGAGCTCAGCATTCTTAATTGTATTAAAATTCTGGAGATCATCAAGCAAATACTAATAATATAAAGTTATCACTGGCTGAAAAGATCTATTCATTGATTCATTAATTTTTTTAGCCATTCAATAACAATTAAAAAATAATTGGGGGTGGGAGGAATTGGGAGATTGGGATTGACACATATACACTATTGATACTATGTATAAAATAGATAACTAATGAGAACATACTGTATAGCACAGGGAACTCTACTTAATGCACTGTGGTGACCTAAATGGGAAGGAAATCCAAAAAAGAGGGGATATATGTATATGTATAGCTGATTCATTTTGCTGTACAGTAGAAACTAACATAACATTGTAAAGCAACTGTATTCCAATAAAAATTAATTAAAAAAATAATTGATCACTAATGGGTATGGTCTTTAGGCTCTTGGCTACAAGTGTGACTCCAGAATCAGAACTTACACCTTCTATTTTTATACTTGTAAAAAACTACTCAACTAGATTAATTTTCTTATCTGAAAAACTAAGTTCCTCTGTTTTCTGTAGAGCAATGTTCTCAAACTTTAACATGCATTGTAATCACCTGTAGGGCTGGTTAAACCATGCCTCGTTGGGGCCCAACCCAGAGTTGCTGATTCACAAGATATGGAGTGGCACCAGGGAATTCTTGTTTCTAACAAGTTTCCAGATGATGCTAATACTGCTTGGCCCTGGGAACACACTGAGAAATTTTGCTCTAGAAAATTTGGTCACAGGTAGCAGACTAAGAGAAGACAATTGCTCACCTCATGTAATTAGAATGGTAAAATACAGAAAATGCAAAAAAGAAGAAAAGCACATGAAAAAGTGTAGAAAACCCTTGCAACAAAGAGATGGAGCTGTCTGCTTTTATATGATCCTATTTAAAGTAGAAGAATGTGCCTATCTTTTCACTTCTCTCTTTTCCCTCTGTATATTTCCTCACGCCAACTACATTGAAGGCAGGTACATATCATATACATATACAGATTGAAGTTTCTTTGTTGTGCTTGCCACATGGAAGGCATATTCAATAGACAGTGTTTAAACAATTGATTCATCTAGAAGGTAAAGTCATGTTTGACTTTATAAATGGAATTGCTTCATAATTTTTTAATTTGACGCATTACCTAAAGTCCCACCACTTTGTTTCTATTGACCTACTTAATGATGTTACATTAACTGCCAAATAAAATTATGTAAGAGATATGGAGACAAATTTCTTTGGAGTTTCTCAGCTAGATTTAATTGTTTTCTCTCTGCATTTACCATATACTTGGTTTTGGTATTTTTTGAATTTCATTTTCCTCCTCATGTCTTTTTTCTCTATTTAGTTCTTACATTTTATTTATTGTGCATTTTGGTTCTTGGTCTAATTGTAGTTCTTTAATTGTAGGCTTCTTTATATCCTTTTGTAATAGGAGATGACAGTATTATTTAATGTCAAGAATATGAGTGTACATTTGACCCTTGAACAACATGTGTTTGAACTGTACAGGTCCACTTATACTCGGATTTGTTTTCAACAGTAAATACTACTGTACTCTATGATGAGTGGGTTGGTTGAATTTGCAGATGTGGAACCCTGGATACAGAGGAACCCTGGGCTGGACATAAATTATAATCAGATTTTTGATTGTGCTGGGGGTTGGTACCCCTAACCCCGGCATTGTTTAAGGGTCAACTGTACAAGTAAATATAATCATTCATGCAATGTGTGTGCATAAATATATAAATTTAATGTATAATGAAGAATAAATTACCAATATTGGAAGCCTTACGTTCAGTGGTGTTAAACTGAAGCCAGTGGCAGGAATGATGTTACATCACATTTGGCTCCATAATATGAGTGGTTTCAACAGTCAGAGAAGTTCATAAAGCAAGTCAGGAGAGGAGACAAGCCCTACATAAACCCAAAACACCAGTATCACCACTGGTGAATTGAAAATCAGATTGATCATTTATAAGTATAAAGCAAAAATCTTCCGTCTGTTGGCAGCTCTCTTATAACATGTCCCAAAAGATATGTTTAACGGGTTGGAGATTTGTAAAGGAAAAAACAAATTAGAAATTTTGATTTTCACTTTTATATACTTCTCACCTTTTATAGCAAATATGCTTTTTGAGTAACATGAGGAAGTTGAGTAGAAGTGTAAAATAACCAAATTAAATAGGTCATTAGAGACTTAAATGTAGAACACTGAACTACATTTCAACAATTGGATTCTGAAGTGATACTAAGACAATGACGTCCATACTAACAGAGGTAGCTTTGTAGGAAAAAGTTCCTAAAGATTACCAAATAATAATGATACTAAATACATAACTAAATACAAAAATAATGATAATTAAATACATAACTAAATACAAAAGCATTTGGAATATCTTTCTCTTAGATATACTGATAATTAGTTCTCCTTCTTTCTTTTTACATTTTCTTTCTCACTTCTTTTCTTTCTACTTTTCTGGGAAGGCAATATGACTGTGCTTGGGAACCAACGTGATCTCATTGGATATCAAGGACAATGCTTCAAAACTGGCAAAAATGAAAAACCTTATAAACTTTTCAGTTCCTTACTTCCTTTTCCATCTGCTTTACTCTCTCTTTTCTCCAACACACTGGGTACTCCCAGGGTCCCAGGCTACTTGCTACTGGACCTTCTGTCCTTATAACCACAGCCACCCAACTTGGACCATCTGGCTCACATTGTTTCCCTGAAGATTTCACGACTCCTCCGATAGCAACCTGCACAAACTTCTGTTAGCACCTACCTCTCTGTATTATTCTTGGTACTGTATAGTCCACCTCCAATAGACTCTCAGCTCCTTGAGAGAGGGAGCAGTAACTTGCTCCTTTTTGAAGCTTCCATGCCTGAAACAGTGCCTGGCAGATGCAAGGTGCAATACACATTTGAGGAGGTCTGGAAGGCAGGGATGAGTCTGTCTTATTTCTGTGCCTTACTTAGATTGCTTAGCTTGGGTTTCTGTTCTGTTCTCTGAAAATGTAAGCCAAAAATAGTTATAATAATCATTTTGTTCCTATGTAGTTATATTTAACATTTCTCTACGCATAGTGTATCATGGAAATAATGTGAGCTCTACTGATTCTAAGAAACATTACCAGCAAATGCACTGATTTTATTTAGTATGTGTTTGTGATTATAAATAAGCATGTACATTTTAATGGTTGTCATGGAAACACATTTATGTAAAAGAATGTTATCTTATCAATTATATCACTTAGATGTAAAAAAGTACGGAAAAGTATGTTGGCCATGTAAAATTCTCAATGTTCCTCTCCTTTTAAAAGTAGTGTTATTTCCAAAGTGTGCATATAGAATAAATTAATCTAGAATGTACACTAAGTTCTTTGAATATTTAAAACTTTTTAAACTGAAGAATTGTGGAGATCTGAAAATCAGATATTGAGTGTTAACAGTGTCAACAGTTTTTAAAAACAGCTAACACAGTTTTAAAACCCATAGAATGTCATTAAGATGTGGGGTGGGGATCATCTGGATACTTAAATACTGGATACATTCTAGATACTAATAAAAAGTTATGGCCAATCACCTTTATGAAAATTTCCCCTAGCAACCTCACATGTCCTGTTTCAGAACTTTGAAAATGCCTGTGAGGTGAATGAAGCCCATTTGGGCTGCTTTGTGAATATCACCTAATGTGGCTATGCTAAGTCCACACATACCTTTAGTGTCATCCATGGCAAACTCTCATTTAGCTAAGAAACATAGGGACTTTTTGTTGGCTGGAGAAATGAAGTCATTATTTTAGTCAACTTAAAATGGAGTTTTGCAAGATCCAGTTTTGTGGCATGGAAACATCTCTTGATTTTTCTAGCCCTTTATTTTTAACAATTTAATGACAAAACACAGACAAAAAAACAAAATCTTCGACATGTATATTCATAGAACTCATCTGAATCAATCCCAGTTGGCTATATTATTATCTTGAAGTGTTTAATATTGGGCCAAAAAATGACAGATATTAAGTGGGCTTGATAGGTTTGACTTGCTCAACAGTTGTTCTAGAGCAAGAGAGCAAATTATTGAAGGGAGTGTGTGTGTGTGTGTGTGTGTGTGTGTGTGTGTGTGTGTGTGTGTGTGTGTGTGTGTGTGTGTGAGAGAGAGAGAGAGAGAGAGAGAAATAGAAGGAGAGAGAGAGAATGCATGTGGGGAGGGTCAGTTAGCAGGGTTGGGAGAGGTAATGGAAACAATGCCTATTGCTTTGGTAGACCCTCAAGTTTTATCTTTGAATGTGTAGGGGTTTCTCTTCATTCAGCATTGAACTAATGAATAGCATCAGTAAAGAAATTTGTCAGACCTGGTGGTTCTATCAGGAGTTATATAGGAAAATAGTAATGATCCCTAGGAAAATAAATAAGGGTAAGTTCAAGAAACATAACAAAAAATGCTGTACTGGTATAAACTGAATATTAAAATTCCTAGTCATATTTTGCTGTAAATAGAGGTATGGGAATTTGTCATTCACCTTATTTAAAATTCAAAAATATTAAAGGTACGGGGTTCTCTCATTACAGAAATAATAGAATTCCAGCTATTACTGAGTTAGGGTTGTTTAAATGGCTATAGCATGTATTATATCAATAAGTGGAACATCTGCATGAGACGTCCACCTGCTGGTCTACTACCACTCTGCACATTTCAATGAACTGCACTTAATCATTTTAAGACTTCTTCTAATGAAGACTTATCTAGATTAACATTTTAAGCACAAATACTTTTAGGCATTAAAACTCTAGCACTAAATGAAATTGCATTGTCTTGTTTATCCTTGTTGATTAATAGGCAATCTGTTAACTGTTAGAACAGTCCAATTGTGGCAGTAGAAGGAGATTAGTAATTCAGTGATGTTTGTGGATATAATCATCTTTTCTCCCAAAGGCTTTGAATTAGAGTATCACTTACACACTGTCCGTAGACAAAGAAGAGATATAATACTTTTAGACATGTGTACCCACTATTTTGCTTGAATCGTTCAGTTTAGGGTCACTGCAGCAATACAGATGCTTCTGGGGGCAAAATCTTACTTTGATGCATGCATATCCTTCTTAAATAGTGTGAATGTCTATTAAAAGAAACACGCAACTAACAAATAATGCATTAATAATCCAGTATCCTAATTTCTGCTTTCAGAACATTATTGCTTTGTTAATCAAGTTTCGGAAGAGAAATGTTGCTTATCATTTTTTTCAAACAATAGCTGTTATATATCAAATTTTTTGCAATCTCATTTAACTTATTTCCAGCCCAGAAAAGTAAACTTTTGGCTCCAAAGAATCTAGGAGTAAATTTGGAAATACTCCATTTCCTTTTGGAGGACTTTTCTGTCTTTTGTATTTCCTATGAGCTTGAATCAAAGCATGTCAACCTGTTTGGCATAAATGCTTTATTTCATTAAGTTAATCACCTAGATATCAAGGTGGGACCCAACATTTTAGATGTAGAAATCAGTTTTTACAAAAAAAGGGAAGAGGAATGAGATACAGCTGAATTCATTGGCATCAGTTGGGTATCTGTAGATCTCTAACACAAAGGCAACTCCACAGTCTTTCTTGTCCTATTGTTCGCAGCTGAGCATATCACTACAATTTAAAATTATGGTGGAAGAGGGTGTTTTATGTTTTAGGGAAATCTGCCCTAGAAACACTAATGGATCGGTCCCTCTTTCTGTTGCAGTCCCTCTGTTGTGAAATAAAGCAGCGACGTCGTGGAGTGGCCTCCATCCTGCGATTATGCCAACATCTTCTGGATGACCGGGAGACCTGCAATCTGAACGCGGACCACCAGCCCATGCAGTTGATCATTGTAAATCTTGAAAGAAGGTGGGAAGCCATTGTCATGCAAGCTGTCCAGTGGCAAACACGGCTACAAAAGAAGATGGGAAAGGAACCTGTGAGTGATGATTTCTTTTTTAAAGCATAATGCTCTCTCATTTTTCTTAGAAAAAAAGAAATTCTTTCAGGGCTTGGAAAATGTGTTCATCTTACAAGTGGTTTTGCTAGCTAAATCTCTAACCGCTAAAAGAAACTGCTTTTATCATACAACAGAGATTCATTTGCCTACCGATAAGATGCATTTTCGTCTCATTGTCCTTTAAAAAATTCATATGGAGACTTTGCTTAACCTTACCAAACTAAGGTTTGGTAAACCTCACCAACAATATCATTAATCATACAATACCCCATGAAGATTTTGCTAGGAGGTGGTTTACCACTCTCGGAGCATATGGAGCAATGTGTATGCTTTACAGACAAGGCAACAAAGTATACAGTTTACCTTTTCTTTACATGATATGAATTAACACCATCCACGTGTAAAACAATCTCCATTGCTCCTGCTTAGAGCTCCTTCCAATACAGTTGCATTGCTGAGAACTAGCAAGTTTCCTCTGAGAGTTTTAATGCAGTGCTCAAGGTAGAGGTTGGGACCCCTTTTAAGAATTTTCCAAATTGACTGTAAATGCAAGCTGTTGCTAGATGAAGGAAATATATATATATATATAACTAGAGTTGTTTTATTATAATGTAGAATACACACTTGTCCAGAAAACCTTAAGGGAGAGGATTTATTGATAAAAAGATTACATTCCCCAAATGACCTTGAAGTTAGTGTCTGTTAGTTGAAGGCCTAATTCTCATGTTTGACTTACATAAATGAAACACACACACACATACATACATACATACATACATACAATGGAAATTTTTTCTTGTGTATTTATATTATCCGTTCTATGTCTTTGGAAAGTTCAAGATTCAAAATTGTAAAATCAAGTATAATAATCCTGCCACTGAAAAACAGACTTCTCCTATGAATTCTAATTTTAACAATACCTAAATATTTAGGTTATCTGATGTGCTTGGCATTGGGGACTGGGAACAGAAGGGACAATGAAGCAGTAAGCCTTCTCACTCTTTTTGCATCTGTAGTTATGTTGAATCTAGGGGGTGATTTTATCCTCAATAGTTCACTTTAATTGTTTTGCACTGAAGTCATTAAATTTCTTAAGACTTCCAAGTTATTACCAGTAATCAGATTCTATATAATTGGATGTCTTTTCTTGAAATGACCTATTTGTTGTGAAGCTATTTAGCTAGAGTGTTTTCTTTTCTTTTCTTTTCTTTTCTTTTCTTTTCTTTTTCTTTCTTTCTTCCTTCCTCCCTTCCTTCCTTCCTTCCTTCCTTACTTCCTTTCTTTCTTTCTTTCTTTCTTTCTTTCTTTCTTTCTTTTTCTCTGAGTGTTTGAAAGCATAGAAGAGGTTATTTTTTATTCTACAGTTTGAAACATCTAAGCATAGTAGTGGTGATAATAAAATTTACCCAAAAACCAACTGCACCTGGAGAAGCTCTTAACATTTTGGAAGCATTCAAGCTGCTTTGGAGGAAACAAAACTGGGTTTCTTTGGAGATTTATTTGAAATCGTATGATGAGGGATGCAGGACTGGATGTCTGCAGACTAGCTGTAGACATTTTTATCCTACTTCTGTGGTCAAGGGGTAAGCTTTAGCTTTGAAACCCTGGCTGCTTCTTAGAGGCTTAAGCTACTACAGAGATAGATAAAAATTGCAGATGGACAAAACACCCCCTTTTCTTTAGGTTGGCTGCTGAATGTTAGGTTTTCTGGAATGATGAGGTAGCAAATAAGGTCCTCTGTGCTAAACAAGATTGAAAATCACTCGAGAAAGGGATAGAAGAGTATCGAGTGGCACTAATGCCAGCAATATAATGAACACCGTGTACCTCATTACATTGGAGATATTTCTTGCTCTGATCTCTGTTGGTTGGGTAAAGAGTCCAAGTTGCTTTGATGGGCAAACAACTATTTTACCAATGTGGGACGCTGCCTTTGTAGAGACTCAGAAGCCTCTAAGTGGTCTGTTTGCTTTTTTATCCTATGTCCCCACCCACATGCCATCCCCTTCTTGTGTATAGGGACTTTCACTGCTATATTTCCAGGGCCTGGGACATTCCTGCATATAGTAGATGTTTAATAGATATTTGCTAAATGAATGAATACAAGCTTTCAATTGATAAATTTTGTCTCATTCTGGCATTTGGTTTGGAGTTACTATTTCTATATTAATTCTCAATGTTCATATCCTCACAAAATGGCTTTGAGTGTTATGTTCCTATGTGAATATTTCACCTTCGTGAGATCACCAAGGAGATACCTTTTAACCTTTCTTCTTGCCTGGTAGGGTCAGTTTTTCCAAGTTTTAAAGTATGATATGAAGTCCCCCATGGTATACTCTTTTCTTCAAAATTATATCTGAAGGAAATTCTCTGTGAGGTATTGAGGTATTGAATAAAGTCATTTTGAAAGTATGGGCTACATTCTGGCACTTAGAATTAGAAGCTCTAATTCTATCTCTGTGTTGTAGAAATTTCACTTTGGAAATAGCTTGTATAAGAGATGTCACCTAATCGTCTATCCAGTGCTCCTCATTTTTCATGTTACATCTGTTTGTGTGATGATTTAATTACTGTTGGTCTTCTCCACTAGTCTGAAGAAGGCAGCCACACGCCAGTTTCTGCTCACCTTTACATTCCTAAAAGCCCTACATAGTATGCAGGACTTAACAGGTACTCCATAGTATTTGTTAAATAAGTGAATTTTCTCTAAGTGATGCTCTATAGTCATCAGTGTTAGAGATTTAAAGGTAAACAAGATGTCCTCCTTCTCCTCAAAAAGTATAGTTAATACAAATATGCAAATAACTATGATGCTAGGTCTATTGAGGTAATTATGGGCTTCAAGCTTACAGTTAGTACTGACAAAAATATGGAAACTCTTTCCATAGTATTCAGGAGAATTCAGATAAATGTACAAATGTCAATTAAGCAACCTTCTCTATTTCTCCTAACTAGGTAAATAATGAATCTCTGTCTCTCTTTTTTTTTTTTTTTTTAACATCTTTATTGGGGTATAATTGCTTTACAATGGTGTGTTAGTTTCTGCTTTATAACAGAGTGAATCAGTTATACATATACATATGTTCCCATATCTCTTCCCTCTTTGTCTCCCTCCCTCCCACCCTCCCTATCCCACCCCTCCCTATATGATATCACTCATATGTGGAATCTAACAAATAATACAAATGAATCTATATATAAAACAGAAATAGGCTCACAGACATAGAAAACAAACTTATGGTTATAAAGAGGAGAGAGAGGGGTAGAGGGACAAATTAGGAGTATGGGATTAACAAACTACTATACATAAAATAGATAAGCAACAAGGATTTACTGTACAGCAAAGGGAATTATATTCAATAACTTGTAACGGAATATAATCTGCAAAAAAAATAATCACTATGCTGTACACTTGCAACTTACCCAATATTGTAAATCAACTATACTTCAATTTAAAAAAAGGCCACACTACTATTTTACTTTTTATAATAGCAAATATACTATTCTTAAAACACATACAAATAATGTAATGGTATTTTAAAATCATATTTTAGATGCAGTGGGAGTGTTTATGCTTGAAATAATAACTTCTTGCTAAAATAAGTAACTGATTCTAATTTGTTTTCTAATTCTGGATTTTTGTATGTTGAGCTTGCTTTGAATCACCGTTTGCTTTTCTTTAAGGCTTCACATTGACTTTCTTCTAGTTGAGCTTTTGTCTCTTCTTCCCCCAAAGCCTTAATTTCCTTGTAATTTGTACCAGGGTATTTACCCATATAGAGGTGCACAAAAAGGTACTAAGATCCCTAGGTACCTTGCAGCATAAGTGCTACCCTCTTGCAATGTCACTATTGCTCTGAAAATCTTGCAAAATACTCCCTACTGACTGTAGAAACCCTTACTTACAAATTCTTCCCTGGTAGAATCTCTTGGAATACATTCCCTTCCAAATGGTCCTGGTGAGTTTCTTGATTGACAGACTTGACAAAATATTAATAAGGTGGCCTCATAATTCATTACTGTCAAAAGCCAATTCAGAAGACCTGAGGCTATTGGCCTAATTCTGTTATTAAAGTTATTGATGTCTACTATATACCTAGCCCTTTGCTAAGTGTAAGGAAGATAAGAAGGCACAATGCCTGCCCTCTTTTTCTTATGGTGTAGGAGAGGAAAAGCAAAGTACACAGTAATTTATACAATGAAAGCTATATGCCAAATGGATGGGCAAGCCAACTTTTAATCTGGGAGCCAATTGACTTGCCACTGCCAATGGTCTGCAAGTATCTTCTCATTTGGGAATTGGCTTTCAAACCATAAGCCTATGCATCAGTTCACAAAATACTTATGCCTTGTTCATGAGCAGAAATAAATAAATGAGCAGATGAGCGTGCCAGGGTACAGTTAATGCAGTTAGTATATACATTTGTCACTTGGGAGGAGTACAAGTCAAGAACTGGCAGAGGCAGCTGCTTAGGCAGCTCTGCTGTGATTTAAGCCACAATCTAAATACAACTGCAAGTTTCTGCCTCAGGGGACACGGGGACAGCTAAACAACCGACATCAGGTCATTTCCACAATTGTTATGGTGTCCACACTGTCCACACTGCCACAGAATGGCTTTAAGCAGGAAAATGGAATGATCAGATTTGGGTTTTTAGAAGAATGCTCTGCAGTGGATTAAGAGGGAGTAAAACCAGAGATAGAATGACTTATTAAGAGAACACCAGAGGGACTTCCCTGGTGGCGTAGTGGTTAAGAATCTGCCTGCCAAGGCAGGGGACACAGGTTCTATCCCTGGTCCGGGAAGATCGCACATGCCGTGGAGCAACTAAGCCTATGTGCCACAGCTACTGAGCCCACGCGCTCTAGGGCTCACATGCCACAACTATTGAGCCCGTGTGTGCTGCAACTACTGAAGCCTGCACTCCTAGTGCCCATGCTCCACAACAAGAGAAGCCACCACAATGAGAAGCCCACGCACCGCAATGAAGAGTGGCCCCTGCTCGCTGCAACTAAAGAAAACACCCGCATGTAGCAACAAAGACCCAACGTGTCCAAACATATAATTAAAAAAAAAAGAGAGAGAGAGAGTGGTGTTGGAGTGGTCTGGAGGAGAGAGGGTAGTGACCTTGAAGAGGTGGTAGCAGTGAGTAGAAGGGGTAGATTTGAGAGCTACTGCAGAGAGAATCGATTTAACTTGGGAAATGATTGGATATGGTTGTAGAAATGAGGGTGAAGGAAGAGTCAAGGATAAGTAACAGTTTCTGTCCAGGCAGTTGAAGTGATAAGCCATTATTCACTGAGCTAGGCGGAAGACCTAGTTCAAGGGGTGGGTGATGAATACAGTCTTAGACATGCTGAGTTTAAGGCACAGGAAACTCACCCAAGGGGAGATGGACAGGGGACAGTTGGACACACAGGTCTAGAGTTCAGGAGACAGGTTTCGGATGGATTCACAGATTTGAGAGTCATCAGTGGACAAGTCATTGAAACCATAGCAGAGGTTATGGATTAAAATGTGTCCACCCCCCATCACAAGCGGCCAGATTCCCACGTTGACATCCTAACGCCCCAGTATGTCAGAATGTGACCTTATTTAGAGAAGGGGTCTTTACAGAGGTAATCAAATGAAAATCAGGCCATTAGGGTGGGCCCAATTCCATATGACTGGTGTCCTTATAAAAAAGGGAAATCTGAACACACACACACACAGAGTGAAACACCATGTGAAGATGAAGGCAGATATTGGGGTGATGCTTCTACAAGCCAAAGAATGCCAAAGATTGTCAACAAATCACCATGAGCTACGCAAGAAGCATGGAATAGATTTCCTCTCACAGGCCTCAGAAAGGAAGCAACCCTGCTGACACCTTGATCTCAGACTTCTAGCCTTCAGAACTATGAGACAATACATTTCTGCTAGTTAAGCCACCAAGTTTGTGGTACTTTGTTACAGCAGCCCTAGTAAACTCTTACAGGAGGGAATGAGATCAGAGAGATGACTGAGAAATGCAGATAAGTAGGACTGAGGGGCAAGGAACCAATAATGTAAGGGATATGAACCTATGAAATAACGAAAGGGCTATGAGCCCCCAAAGTGGTGGGAAAACCAGAAGGATGTAACAATGTGGAAGCCAAAGACAGAGAATGAGTGAGAAAAGACAACCATGACACCAAGTGTGGCTTTAGTGACATGACAGTCATTGTTGACTCTGGAAAAAATACTATTGCTGTAATCACAGGGGCAATAGTGTTGGCATTTATTGAGAAAGGTGTGGGAGATGAGAAAGTGTGTGCAGAAAGTGTAGAGAGCATACAAATGCAAAGAAAACAATTTTCTACACAGAGATTTTGAAAATACAGAAATCGTATTCTTTTAATGAGTAGACAAACCATCCCAAATCTGTCATGTGGGAGATGGGGATGGACACATATGCTGATGCATGGTGGAGGAAGAAGACCAAGTCTCTCTGCCTTGGTTCATGGTATACTGGGGTAAAGAGGATGGGAAAACAGGTGAATTATAACAAAACATGGAAACACATACTGACAAATATATATATACTGAAAAATCCTGGGCTTAATGGAGATGAGGATCTGCAGGATGGATAGGTGGATGGATGGGTAGATGGGTGGGTGGGTGGGTAGTTGGATGGTTGGCTGCTAGCTGGCTGGCTGGCTGGTTGGATGGATAGATGGATGGATGGATGGATGGATGGAAGAAAAGATAGCAAAACCATGTAATTCAGGGTAGTTTTGTTTGAAGAAAGATAATCCTTTATTCACAGTGCAAAAAGTTCATAAAAATCATGCATAACTTTATAATTTATAATAGGAGAAGATGTGAAACTTTAAGTTCCTTGAAATCCTCCTACCCAGAATTCAGGGGAACTGGTTTGGCATGTTAATCACCTGCTCCCATGGCTGCTGCCAATGTTCAATCAAAATCCTCAATATAAAGGTAATTTATTTGCCAAAGAGGAGGAAAAATATTAAAGTATTTGTTCTGTTCCTTTGGTAAGCAAGTGAAAATAATTGATTCCCTGGGAATACTGTGTTCACCCATGTGAGGCAAATTACAGCAGCCCCACAAGTGTTAGAACACTCAGTGCACTGGTACTGACAGTTGAGCATAATATATTTAAACCTCTCTTGTAGAGGCAGCTCTTACAGTTTGCTAGTCACGTTCTCCTCTCGCAATCCTAAATTTATCTAATGGAAAGGAAGACCCTTCTTCTGATGTTCACACTGTCTGGAAGACGACTTAAATTTACTACACAGGCACTAGAATAAAGGGTCCTGCTAGCATCCCCTTTTAAACATTCCTGAATCCATCTCCTCTTGCCATCCTCACCTCTCCAACCCGCCCCACCCCCACCCTCGGACAACATCATGCCCTCGTTGGCTCCTTCTGACTGCCACGTGCTCCCAGCTCCCAGGGTTGCCCAGAGTTACTGCCATGTGAGGATGGAAGTTATCTGATATCAGAGAGAAAATTCTGGGTAACCCTTGACCTACACACCTAAAGCCCAGAGACTAATTTTCCTGGCTACTATTTGTCTCGGCTAGGGGAGGCTTGGCATTCATTCATTCATAAACCTTTACTGCAGGATCTCCTGTGTTCCAGACATTGACCTAGACTATAGAGGATGCAAAGAGGGTGAAGACCAAATCTCTCCGCCTTGGTTCATGGTACATCGGGGTGAAGAGGCTGGAAAACAGCTGAATTATTATCCAACATGGAAAGTGCTAATATACTGATAAATCTTGAGCTTAATGGAAATGAGGATCTGCAGGAAACTGGGTCCAGAGGGTATGAGAAATTGTAAGACCTCAGAAGAGGGAGCCATAATTACAGGGCAACTCTTCTTGGGAAACTAGTCAAAACCAGCTGGAAAACAGCCTGATGACTGCTTGTGGTCTGGAGGGTCAACTGTACCCTCTGCACTCAACAATGCTGAAGCTACATCATAATGAAGTGAATCTGAGCTTTGAGACCAATTGTGGTCACAGCTTTAAAAACCCTGTAACCAGCTCCTTTCCTCAAAGCCCCATCCTACAGAACCTAACCCCTCGTTTTCTCTCAGCCCCGTGTTCACTTTGTCTCAGAAAGTTTATTTTTCTTTATTAATATATGAACAAAATGCTGTAGGATTATGGAAGACTTTATATGTTTGTGTTACAAACATCAATGCCAAGCACAGGAGACCTGGCATGGAGGAGCTTTCTGTAGAGAAGAAAAGGATAGTTAGTCTGGTCATGAGCTCACTCCAGCATCCAACAAATACTTAGAAACTACTGTGTGCCAGGCAGTATGCTGAGTGCCACGGAGAGATGAACTGAAAAAACAGACATGGTCTCAGACTTTGTGAAGCTTAGCATAAGCGAACAAACACATAAACCTATGAATAAAACATGAGTAAGCAAATACATCAATAAATATTACAAATTCTAAGTACTATGGAGAAAGCAAGAAGGAATAGTGATAGAGAATAACAGAGTACAGGCTTATTATTGTGCTTCACTTGATTGAACTTTGGAGATACTGTTTTGTGTTTGTTTGTTTTTTTTTTTAACAAATTGAAGGTTTGTAGCAACCCTGCATTGTCAGATGATGGTTAGCATTTTTAGCAATAAAATATCTTTAAAGTATGTACATTTTTTAGACATAGTGCTATTGCACACTTAAGACAATACAGAGTAGTGTAAACATAATTTTTATATGCATTGGGAAACCCAAAATTCATGTCACTCACTTTATTGTGATATACCCTTTCTTGCAGTGGTCTGGAACCAAACCCGCAATATGTCCAAAGTACGCCTGAGTAGTCTAGGTTGATTGTCAAGGGAAGTCTCTCTGAGATTACAGGTAAACTGAGACCTTAGGATGACGAAAAGATAGACATGAAAAACAGAGGGAAGAGTGAATCAGGAAGCAGGAACAGCATGTGCAAAGACCCTGAGGTGGGAAAGAGCTTGGTGTGTTTT
>NW_006775731.1:955289-967034 GCF_000442215.2 Lipotes vexillifer
TGGGGTCCGAGCTTTCAGCCGCGGCTCGCGGCCGTCTCTGGAATCCGCGCTTTTAGCCGCGGCTTGCGCCCGTTCTCTTTTTTAACTGGAAGAAAGCAAGAGATCTTATATTAAATTCTGGGAGTTAAAACAGACAAAACCCAAAAGCATCTTTCTCCCTTAATTATCAAGTTTTGAAATTGCAAAATTATTTGACACTACACCTTGTTCTTTCTACATTCAAGCTCTTTTCCCAGACTTATTTGGCTTATTTCTGTGTTACTTGTGAAAAATGATCTCTGTCTATACTTTTTACTCTTTAATTCTAATTTTCGTTTGAATCATATGGGGTTTTTTTGTTTGTTTTGTTTTTTTGTTTTTGCGGCACGCGGGCCTCTCACTGCTGTGGCCTCACCCATTGCGGAGCACAGGCTCCGGACGCGCAGGCTCAGCGGCCACGGCTCACGGGCCCAGCCGCTCCGCGGCATGTGGGATCCCCCCGGACCAGGGCATGAACCCGTGTCCCCTGCATCGGCAGGCAGACTCTCAACCACTGTGCCACCAGGGAAGCCCGAATCATATGTTTTTATTTCTAGTCTCCTGCCTTCTTTCTATGATTCAGGCTCCACATTTTGGCTAGCAGTACCATGTGCCTGAGTTACCTTAGATCGTCCCACTTGCCAAAATAGCGTTCTGAATTTGTGATGTGTTAATTATAGAGAAGCAGGATTTTTTCTATTAAAAGTTTGAATCTCATTTCCTACAATAGATGCTAATTAAAATATATGAGACAACCATGGAAACACCAAGAATCCATACCAATAATTTATACATCTACTCAGATTAATCTTTAGCAAAGAGAAGATAACTTATCGATGAAGGCCACAGACCTTCTTCCTCTAAAAATACATGGGCAGACTTCCACTTCCAGCCAGGATTGAGTAAAGGACCAGGACCCTTCTACCTGAAACAATTTAAAAGCTGGGTAAAATCACAGTTTTTAGACCTTGGATACCAGGCAATGAAGAGATATGAAATGATTGAAGTGATACTATGATTACTCAAATTTCCGCCTAGACAGAGTTTTCAGATCACAGTGTGCAAAGAGGAAATCCATGCAGAGCCTAGCATTATCCTTGGGTTGAGAGGACAGGTCTGGGAGTCTGAGGAGGACAAGGCAGCTAAAGTTGCTGCAAGGCATAGTACCAGAGAGGAGAGAGCTGCACAGAGAGATGACTCTAGAGCTATGCATAGGGATCCTTTTAAATCTTCAGCAGAAGAAACCACCTGAAAAAATTAGAGTGAACAATCCTTGGAGCTCACACACAGCTGGGAATAGTTCCTTTTCCCATCAGTCACAGTAGAATCCTTATTATTCACAGGGCATGTGACACAGTATCAAGAACAGTTTTGCCTTAGTAATGGGGCAAAATTAGATTAAATGCTACTCTAGTCTTGCCCAAAAAGCTTAAAAGCAAGACCTGAAAGGATCAAACTCTTTCAAAGTTATTTAACTATATCCCAGTACAAAACTCAAGAATGCTTATAAGCATCTAAGTATCCAGCATCCAGCAAGGTAAAATTTATAGTGTCTGGCATCCAGTCAAAATCTTCCAGTGTACAAAGAAGTAAAATATCTTTGAAAATGAGGAGAAAACTCAATTAATAGAAACAAATCCAGAAATGACATATTATAGATTTAATAGACAAGACCGTTAAAATTTATTTTTTTTACATTCCATACGTTCAAGAAACTAGAAAATATATTGAGCTTATTTAGTAGAGACATTGAAGATATCTGTCTAAAATCAAACCTCTACAGATGAAAACTATAATAACTGAGATAAAAAATACCCTGGATGGTATTAACAATCAAGTAGACAGTGTGGAAGCAACAATTCATAAACCTGTAAACATAGCGATAGAAACTGTCAAAAATGAAACAAAGAGAAAAAAAAGACAAAAACAAAAGCATAGCATTCGTGAGCTGTGAGATAACTTCAAGCAGCCTAGTGTATATGTAATTGGAATCCCTGAAAAAAGGGCAGAGGGAGAAACAATTTTTGAAGAAATAATGGCCCAAATTTTCCAAATTTGATGAAAACTATAAACCCACAGATCCAGAATGTCAACAAACCTTAAGCACAAGAAACATGAAAAAAACTACACCAAGGGGAATAAGAAAGAAGAGTTATAGCATACTTTTTTCAGAAATAATAAAAGTGAGAAGATAGTGGAACAACATCTTTAAAGTATTGGAAGAAAACAACCCAGAATTCTATACACAGAGAAAATACTATTCAAAAAGGAAAACAAAAATAAATGTTTTTCAGATATCAAAACTTTAAAAAAAATCAGCAGCAGCAGAACTGCAAGAAATGTTAAGGAAAACCCTTACAGGAAAAAAGAAAATGGTATTAGTGGAAGCCTGAGTCTGCACAGAGAAATGAAAAGCACTAGAAATACTTACTGTGTGGGTTAATATGAAATGTCTTTTTTCATCTTATTTAAATCTCTTTAAATGATAATAGGTTATTTAAAGCAAGATAATAACAATGTATTATGGGATTTATAACATACGTAGAAGTAGAACATATGACAAAAATATCACAAAGGCCACGAAATGGAACTATACTATTGTATGGTTTGTATATTAAGTATAGTATCACTTAAAGGTATATAGAATCACTTAAAGATGGATAAGTGGTATAGAATGGTATAGAATCACTTAAAGATAAATAAGATAAAATACATACTATGATTCTTCAAAAACACAAGAAGCTATAACAAATAGGCCAACAAAGGAAAGAAAAGGAAATCATTTTAAAATATCACACACAATGCAGAAAAAGAGGAAAAATAGGAATAAAGAACAGATGTAATAGATAGAAAACTGAACCAAATGCATCAATAATTCTGTTAAACATAAATGGACTAAAAACCCCAATTAAAAGACAATAATTAACAGATTGCATTAAAAAAGCAAGACTGAACTATTTGTTGCCATTTTAATTATAAAGAAAAATTAAGTTCAAAGTAAAAGGATGGAAAAATATATATTAAGCTAATGCAATCAAAAGAGAGTTGGAGTGTCCATATTAATATTAAACAAATTAGAGTTCAGAGCAAAGAATATTACAAGGTATAAAGAAAGATATTTCTTAGTGATAAAGTGCTAATTAATCAAGAGGACACACCATTACTAAATGTTTGTGCTGTAGTAAAAAAACTTACAAATTCATAAATCAAATACTGATACAATTACAAGAAGATAAGAATATACAATTTGGGGCAGAGATTCCAATACTTTTCTCAATAATCGATAGTACAAGTAGACAGAAAATCAGTAAGGATATAAAAAACTTGAATCACACCATAAATCAACTTGACCTAATTGACATTTAAAACACTCCATCCAACAACAGGAGAATATACATCCTTTTCAAGTGTTGACAGAACATCTACCAAAATTGACTCTCTTCTGAGCCACGGAGCAAGTCTCAAATTTAAAAAACATTCTTATTACACCCCGTTCTCTGACTATGATGGAATTAGTTTAGAAATAAATATTAGAAATATATTGGAAAAGTCCTCAAATATAAGGAAACTAAATAACACACTTATCTACGACTCCTGGGACCAAGAAGAAATGAAAAAGGGAAATTAGAGATTATTTTGAACTGAGTAGAAATAGAAAAAATATTAAAATTTGTACCAATGAAAATTTGCCACCAAAATAATAATCTTAGTTTTCACATTTATGCAACTAGAGAAAGACAAATTAATCACAAAGTAAGTAGAAGAAAGTAAATAATAAAGTTTAGAGCAGAAGTCATTGAAATTCAAAACAGAAAAACAATAGAAAAAAGTTATTGAGGAAGAAAGCTGGGTGTTTTTTGTTTTGAGATCAATGAAACTAATAAAGCTCTAGCAAGACCGGTCAGGGATAAAGGAGAAAAGAAACAAATTATCATTATCAGGAATAAGAGACATCACTACAGATTCTACTAATATAAAAGAATATAAAGGAAATACTATGAATAATTTTATGCCATTAAATTCAATTAGTTAAATAAAATATACAAATTCCTTAAAAGTTGCACACAGTAGACATTTACTCAAAAGGAAATACACAACCTGAATAGCTTCATATTTAGCTCCTGTGCGTCCGGAGCCTGTGCTCCGCAACGGGAGAGGCCACAACAGTGAGAGGCCCCCGTACAACAAAAAAAAAAAAAAAAAAAAAAAAAACTACTGACCAGTATCCCTCATGAATATAGATACACAGATTCTTAATAAATTTTTGTCAAATAATCAATGGTATATAAAATAGATAACACATTATGACCATGTGAGGTCTAGAAATGCAAAATTAGTTTGAAAAAAAATCAGTGTGATTCACCACAAAGAGAAAGGAAAACAACGTTCCAGGGTATGCAGAAAAAGCATTTTCCAAAATCCAACACCCTTCCTAATAAAAGCTACATCATACTTAGTGGTAAAACACTGAACGCTTTTCTTCTAACGTAAGAGGAACATGGTAAGAAGGATGTCCATTTTCACCATTTCTATTCAGCATTGCACTGGAAGTTTTAGTTAGTGAAATAAAGCAAGAAAAAGGAATTAAAGACATGCTGCTTGGAAATTAAGAAGCACAGTTATCTTACTCATAAACTCTATGGTCATCTATGTAGAAAATGCTGTGGAATCTCCAAAAAAGATCCTAGAGCTAATAAAGGATTTAACAAGGCTGTAGGATACAAGATCAATATATAAATATCAGTTGTATTTTTATGTACTATCAATTAACAATCAGAAATTGAAATTAAAAACAATATCATTTACAATAGCAGCAAAAATATGAAATGTTTAGGGATATATCTAATAAAAATATGGAAGACCTATATGCTGAAAACAAAATATTGCTACTGAGAGAAATTATATAAGTGAGTGACGAACACTATACTATACACTATATGCTATACTGTGTTCATGGATCAGAAAGCACAATATTATTATTTGTTTTAATTTTATTGGAATAGAGTTGATTTACAGTGCTGTGTTAGTTTCAGATGTACAGCAAAGTGATTCAGTTATACGTGCACATATATTCATTCTTTTTTAGATTCTTTTCTCATATAGGTTATCACAGAATATTGAGTAGAGTTCCCTATGCTATACAGTAGGTACTTTTTGGTTATCTATCTTATATATAGTAGTATGTGTATGTTCATCCCAACTCCTGATTTATCCCTCCTCCACCACGTTTCCCCTCTGGTAACCATAACATTGTTTTTGATATCTGTAAGTCTGTTTCTGTTTTGTAAATAAGTTCATTTGTATCATTTTTAAAATTAGATTCCACATATGAGTGATATCATATTATATTTATCTTTGTCTGACTTACTTCACTTAATATGATAATCTCTAGGTCTATCCATGTTGCTGCAAATGACATTATTTCATTCTTTTTTTATGGCTAATATTCCACTGTATATATGTACCACATCTTCTTTATCCATTTGGTGGACATTTAGCTTGCTTCCATGTCTTGGCTATTGTAAATAGTGCTACAGTGAACACTGGGGTGCATTATCTTTTTGGATTATGGTTTTCTCCAGATATATGCCCAGGAGTGGGATTGCTGGATCATATGGTAGTTCTATTTTTAGTTTTTTAAGGAACCTCTGTACTGTTCTCCATAATGGTTGTACCAATTTACATTCACACCAACAGTGTAGGAGGGTTCCCTTTTTTCCACACCCTCTCCAGCATTTATTGTTTGTAGACTTTTTGATGATGGCCATTCTGACCAGTTTGAGATGATACCTCATTGTAGTTTCGATTGCATTTCTCTGATAATTAGTGAGGTTGGGCACCTTTTCATGTGCTCTTTGGCCATCTGTATGTCTTCTTTGGAGAAATGTCTATTTAAGTCTTCTGCCCATTTTTTGATTGGGTTGGGGTTTTTTTGAAATAGAGCTTCATGAGCTGTTTGTATATTTTGGAGATTAATCCCTTGTCAGTCACTTCATTTGTACTTTCTCCCATTCTGTGGGTTGTCTTTTCATTTTGCTTGTGGTTTCCTTTGCTGTGCAGAAGCTTTTAAGTTTAATTAGGTCCCATTTATTTATTTATTTATTTATTTATTTTCATTACTCTAGTAGGTGGATCAAAAAAGATATTGCTGCAATTTATGTCAAAGAGTGTTCTGCCTATGTTTTCCTCTAAGAGTTTTATAGTGTCTGGCCTTACATTTAGGTCTTTAATCCATTTTGAGTTTATTTTTGTGTATGGTTTTAGAGAATGTTCTAATCTCATTTTTTTACATGTAGCTATCCCATTTTCCCAGCACCACTTATTGAAGAGACTGTCTTTTCTCCATTGTATATGCTTGCCTTCTTTGTCATTGATTAATTGACCATAGGTGCATGGGTTTATTTCTGGGCTTTCTATCCTGTTCCATTGATCGGTGTTTCTGTGTTTGTGCCAGTACCATACTGTTTTGATTACTGTAGCTTTGTAGTATAGCCTGAAGTTAGGGAATCTGATTCTTCCAGCAACACTTTTCTTTCTCAGAAGTGCTTTGGCTATTTGGAGTCTTTTGTATTTACAAATAGATTTAATTTTTTTTTCTCTAGTTCTGTGAAAAAATGCCACTGGTAATTTGATAGGGATTGCATTGGATCTGTAGATTTCCTTGGGTAGTATAGTCATTTTGACAATATTGATTCTTCCAATCCATGAACATATTATATCTTTCCATCTGTATGTGTCATCTTCAATTTCTTTCATCAGTGTATAAGAGTATAAGTCTTTTGTCTCCTTAGGTAGTTTTAGTCCTAGGTATTTTATTCTTTATGATATGATGGTAAATAGAATTGTTTCCTTAAGCACAATACTATTCAGATACCAATTCTCCCCAGATTTATCTATAAAGTCAACTTAATACAAATGAAAATCCCAGTTATGTTTTTGGTAGAAATTTATAAGCTGATTCTAAAATTCACATGGAAATGCAAAGAAACTGGAATAGCCAAAACAGTTTTATTTTATTTTATTTTATTTAAAATTTTTATTTTATATTGGAGCATAGTTGATTAACAATGTTGTGTTAGTTTCAGGTGTACAGCAAAGTAATTCAGTTATACATATACTTGTATCTATTCTTTTTCAAATTCTTCTCCCATTTAGGTTATTACAGAATATTGAGCAGAGTTCCCTGTGCTATACACTTGGTCCTTGTTGGTTATCTATTTTAAATGTAGTAGTCCAAAAAAGTTTTTTAAAAGATGAATAAAGTTGGAGGACTTACAGCTCCTAATTTCAAGACTTATGATAAAGCTATAGTAGTCAAAAGACTATGGCATTAGTGTCAAAGCCAAGAAATAGATCAGGATAGATAGTTCAGAACTAGAGCTCCACATAAATGGTTAATTGGTTTTTGACAAAGGTGCAAAGGCAATTCCAAGGATAGTCTTTCAACAAATAATCCTGGACTAACTGAATATACATATGCACAAATATGAAACTGAACAATATATTGCACCATATACGAAAATGAGTCAAAATGGATCATAAACCTAAATGTAAGATGTAAAAATTTAGAAAAAATATTATAGGGTAAAATCTTTCTGACCACTGGAAGAATCCTAAAACGTAAAGAGGAAGCTTTTTGGAGTAATAGATATATCCATGATCTTGATAGTATGATGATGGTTTTGTGCTTGTATTCATATGTCAAAACATATAAAATTGTACATTTTAAGTCATGCAGTTTATTTTATGCCACTTATTTCTCAATAAAATGGTTTAAAAAACACATGGGCAGATACAGAATTTTACATGTAATTACAAATGGGTGGATAGATTACCTTGAAGCCCAACAGTGAGAATCCTTGCCTGGGAGTAAGTAAATAAAAATAAGCAATCATTTTCTGACGAACCAAAATAATACTAATAGTAGTAATTATAATAGCTAACACAGCACTTAATATGTGTCAGGCACTTTTCTAAGTGATTTACATTTTAAGTCATTTAAAACTTTTGGTAACCATATGATATATGTAGTATTATTCTCTTAATTTTACACACTGAGGCAAAGGTTTCAGCAACTTGTCCAAAGTAACCCAGCTAGTTTGTAACTGATCTGGCATTCAAATATAGACATTTTGGCATTTTCACTCCAGGGTCAGTGTCCTGAATCAACTTCCTAAATTGTCTCTCTAAGATGAAGCCTTCTTTAATGATAAGGGTGGTGTGTATGCCACCACTTTTCTTTTCAAATCAAGTATAATAATAGGACTTTTATAAATACAAATTGAGCCTAGCGGATTTTGAAATTAAGTAATCCCTTTTTTCCAATACAGTTTAGGAAATCATGGATCAGATATCTTCATTATCATAGGTGATATCTAAAGAAGTTTTCATTGCCAAAAATCAACCATATCTAACTGGGCTAGGAAAAGCAGTACTTTTTAAAAATAAGAACCTTAAGAAAGAGGAGTAAACAAGCATTTTCCCATTCAAAGTACTAGAAAAACTAGAAAAGAGAATTTGGGCTGCCATGTGTGTTGGTTGACCACTGATAGCTCATTAACACTTATTTAAGCATTTCCTCTAGGTATTTGAGCTTCTTATTAAATTTACACATTCTTCACAGAAACTCCTGTCATTCATGGAATTTGTCTCAAGAAAGCCAGTTTTTCAGAAGTGATTTGTATGTATCACAAATCAAATTTCTTTATTCAAGTGCTGTCTCAATAAACTTCTGTCTACCAGACAGGTTCAGTCTAATATAGATCCGTTCCCTCAGAGGAATTCACAAAGTTGCTAACACAAGAAAGTTTTATATATCTTAAGGAAATGTATTTCTCAGTTTATTTTATTTTCTCGTGTTAATTTTGTTTGTTTGATTGTCTGGCAAAGATCCCTCTCAAAAACTAAGTAGTATAAGGATTACTCACTATGAGGACAGGACTGTTTGTTATTTGCTAGCAGTATTGATCGTGTACCATATCCTGGTCACTGGGTTGCCATTTTTCATACATTATCTCATTTAATATTCATAACAACTTGAAGAAACTAAATTTTTGAAAGATTAAGTAAATTGTGCAAGGTCATAGAGCTAGTAAGTGGAGGAAAAGATCTGGATCCATGCATACCTGATTCTAGGCCTTTCAGATCTTTCAGTTCTTAAAGGGTCTATTGATATAATTCTTTATTGAAGTATAGTTCATTTACAATATTGTGTTAGTTCCAGGTGTACATCAAAGTGATTCAGATATCCACCTGTACATCAGGTGATTCAGGTAGATTCTTTTTCAGATTCTTTTCCCTGTTAGGTTATTACAAAATGTTGAGTACAGTTCCCTGAGTTCCCTGTGCTATACAGTAGGTGCTCGTTGGTTATCTGTTTTATATATAGTAGTATGTACATGTTAATCCCAACTTCCTAATTTATCCCCCCACCTTTCCCTTTGGTAACCATAAATTTGTTATGGTCAATAGTTTTTACTTCAAAAATACTTCTAAAAGTAATAGAATGATTTTATGTAAAACTCTTTTGAGTTTGCTGTTGAATCCAAAGATAAAAATGAAGGGAGAAATGACCTGACATTAATACATGTAAGAGGCTTAGATGGTAAAGTATTTTCAAAGTGTTGCAAATATAAGGCTCTTTGGGTGTTGATTTGGCAGTAAAGTTTGGGATTCTGTCATAAATATACCTGTTCTGCCAGTCTTTAAAAGATCTTTGTACAGTACAACTCCTCCTTCTACCAACTCAGTTTCTTCTATCATCTGCAGCATATGGATGGATGCTGTACCTATTTGAAAATACTCAAAATAAATCAAGACATAAATTAATAAGTGAAAGGACAGAAGATGTTCTTTGGTTTTCAGAAATCTGAGAGTGTGATTATTTTTTTATAAAAAGAAAACCTGGTGAAGATACAGGGATCATTCTCAGCAAATGAAACTCGTTTGACGAAGTGTCAAAGTGTATTTATTGATGATGTCCCCAAATAATGTCCTAATTCACTCCTGGATTTATTGTGGAGAAATATCCAGGAGTCATTCATAATACCTGAGGACACCACTAGCATTAAATGGGTAGATGTGGGATGACAACAGCTAGGCATAGAGCAATCTATGGCCTGTCTCCCACAAACACCAGTAGTGTCCCATTAGGAAACATTATATGCTGTAACCATTTCAGGATGCTCTTACCATCACCTTCATGCTGGGGACAGATCTCTGTAAAATACTATTATGCTTATATTGTATGTCTGTAAAGTACTCAGTATAGCTCTGCTTAGCTCTTTACAAAACCCAAACCTTTAGCTAAAGAGGAAGAAAACTTTTGTCTTTTCTATCTCAGTTTCCTCTCCTGTCTAACTCATCATATAAGGCCTCTGAATGGTCCCATCAGTATTTTCTTACCTAGAAGTAGTTATCAGTAGCAAATAAATCATTCTTGCTTTCCATACAAGTATTTTAAAAAGAAGTAACCTGGATTCCTTTGAAATACCTTTATTTCAGCAAGGGTGCCTTTGAATCCTTAGCGTATTTAGGGTTTTAAGTTTTTATTCTTCACAAAAATATTTTTTTCCTTTTGCCCTGTCACTCTAGAGCTCTAGCATTGAAAACAGAACCTTGTGTTCGGAAAACCCCTGCATATTTATTGGCCTTGAAAGTATGCAACACATCTAGCCACATAATTGAAAATAATAAGGCCACGATAAATGGGATGGCCCCAGGGTAAAACACCCAAGGGATTCAATTGGTGTCGCTTTGCATCAATGTCCATGCATCATGGTAATTGAGGTAACATAACCAATTACCACATTTTAATTAGAGTTCTAAGAACTTGAGAAAATTTGCAATGATGAGACAGCTCACTTTAGAAAGAAAAAAAGCAAAGAAAGAAAGAATGAAAGAAAATTGGGGGGGGGGAATCCCACATATTTTGTTACCCAGGCTTGTTTCTTGCAAGAAGAGGTTACATAACATGATGTTTTGTGAGTCTTCTTTATTTCTAAAGCTTTTTCTATCTCTCAGTCTTATTATTTGGTGATGCATTTTGAGACACCAAGTATTTTAAAGTGCCATTTTGTGACTAAAGCAATAGCATTCTCACCCTCTTATGACTGATGATTTTAGAAATTTATGACCAAAGAAATTCCCTAGAATATGCCTTGGCTTATAATTTCATTTCCCATCTAAGTGTTTCTCATCATCATAATTTAGGGATATATTCTAAGTTTTAAGTCAGTGTCTGAACACAGTGACACATTATTAAATTACGTATTTCTCTGGCTCTGGTTGCTAAACAAAAATAGACCTAGATTCCACCCCCATCGAAATTAAAAGCAGAAAGAATTATAGCATTTAGAAAATAATTTTGAATTGTGGCAATTATTTTTATAATGGTAGAGTTTAAGTGAAAAACCTCCTGTAAAATTTTAGTGCTGCTACATAATCAAGTAATTATGTAATTACTTATACTTAATTACTTACAAGAGAGATGGTTGTTAAAAAATCTTTATACATGTCAAAAACAACTTTCTTCCTTTAGAGTATTTCTAGCCAAGCTTCAAATACCAAATCTTTTTTAAAAGTAGTTTCCAATAGATTTATTTTTCTTTCATATATCCCTTACCATTTTTCTTCAATGTATGAAAGTGCATTATATACATCTCTACATGTCCTCTCTCCTGTTTCCACTCATAATAGCCAAAAAAAAGGAAGGAAGGCAGGGAAAGA
>NW_006775731.1:967044-996231 GCF_000442215.2 Lipotes vexillifer
GAAAGAGGGGCAGAGGGAGGGTGGAAAGGGAAAGGGGGAAAGGAAGAAAGATGGAAAGAAACAATTTTAAATTACAGTTGAAGATCTTGAGGTTAAATATAAGAAACGTGTCCTTAATGTGAGCATTTCCAGTAGACAGTAAATTTTCAAGAGAAGTTGAGGAATTTTCTTTCCTTGAGTATTACAATAGAATGTGGTGACTAAGAGCTTGGGCCAGACTTTGCCACTTAGTTTCTGTGTGGTTGTGGCAACTTATTTAACTTTTCTATGCCTCAGCTTCTTCATATGTGAGATGGAGATAACAGTAATACCTACCTTGGGTTTGATAAGGTTTAAATGAATGAATAGGTGAAAAGTTCTTTGAACAACTACTGCCACAGTGTCAATAAATGTTAGCTGCTATTATTGTTTATGTTATTGTAGGAACCAAGTCTTATTTATCTTTTAGTTATCTAGAAATTAATACATTGTGTGGCATACTAGGCAATTAATATATTTTTGCTTAATAAACACATGAACAAATGACAGAGAAGTGAGTAGTTGAGGAAATCCTGAATTAAGTGATAGATTCCATGGTTGGCATAACCACTCATGCTTATCTTCCTCCTTTTCATTCAGAATTGGCCAGAGCATTATTTTGTTCTTTTTTATGGCTGAGTAATATTCCATTGTGTATATATACCACATCCTCTTTATCCATTCCTCCCTCAATGGACATTTAGGTTGCTCCCATGTCTGGCTACTGTAAATAATGCTGCCATTTGCAGCAACATGGATGGGCCTAGAGACTGTCATACTGAGTGAAATAAGTCAGAAAGACAGATATCATATGATATCACTTATCTGTGGAATCTAAAAAAATGGTACAGATGAACCTATTTACAAAACAGAAATAGAGTCACAGATGTAGAAACCAAACTATGGTTACCAAGGGGAAAAGTGGTGGGAGGGATAAATTGGGAGATTGGGATTGACATATCCACACTACTATACATAAAATAGATAACTAATAAGAACCTACTGTATAGCCCAGGGAACTCTACTCAATATTCTGTAATGACCTATATGGAAAAAGAATCTAAAAAAGAGTGGGTATATGTATATGTATAACTGATTCACTTTGCTGTACAGCAGAAACTAACACAACATGTAAATCAGTTGTACCCCAATAAAAATAAATTAAAAGAAAAAGAATTGGCCAAAGCTAAACTAGTTGAATTAATTAGCCACACTCCTCTCAGCACTGGTTGATTTAGTTGATTTTCTCTATTATTCTGTTTTCAATTTCATTGATTTTTGTTCCAATTTTTACTATTTCTTTTTTCCTGCTTGTTTTAGAGTTAAATTGCTCTTTTTTTCTCAGTTTCCTAAAGTAGGAGCTTAGATTACTGATTTTTAGAACTTTCTTCTTTTCTAATATAGGCATTTAATGCTATAAATTTCCCTCTAAGCACTACTTTCGCTGCATCTCAGAAATCTTGATAAATTACATTTTCATTTTTATTTAGTTTAAAATATTTTAAGGGACTTCCCTGGTGGTGCAGTGGTTAAGACTTCACCTTCCAATGCAGGGGTGTGGGTTCAACCCCTGGTCGTGGAGCTAAGATCCCACATGCCTTGTGGCCAAAAAACCAAAACATAAAACAGAAGCAATATTGTAACAAATTCAATAAAGACTTTAAAAAATGGTCCACATCAAAAATAAAATCTTTAAAAAATAAATTAAAAAATATTTTAAACTTTCTCTTGATATTTCTTTAACTGTGTTATTTAGAAGTTTGTTGTTTAATCTCCAAATATTTTGGAATTTTTCAGCTTTCTGTTATTGATTTCTAGTTTAATTCCATTGTGGTCTGAGAACATACATTGTGTGATTTCTATTCTTTTAAATTTGTTAAGGTGTGTTTTGTGGCTCAGAATGTGGTCTGTCTTGGTAAATGTTCCATGTGAGTTTGAGAAGAATATGTATTCTGCTGTTGTTGAATAAAATATTCTACAAATGTCAATTAAGGTCAAGTTGATTAAAGTGACAGAGTGACATGGACATATATACACTACCAAATGTAAAATCGTTAGTTAGTGGGAAGCAGCCACATAGCACAGCTCGGTGCTTTTTGACCACCTAGAGGGGTGGGATAGGGAGGGTGGGAGGGAGGGAGACACAAGAGGGAAGAGATATGGGGATATATGTATATATATACAGCTGATTCACTTTGTTATAAAGCAGAAACTAACACACCATTGTAAAGCAATTATACTCCAATAAAGATGTTAAAAAAAAACAAAGATCAGGTTGATTGATAGTGTTATTCAAGTCAACTATTTCCTTACTAGTTTTCTGCCTGATTGACATATCACTTACTGAAAGAATGTTGATTAATCTATCAGTTACCGAAAGAGCTAAGATCAGAAGTCCTCAGCACTAGTTGAAATCCAGCCATAATAATGGATTTTCTGTTTCTCCTTGCAGTTCTGTCAGTTTTTGCTTCATGTATTTTGATAGCCTCTTGTTGGATACATACATGTTTAGGATTATTGTCTTCTTGAAGAATTGATCCCTTTATTATTATACTGCCCCTTTTTATCCCTGATAATTTTCCTTGTTTTTTGAGTCTGCTTTGTCTGAAATATATATAGCTACTCCAGCTTTCTTTTTTGTTGTTGTTGTGTTGGAAGTCATTTCAATTTTTTTAAATTTTATTTTAAAAATTTTATTCCAGATTTCTTTTGATTAATGTTAGTATGGTATATCTTTATCCATTCTTTTAACCGTTCTGAGTCTTTGCATTTAAAGTGAGGTTCTATAGACAACATATTGTTGAGTCTTATTCTTTTATCTATGCTGAAAATCTCTAGCTTTTAATTGCATTATTTAGATCATCCACATTTAAAGTGATTATTAATATAGTTGGATTAATATCTATCATGTTTGGTTTTTTCCCTTTGTATTCCTAGAAATGCCTGAATTCTATAATTGAAATTGTTATTGATATTGATTTCATTGTATATATAATTACATGTTATATACATATTATATACTATAATGTTATATATGTTATAGTGTATATAACGAATATATGTTATATTATTTTGCTGTAACTAATGATAATATTCAACAAGTGTTTAAAATTTGAATTTCCAACAAATATTTACAAGATAGCCATAAGCTAACTTTTGTTAAAAATCTCCTTCCAAATCTGTAGGGCTGTCTTTTCTTCTGCCCTCTTAAATACTACAGGTAATGACTGGTTGAGAACAGCATAAATTTATATCATTTCTTTTAAGAAATAGTAAATTATCCAAAAATGGGAAAGAAATAATGCTTACAAATTATTTGTATCCCATATATAAAGATAGAACACAATATAGAACACAAAATCAAAATGTATATCATTCTAAACATAAAGATTCTAAAAGAATTTTGTTGACGTATAGAAGTAATTCATTTGTTAACAGAAGTCATAATTCTTTTTTATTCAAACAGAAAGTCACAAAAATTATATTCATCCTCATCAGTTCACTCAGTCCCATGTAATTAATGTTTTTTTCATCTTGATCTTTTGTTAGCACTTTTATGAATTCATCAGTTTTCCATTAGAGTTCTGAAAATGCTTATTCATTCAGTTCAGCGGTATAGTCAGTTACCAGAAACCTGTGCTTGTCAGAGTCTTTTCCATGAATTCCTTGAAGATGAAACCCTTTTATAGGAACATTTTTGAAAAAGCATCAGAGTACACCCAGAACTGTCTGTAAATGACAAAAGACTTAAAAATGACCACGGTTAAAGATTTGATGACAGTTCATAATAAGGCAATTGACAAGGAAATTTAGTTATTTCTGAGATGAACATTTTAAAATAACCACTAGAATTATGACTTATAACATTATACCAGAACATATAATATTTTTAGGAATTTCATGTGATGTCTGAAACATTTATATTAACATATTTCCATACAAATAACCCACAGAAACTTTAGTATTAGTTGTTTTTCTTTAATTTAATTTAATTTATTTTTTTATACAGCAGGTTCTTATTAGTCATCAATTTTATACACATCAGTGTATACATGTCAATCCCAATCGCCCAATTCATCACACCACCATTGCCACCCCCCACAGCTTTCCCCCCTTGGTGTCCATATGTTCTCTACATCTGTGTCTCAATTTCTGCCCTGCAAACCGGTTCATCTGTACCATTTTTCCAGGTTCCACATATACACGTTAATATACGATATTTGTTTTTCTCTTTGTGACTTACCTCGCTCCGTATGACACTCTCTAGATCGATCCAGGTCTCTACAAATGACCCAATTTCATTCCTTTTTATGGCTGAGTAACATTCCATTGTATATATGTACCACATCTTCTTTATCCATTCGTCTGTCTATGGGCATTTAGGTTGCTTCCATGACCTGGCTATTGTAAATAGTGCTGCAATGAACATTGGGGTGCATGCATCTTTTTGAAGTATGGTTTTCTCAGGGTATATGCCCAGTAGTGGGATTGCTGGATCATATGGTAATCCTATTTTTAGTTTTTAAAGGAATTTCCATACTGTTCTTAATAGTGGCTGTATCAATTTACATTCCCACCAACAGTGCAAGAGGGTTCCCTTTTCTCCACACCCTCTCCAGCATTTGTTGTTTGTAGATTTCCTGATGATGCCCATTCTAACTGGTGTGAGGTGATACCTCATTGTAGTTTTGTTTTGCATTTCTCTAATAATTAGTGATGTTGGGCAGCTTTTCATATGCTTCTCGGCCATCTGTATGTCTTCTTTGGAGAAATGTCTATTTAGGTCTTCTGCCCATTTTTGGATTGGGTTGTTTGTTTCTTTAATATTGAGCTGCATGAGCTGTTTATATATTTTGGAGATTAATCCTTTGTCCACTGATTCATTTGCAAATATTTTCTCCAATTCTGAGCATTGTCTTTTCGTCTTGTTTATGGTTTCCTTTGCTGTGGAAAAGCTTTGAAGTTTCATTAGGTCCCATTTTTTAATTTTTGTTTTCATTTCCATTACTCTAGGAGGTGGATCAAAAAAGATCTTGCTGTGATTTATGTCAAAGAGTGTTCTTCCTATGTTTTCCTCTAAGAGTTTTATACTGTCCGGTCTTACATTTAGGTCTCAAATCCATTTTGAGTTTATTTTTGTGTATGGTGTTAGGGAGTGTTCTAATTTCATTCTTTTACATGTAGCTGTCCAGTTTTGCCAGCACCACTTATTGAAGAGACTGTCTCTTCTCAATTGTATATCCTTGCCTCCTGTGTCATAGATTAGTTGACCATAGGTGCGTGGGTTTATCTCTGGGCTTTCTATCTTGTTCCATTGATCTGTGATTCTGTTTTTGTACCAGTACCATATTATCTTGATTACTGTAGCTTTGTAGTATAGTCTGAAGTCAGGGAGTCTGATTCCCCCCACTCAATTTTTTTTTTCTCTCAAGACTGCTTTGACTATTTGAGGTCTTTTGTGTCTCCATACAAATTTTAAGATTTTTTTGTTCTAGTTCCAAAAAAATGCCATTGGTAATTTGATAGGGATTGAATTGAATCTGTAGATTGCTTTGGGTAGTATAGTCATTTTCACAATATTGATTGTTCCAATCCAAAAACATGATATATTTCTCCATCTCTTGGTATCATCTTTAATTTCTTTCATCAGTGTCTTATACTTTTCTGCATACAGGTCTTTTGTCTCCCTAGGTAGGTTTATTCCTAGGTATTTTATTCTTTTTGTTACAATGCTAAATGGGAGTGTTTCCTTAATTTTTCTTTCAGATTTTTCATCATTAGTGTGTAGGAATGCAAGAGATTTCTGTGCATTAATTTTGTACCCTGCAACTTTACCTAATTCATTGATTAGCTCTAGTAGTTTTCTGGTGGCATTTTTAGGATTCTCTATAGTATCATGTCATCTGAAAACAGTGACAGTTTTACTTCCTCTTTTCCAATTTGTATTCCTTTTATTTCTTTTTCTTCTCTGATTGCCGTGGCTAAGACTTCCAAAACTATGTTGAATAATCGTGGCGAGAGCGGATACCCTTGTCTTGTTCCTGATCTTAGAGGAAATGCTTTCAGGCTGTCACCATTGAGAATGATATTTGCTGTGGGTTCGTTTTATATGGCCTTTATTATGTTGAGGTAGGTTCCCTCTATGCCCACTTTCTGGAGAGTTTTTATTCATAAATGGGGGTTGAATTTTGTCAAAAGCTTTTTCTGCATCTATTGAGATGATCATATGGTTTTTATTCTTCAATTTGTTAATATGGTGGATCACACTGATTGATTTGCATATATTGAAGAATCCTTGCATCCCTGGGATAAATCCCACTTGATCATGGTGTATGATCCTTTTAATTTGTTGTTGGATTCTGTTTGCTAGTATTTTGTTGAGGATTTTTGCATCTATATTCATCAGTGATATTGGTCTGCAATTTTCTTTTTTTGTAGTATCTTTGTCTGGTTTTCGTATCAGGGTGATGGTGGCCTCGTAGAATGAATTTGGGATTGTTCCTTCCTCTGAAATTTTTGGAAGAGTTTGAGAAGGATGGGTGTTAGCTCTTCTCTAAATATTTGATAGAATTCACCTGTGAAGCCATCTGGTCCCAGACTTTTGTTTGTTGGAACATTTTAAATCACAGTTTCAATTTCATTACTTGTGGTTGGTCTGTTCATATTTTCTGTTTCTTCCTGGTTCAGCCTTCAAAGGTTATACCTTTCTAAGAATTTGTCCATTTCTTCCAGGTTGTCCATTTTATTGGCATAGAGTTGCTTGTAGTATTCTCTTAGGATGCTTTGTATTTCGGCGGGGTCTGTTGTAACTTCTTTTTCATTTCTAATTTTATTGATTTGAGTCCTCTCCCTCTTTTTCTTGATGACTCTGGCTAATGGATTATCAATTTTGTTAATCTTTTCAAAGAACCAGCTTTTAGTTTTATTGATCTTTGCTATTGTTTTGTATCTATTTCATTTATTTCTGCTCTGATCTTTATGATTTCTTTCCTTCTGCTAACTTTGGGTTTTGTTTGTTCTTCTTTCTCTAGTTCCTTTAGGTGTAAGGTTAGATTGTTTGAGATTTTTCTTGTTTCCTGAGGTAGGCTTGTATAGCTATAAACTTCCCTCTTAGAACTGCTTTTGCTACATCCCATAGGCTTTGGATCATCATCTTTTCATTGTTATTGGGCTCTAGGTATTTTTTGATTTCCTCTTTGATTTCTTCAGTGATCTCTTGGTTATTTAGTAACGTATTGTTTAGCCTCCATGCATTTGTGTTTTTTATGTATTTTGCCCTGTAATTGATATCTAATTTCATAGCGTTGGGGTCAGAGGAGATGCTTGATATGATTTCAATTTTCTTAAATTTACTGAAGCTTTATTTGTGACCCAAGATGTAATGTATCCTGGAGAATGTTCCGTGCACACTTGAGAAGAAAGTGTAATCTGCTGTTTTTGGATGGAATGTCCTATAAACATCAATTAAATCTGTCTGGTCTATTGTGTCATTTAAAGCTTCTGTTTCCTTATTTATTTACATTTTGGATGATTTGTCCATTGGTGTAATTGAGGTGTTAAAGTCCCCCACTATTATTGTGTTACTGTCGATTTCCTCTCTTATAGCTGTAAGCAGTTGCCTTATGTATTGAGGTGTTCCTATGTTGGGTGCATATATATTTATAATCGTTATATCTACTTCTTGGATTGATCCCTTGATCATTATGTAGTGTCCTTCCTTGTCTCTTGTAACATTATTTGTTTTAAAGTTTATTTTATCTGATATGACTATTGCTACTCCAGCTTTCTTTTGATTTCCATTTGCATGGAATATCTTTTTCCATCCCGTCACTTTCAATCTGTATGTGTCCCTAGGTCTGAAGTGGATCTCTTGTAGAGGGCATATATATGGGTCTTGTTTTTGTATCTATTCAGCAAGACTGTGTCTTTTGGTTGGAGCATTTAATCCATTCACGTTTAAGGTAATTATCGATATGTATGTTCCTGTTACCATTTTCTTAATTGTTTTGGGTTTGTTTTGTAGGTCCTTTTCTTCTCTTGTGTTTCCCACTTAGAGAAGTTCCTTTAGCATTTTTTGTAGAGCTGGTTTGGTGGTGCTGAATTCTCTTAGCTTTTCCTTGTCTGTAAAGCTTTTGATTTCTCCATCGAATCTGAAAGAGATCCTTGCTGGGTAGAGTAATCTTGGTTGTAGGTTCTTTCCTTTCATCACTTTAAGTATATCATGCCACTCCCTTCTGGCTTGTAGAGTTTGTGCTGAGAAATCAGCTGTTAACCTTATGGGAGTTCCCTTGTATGTAATTTGTTGTTTTTCCCTTGCTGCTTTCAATAGTTTTTATTGGTCTTTAATTTTTGCCAATTTGGTTACTATGTGTCTCAGCATGTTTCTCCTTGTGTTTATCCTGTATGGGACCTGCTGCGGTTCCTGGACTTGGGTGACTATTTCCTTTCCCATGTTAGGGAAGTTTTTGTTTTTGTTTTTGTTTTTGTTTTTTCTGCGGTACGTGGGCCTCTCACTGCTGTGGCCTCTCCCATTGCGGAGCACAGGCTCCGGATGTGCAGGCTCAGCGGCCATGGCCCATGGGCCCAGCCTCTCCCTGGCATGTGGATCCTCCCAGACCAGGGCACGAACCCACGTCCCCTGCATCGGTAGGCGGACTCTCAACCACTGCGCCACCAGGGAAGCCCCCATGTTAGGGAAGTTTTTGACTATAATCTCTTCAAATATTTCCTTGGGTCCTTTCTCTCTCTCTTCTCCTTCTGGGACCCCTATAATGTGAATGTTGTTGTGTTTAATGTTGTCCCAGAGGTCTCTTAGGCTGTCTTCATTTCTTTTCATTCTTTTTTCTTTATTCTGTTCCGCAGCAGTGAATTCCACCATTCTGTCTTCCAGGTCACTTATCCGTTCTTCTGCCTCAGTTATTCTGCTGTTGATTCCTTCTAGTGTAGTTTTCATTTCAGTTATTGTATTGTTCATCTCTGTTTGTTTGTTCTTTAATTATTCTAGGTCTTTGTTAAACATTTCTTGCATTTTCTTGACCTTTGCCTCCATTGTTTTTCCGAGGTCCTGGATCATCTTCACTATCATTATTCTGAATTCTTTTTCTGGAAGTTTGCCTATCTCCACTTCATTTAGTTGTTTTTCTTGGGTTTTGTCTTGTTCCTTCATCTGGTACATAGTCCTCTGTCTTTTCATTTTGTCTGTCTTTGTATGAATGTGGTTTTCATTACACAGGCTGCCGGAGTGTAGTTCTTCTTGCTGTTGCTGTCTACTCTCTGGTGGATGAAGCTATCTAAAAAGCTTGTGCAAACGTCCTGATGGGAGGGACTGGTGGTGGGTAGAGCTGGGTGTTGCTCTGGTGGAAAGAGCTCAGTAAAACTTTAATCTGCTTGACTGCTGATGGTTGGGGCTGGATTCCCTCCCTGTTGGTTGTTTGACCTGAGGCAACCCAACACTGGAGCCTACCTGGGCTCTTTGGTGGGGCTACTGACAGACCCTGGGAGGGCTCATGCCAAGGAGTACTTCCCAGAACTTCTGCTGCCAGTGTCCTTGTCCCCACGGTGAGCCACAGCCACCCCCGCCTCTGCAGGAGACCCTCCAACACTAGCAGGTAGGTTTGGTTCAGTCTCCCCTGGGGTCACTGCTCCTTCCTCTGGGTCCTGATGCGCACACTACTTTGTGTGTGCCCTCCAAGAGTGGAGTCTCTGTTTCCCCCAGTCCTGTCAAAGTCCTGCAATCAGATCCCACTCTGCCCCAAAGTCTGATTCTCTAGGAATTCCTCCTCCCGTTGCCAGACCCCCAGGTTGGGATGTAAGAAAGATTTTACTTTACCTTTAATTGTTCCTTCTTCAATGCTTTTTCCTTTATACAGATCCACGTTTCTTACCAATATATTTGTCCTTCTTCCTGAAGAACTTCTTTCAATATTTCTTGCAGGGCAGGTCTGCTGACAACGAATCCCTCAGTTTTCGTTTATCTGAGAAAGTCTTTATTTCTTCTTCACTTTTGAAGAAGTTTTGGGATATAGAATTATAGGTTAGTGATTTTTGTCTTTTGATAATTTATATATTTCCCTACAATTCTTGTCATTGTTCCCCTATAAGGGAGATTTTTACCCACTCTGACTTCTTTCAAGATTTTCTTTCTCTTTGGTTTTTCTGCAGTTTGAATATGATATGCCTAGGTGTATATTTTTTAGTGTTCATCCTGCTTCCTGGCTCATTGTTTTAGTGTCTCATTAATTTGGGAGTATTCTCAGCCTACTTCAGATATTCTTGGCCTCCATTCTCTCTGTCTTCTCTTTCTGGTATTCCAATTATGCATATATTGTACCCTTTGAAATTGTCCCAAAGTTCTTGAATGTCTGACTCTTATCACTTTTTCTCTTTGCATTTCAGTTTGGAATTTTTTGTTGACTTATCTTCAAGTCTATCAAAGGCATTCTTCACTTTTCTTTTATAGTTTTTAAAATATTTAACATTAAATTTTTATCCATTCTTAGAGTTTCTATCTCTCCGCTTACATTACCCGTGTATTCTTACATGTTGTTTCCTTTTTCCATTAGAGCCCTTAATATTTGAAGCATAGTTATTAAAAATTTTCTGTCCATTAGTCCCCAAATATGTGTCATATCTTTCTGATTCTGAGGCTTGTTTTGTCTCTTCACATTGGTTCTTTTACTTTCCTTTCAGCATGCCTTGTAATTTTGTTGTTGTTGTTAAAGCTAGACATGACATATCAGGTGATAGAAATTGAAGTTAGTAAGGTTGAGGTTTTATGTTAATCTGGCTAGGAGTTGAGGTGTATTTCATGCTTCCCATATCTGTAATTCTTTTATGCTGAGCTTCAGATTCCTTTGGTGTCCTTGTTTTTGTCTCCTGCATTGCCTTTGAGTTTTCCTATGAATTCTTCCTCAGACATCTTGCAGCTCTTTTAGCTCTGATCTGCTATTATTGTACTGGAACCCTTGTATAGTGATAATGACCGGGGGAGGAAAAGTGTTCTATAATTTTAAGATTATCTCTCAGTTTCAGTGGGCCTATGCCCTTGGGCTGTGACCTTCGTAAATGTTTCTTAGCTTCCTCACCTTCTTAGGTGAGACAGGAAGGCTACAGGGAGTGAAGTCAGAGAGATGCCCTTCCCTCAGTTGGGATAAGGCTCTGGTAAAGATCTTTTTCCCAGCAAAGTAAGCCCTTGTTATGGAGAATGTTTTGGATATATTTCACAATGGTTAGTCTTCCGCTCCCCCTGTCAGAAACACAAGGGAATCATTCTTGGCTCATTACTGTGAGAACCTGCTGGGGTTCCTGGAGGTAAAACGCATGAAAATGTGTCCCACCCCCCCCACCCCCCAAGACTATGGTCCCTAGGAGTTTTTCACTCTCAAGCTGACCGCATGCAGCCTTCAGCAAGTCACTGAAATTACTATTTAATAGTTGCTACCAATTTATGGCTCCAGTGACTTCAGCTCCAGATGATCAGATCTTATCTATGATTCTCTAGATTCACCTATGTCTACAGATTTCAGGGTAACAGTTTGCCCTGCAACCTCAGTTCTCTGATGGGTCCAAGAAAAGTCACTGAGTTTCCATTTGCTTAGCTTTTCCTTCTTTTGAAGACAGGAGTGACAACTTCCAAAGCTCTTTACCTGTAGGAGCTAAAATAGAAGTCCTCAGCTCTGGTGGAAACGAAGGGTTCTAGTCCAAGCTAGGACTTTAAAGCCTGATCCAAGGGTGCAGGATGTAAATCCAGGAGAAATCTAAGATACAGGATCAGGGTCAAGCAGGGCTAAGAATCTAGTTCTTAGAAAGCATCAATCCAAAAGGGCCTGGGCAAGAGGATGAAACTCAGATTGAAGCAGAGGGGCTGCGAGCAGAGAGGGCCCAAGGGCAATGAGAATGATTCCCAAAGGAGTGAAGACCTTTTCAACTGAGAATCTGAAGAAACAGAACTGTTAATGGTGGAAGTAGGTTTGAGCTGGAATGTAAACTCCCATTTACCTTAGTAATTTTTGTGTGACAAAATTGATGAAAGGACACACTCTTCTTTTTCTGTTCTCGCTGCCCTAACGCTAATCTACTCCTATTGCCACAGCCTAGCGGCTAGAGTAGGCTCCTTGCTGGTGTGCTTACTTCCAAGTAGCCCTTCCATTCTACACAATGTACCACTGTCGGGCTTCAGTGACTGCAGTGCTGTTATAATGATGTTATTCCACTGAATCAGGATATGTTGTAGCTCCATTTTGCTTGTAAGTCAAAGTTCATAATCTTCCAAGACTACATAGGCTGGTCCCACTCTGACTACTGCCAACCTAAATAAGGAGGTAAACTGAGGCAAGCTTGAATTACTAGAAATTGAGTTTATTTGTGAATAGCAGAGAAATTGCAATTCAGGAAAGGTATGCTGCAGCAAGCTACAGGCAGGTCCATTGAGGGTTTGGGGAAGGCTCTATTTATGTGCAGGGAGCCAGAGTCCAAGCAGTAAGTCCATTGGCTTGAGGACGGGGAGAAATTCTTGGTGGATATTCATTGGTCAGGAGGTAAGTCTCGATCCTCTGTAAGTTGGGCATTTACAGGGAACTTAGTCTCTCAGTTATTAAGTTCTGTTCTTCTGAAGGACTGTGCATGAGATTTTCCCTTTTATATCCTCCAGTTCCATTTTAGATTGAAGTCCTTTCACACTACATAAACCTTTGCCCCAATAATTGTCCATCCAGTTAGTTTTAAATATCAAAAAAGAAAAAAGGTGGGCAAAGGACATGATTAAGTGATTCACAAAGTAATAAATACAAATGGTTACTAAGCCATTGAATAGATAACCAATCTAAGTAGTAATGAAAGAAATGCAAAGTAACACAGTTTGTCAGTTGTTATTTTTTCACCCATCAGAAAGAGGGAAAATTTATGACAAATTCCACTGGTAGAGAGGTTCGAGAATGGGTTGCCAACTGGCATAATCTTTAGCTATTTATCAATATCCTAAAAAGTGTTCATGCCCTTTGGCCTAGTTTTTATCCTTCTCGAATTTGCTTTCAGAAGATAATCTGAGCTCTTTATCAGAACATGCCTATCATGTTTTATTTACAAAACCAAACATAATGGGAAACAATAGGGATTTTGAATAATATATATTTTAAGTAAACATTTTAGTAAATTGATGGAATATTTAAAATATTAAAAAATCATGATTTTTCAGGAATTTTTTCATGGCTTATTGGTCTTTCTTTCTAAATGGCTCTAAAGTCCATCCAGTTTTCCCTAACTGTATACCACCTTATTCCAAGCTACTAGCCTCTCTCATAAAGTGTTTAGGATACTGTTACCTGGTACAGTGATAGTGTTCAATAAGTGTTAGTTGTTATTGTCCTTATTCTACCTGTATCACTGCAGTAGCCTCAACCATTGCTTTCCGCATACCAACTTTTGCCCCCTTTCCAGTTCGTTCTCTACACTGTAGCCTGTGTAATCTTTTAAAAATGCTAATCTGATGCCACCTTGCCTGCTTCTCCAGAACAGTCATATATCCTCTCCCTGTAGACCAGACCCATCTTCTGCCGTCAGGCCCTCAAATGCAGCATGCTCCCCCCTGCCTAAGTGTCTTGTTCCTTCCGTCTTCACCACTCACCCATACCAGGAGTTCCTTCCCAGAAAATTTGTATTATCCTTCAGAAAACAGCTCAAGAACCACTTCCTCAGGCAACTTTTTCTTGACCTCCTAGAGTAGATCAAGACCACCTCATATTTTAGCACAGATTGTGATCTCACTCACTAGGTCTGAAAACTAAATCTTGTCTGTCTTATTCAGCACTGAGCATTCAGTAAATATGTGTTGACTAAATTTGCTGAATACATATTTATTGGATGAATGAATGAAGTTGTTGAAAAAGTTCATGATAACTTGCTTTAGTATGCTTATTTTTTTTCTTTCTACACTAGTCAGCCATTAATTCAGTCTTCATTTACCTACCTCTCTGCCTTCTCATATGTTTATGGCTTTCTTAACCAGAAAAACCTCTAATTATATTTATCCTCATGTATAACTGCCCTTCCATGTATGCTGAATCAGTTAGAGACGAATTAAAATATTGAAATCCTTATCCCTCCTGGTGTGGGGAGGAGGGCAGGGTAGGGCCTGGGAGGAGTCCAAGCCATTTATTTGCCTTTTGCAGTGAGCAACCTCTCCTTCCTTCCCAGTATGTAAGTCTATATTAGCATTTTCTATATGTCATATCTTGAAAAAGATTGGGAAGCACAGGTCTAGAAATAATAGGTATTAAGCCTCAATACCAACCTGCTGATCATGAAGCAATAGTCACATTTAAATTTTGATTGAAGAGAAAACATCTAAGTGGAAATGCCACTGGGGTCAAATAATTTTCTTATCCCACTATAGAAAGATCAGATTTACTCTAATTTTCTTTTTTATACAGGGCTAATATTTTAGGTCTGTTGTTTCACTTGAATTATGCTTATGATTTTTTTAACACATAAATGACTAAGTTTGCTGAATATCAAAGAAAAGATTCTATGTTTAGTTATCCAGGGGGTTAAAATTGAAACACCAATATTGAAAAAGCTAATTTTTTCATAGAGGAGTGTAGGAGTGCAAAATAATACGCGCAGGCCCATAGGCCTAAAGTCAGAGTAACTAACGCTGTTTTAATATAGATTAAATATTTTCCCAAGCCATAATACCATCAGTGTATCACTCCTGGTTATGCAGATTTTGGATTCTGAATATTTAACCTGTTTGCCAAGATGGTTTGTTGTCTGATTCCATTGGGTCATAGTATTGGAAGGAACTGAACCTATTGGCAGATAATCATCAAGTGCCCCTTGAGTAACTGTTCTGTGCTCAGCATTGTTCTGAGATTTTACTTCTATACAGAAGTAGTTCAGGACATGACCTTCAGTCTCAAGGAGCTTTGCAAGCTCTATGGAGTGATACAGTAAGATAATATTGACATGAGACAATATTATATTGAGATGAGACAATAATTATTCCAAGCTGTGTTTGGGCTGAAAATGACAGTACCAGTTAGAAAACTAAATGCAAAGCTGCAAGATACTTGAGAGGTGAGTCTGTACTCAGTTCACTTTTATATCTGTTCAGTGCTTGGGCAGTACTATGTAGTAAGTATTTAATGAACATTTGTTGAACAAATAAACAAATGTTAATACTAAATTGTGTGGTTCTATTACTAGTGTAAGAATCAAAGGAGAGGGAAATCACTGAGGGCTGAGTATTCAGAGGAATCATTATAGAGGAGTTTCAGCCTGAATTTTGAGATATTTGGTGAGGGCAATAGAAACCACTTTCTTTCATTCAATCAAAAAATATTTATTGAATACCTACTATGAACATAGGCATGGTAACATACATGAACAGTGAATATTCTTGAGGCAGTAACTATAGTGAAGTTCAGCTTTGGAGGAACATTAAATTAAATCTCAGTCATTTTTATATGACCAGATTAAGGAATGCCTTAGAAGTCAGTCAGGGGACTTCCCTGGCGGTGCAGTGGTTAAGACTGCATTTCCAATGCAGGGGGCACAGGTTCGATCCCTGGTTGGGGAATTAAGATCCCGCATGCCATGCAGAGCAGCCAAAAAAAAAAGGTCAGAATAATTTGAAGAGAAAATGACCATTGCAAGTTGTTTGTTTGTTTATTTGTTTTGTTTTGTTTTGTTTTAGCGAGAGGAGTAATGCAATGAAAGGATTTATTTTAGGAAGCTTGGTTTGAAAGTGGTATGTAGGATCATCCTGAACATGTCATTGTCTCTTCTGTTTTTATAAAAGTCTAGGGATAGATTTTTCGCAAACTGTCATGGGAGTCTATGAGAATGTTCTGTTGCCCTTTTAATAAAATATCCTTTTGGTATATCTTACCTACTTTTTCCTGTTGCAATGTAATTCCATTTCTTGCGTTTGGAGTTCTGGAAATAGAGAACTTTTTCATTGTTCAAGTCAGAGTAACTTCCGAAGTGCTATAGAAAATAAGTCCCAATATAGCCTTTTCCTCACCTGGTAAAATAACTCCAGCTCCCTTGACTGTTCTGAAATGGTTTGTTTCTTCAGCATTAAAACACATTCCTTGACTGTTAAACTCTAATGATATCTAACTAGATTCTCTCACATGGCCCTGATTTCTCCCTTTGTTTTTACACTTAGGCAAGAGTAGGGGTAGTGACAATTACTTCTAAAAATTAAAGAGCTAGACGCTCCTAAGATAATCCCATTTCAAGAGCAGTTTTTGCAGGTAAAGAAAAGTCAACCCTGTCCAATGCAGGATAAAAAATTTTTTATTTGGTGGAAGCTCAAATATTTTACATTCTTTTTATTCCTTACCATATCACCATCATCATTTGTTATGTTACTTTCTTAGCTCTTTATATAGCTCTTGTCATCCCCAAGGACTAGAAAAAGACTTACAGCAATAAACATCCAGAGAGATGTCCCTTCTCCCTTAGGACACCTGTACATCTAGATATGGACGAGAAGGGTCAACTGACATGCAAGAAGAAAGACAAGTTAGCTGAGAACTCTAGGCAAGTCCTGTCCACTGGATGGAGTTTCCTGATGGAGCTTTAATGGGCCCAAATGGCCTGCTGGACCTCTCTAACCAAGGATTCCATTCATGGAACTTAAACTGTCAGTTAAGGAGCACAGTGCTCAACTGAAATTGTCAAGGGTGGAGAAAAGGCTAGATAGGAATTTAGGTGTCTTTGTATATTATAGGTTGTTCTTGTGAGATCACTAACCCACCTCATCCAAATTGATGCACATTAAAATGGGTTTGTTATAAAACAAAAGGACAGAATATTAGGGGATCCAAAATAACACATGCCCTTCTGCTCTTTTCTTGTTTTACAGTCTGAAAGAACCCACTTCAAATAAGGAAGGGAGTCCAATTTTCAAAAAGCAATTCTTCCTTTTTTTTTTTTTTTTTTCTTTCTGAGTGACACTCATACAGTAGCAGTGGTAAAATAAACAACAATGTGTTGGATTTTGTTTCTCTTTATCTATATGACATTTGTGTCATCACCGTAGCTCTAATCCATATTCAGGTCTTCATGTTTGGTGTGCAGTAATATGTAAATTATCTCGCCAGCTGCATGGAGCAGTGTTTGTTTATTCTATTTCTTTTGGCACCGCACAGAACTGAATTTCTGCCAAAATGGGGCTGCTTCAGGGAGCACTAATGCTCCAGGAGGAAGTTTTGAAAGGAAACGCACATCATAAGTCTTCACTCTGGGAAGCAGCAAAATCAAAACAAACTTTCTGTTTACTAAAATATCGGTATTATGAATATAAAATAATGTGTTCGTTAAAATATAATGAGCACGCTGCCTATCTCCAGGACGCCTGGTGTACGTGGGCTTTGGAAATGAGGACACAATGCTGAGAAAGCTAGTGTATTTTTATTCTTGGAAAGGAAGTAGGTGAAATGAAATAGACAGAGACAACATCTAGAAGTTTAAGGGGAAAGAAATATTTTAACATGCATATTAATCTTTGGAAACACATGGCATTTACATGCATTTAAATGTGGACAGCTGTGGCGTTTTAAGTGTTAAAAAATTTCATTAATGATGCATAGAGCTATCTACTTCTGTTGGCAGGCCTTTCAGTCTTCAATCTGACACTTCCTTTTTTATCCAGCAAGCTAATTTCCCCTCTTTTGTGAGGAGTAACTGTTTTCACACTACTGCTTACCCAGCAAGCCTCCTTATTGTTTCATGGTTAATTATCTTCTCCAGCTTCACCTTCCCCAGCAAAGGAAGCAGGGCTATGCCTCCCCAGCACTAATGAAAGCTGGGTTTTATGGGTATACTGTGTAAATAAAGCAAGGTCTGATCAGACAACATAATAAACGAGTTCCTAAAGTTTATGGAGTCAGAGCTCATCTAGTGGTTTTACTGAATAATGAGGGAAAATGGTTAATTCTGTGGGAGGGGAAACTTTAATTTTGGAGAAAAAAACTAAACTCTTTGTTACCTTAGTATAGAACGTATCCGTAGATAAACATAAGGGATCTCTGTTTATCTAAGTGTTCCCCATTCTTCCTAATAACAGCAATGATATCTGCCAGGAGAATGTCTTGCACGGAGTAGGCCTTTGAAAAACATTGTTGATTTGGTAGGAGGTGGAGGTCACCTGGCTTTATATTTTCCTGGTTACTTGCCATTTATTAAGAAAAAAAGTAGCCAAGCTTTCTGTAGTCAAAGTATGCCTCGGTCTGCACTGACTGCAAGCAAAGCAGAGATGTCACAATTGCTACCATGGTCGCGTGCTTGCAGTAGTAAATTGAGCAGGTCTGGCCCAGGTAATTAGCTCCACTGGCCATCAGTGTCTTGCCTCTCTGGACTATAAGCTCAGTATATTCTCTTAGTTGCCAGCTCAAGGGCCCATATCTGAAGAGTTCGGGGTTTGAAATTATTTTTGGTTATTTGTTACATTGAAAAAGGATTTTAAGGGATTAAGCTGACCCTAAGCCTCTAATATTCTTTTTTTATTTTTTAATTTACAAAATGAATTCACATTTTGAGATCATTTTTCCTCTAGAATGAAATTTTTTTAACATCTTTATTGGAGTATAATTGCTTTACATTGTCATGTTAGTTGCTGCTGTATAACAAAGTGAAACAGCTATACGCATACATATATCCCCATATCCTCTTGCATCTCCCTCCCACCCTCCCTAAACCACCCCTCTAGGTAGACACAAAGCACTAAGCTGATCTCCCTGTGCTATGCTTCCCACTAGCTGCCTGTTTTACATTTGGTAGTGTATATATGTCAATGCCACTCTCTCACTTCGTCGCAGCTTACCCTTCCCCCTCCCCGTGTCCTCAAGTCCATTCTCTATATCTGCATCTTTATTCCTGTCCTGCCCCTAGGTTCTTCAGAACCATGTTTTTTTCTTTTTTTAGATTCATATATATGTGTTAGCATACAGTATTTGTTTTTCTCCTTCTGACTTACTTCACTCTGTATGACAGACTCTAGGTCCATCCACCTCACTACAAATAATTCAATTTCGTTTCTTTTTATGGCTAATATTCCATTGTATATATGTACCACATCTTCTTTATCCATTCATCTGTCGATGGACACTTAACGTTGCTTCCATGTCCTGGCTATTATAAATAGAGCTGCGGTGAACATTGTGGTACATGACTCTTTTTGAATTACGGTTTTCTCAGGGTATATGCCCAGTAGTGGGATTGCTGGGTGGTATGGTAGTTCTATTTTTAGTTTTTTGAGGAACCTCCATACTGTTCTCCATAGTGGGTGTATCAATTTACATTACCACCAACAGTGCAGGAGGGTTCCCTTTTCTCCACACCCTCTCCAGCATTTACTGTTTGTAGAATTTTTGATGATGGCCGTTCTGACCGGTATGAGGTGATACCTCATTGTAGTTTTGATTTGCATTTCTCTAATGATTAGTGATGTTGAGCATCCTTTCATGTGTTTGTTGGCAATCTGTATATCTTCTTTGGAGAAATGTCTTTTTAGGTCTTCTGCCCATTTTTGGATTGGAGTGTTTGCTTTTTTGATATTGAGCTGCATGAGCTGCTTGTATATTATGGAGATTAATCCTTTATCAGTTGCTTCATTTGCAAATAGTTTCTCCCATAGAATGAAATTTACATTTCTTTGATTTGGGAACCTTTGATTTGGGTTACAGTTTGAATTAAGGTCCCAACATTTAAAACTCTCAAGAGCCTCCTTCATGACAGCCCAGGACCAGAGCTTCTATTCCAATGAAGACTGAGTTTTTAAATCTAATCGGAGCTCAGAATCATTACTATTTTTCCCTTGAAATCTCAAAAAAAGAAAATCCCCCAGGGATTCTACATTTTTTAAAAATAAATTTATTTATTTCATTTATTTTTATTTTTGGCTGTATTGTTTCTTCATTGCTGTGCACAGGCTTTCTCTAGTTGCAGCAAGTGGGGCTACTCTTCATTGCGGTGCGCGGGCTTTTTACTGCAGTGGCTTCTCTTGTTGCAGAACACAGGCTCTAGGTGCATGGGCTCCAGTAGTTGTGGCATGCAGGCTCAGTAGTTGTGGCTCATGGGCTCTAGAGCACAGGCTCAGTAGTTGTGGCGCACAGGCTTAGTTGCTCCGTGGCATGTGGGATCCTCCAGGACCAGGGCTCAAACCCATGTCCCCCCACACCGGCAGGCAGACTCCCAACCACTGTGCCACCAGGGAAGCCCAGGGATTCTACATTTTTAACATGTCTAAGGACTCTAGGAATCAGAAGTATAAAATCTCTTGGAAACTTACTTCAAATACATTTACTACCTTCTAGGAAAATTCATCCTGAAATTTCAAGCAAAGTGTAACTTGTATATTCTCCAGTCATTTTTATGAAAGGAACAGTATAGCTCTAGGGAGCTATTCTAGCAATTCTGAGGTTTTTCAGTTCTCCTTAAGTCTAAAAGCAGTTGTCTTTAAAGGAGGCTATTAAAACAAAAATGTAAATCAAATCAAGTCAGATGTATAAACAAAGGTTAAACCATTTAAGAAAACAAATCATAACTGACTTCCTTGTTAATCATGTTAAACATTGGGCCAATCAGATAATAAACTGGGAAAAGCAAGAAACAAGTTTGGTTGACTGGCACAAATAAGATGGAAAAGAGATTAAAATGATATGTACCATTTTTGGTCATTCCAACATTTTTCTTGTTTTTTTCTCTGAATGGTGAGTTGTAATCACACTATTAGAATTGAATGGAAACAAACAAAACGAATCCCATACCCCTATTTATCTGAGAGGAGCAAACCATTAAAAACAGCAGTAGCTGGGTCTTCCCTGGTGGCATAGTGATTAAGAATCTGCCTGCCAATGCAGGGAACATGGGTTCGAGCCCTGGTCTGGGAAGATCCCACATGCTGCAGAACAACTAAGCCTGTGCACCACAGCTACTGAGCCTGCACTCTAGAGCCTGCGAGCCACAGCTACTGAGCCCGCACGCCACAGCTACTGAAGCCCGCCCGTTCAGAGCCTGTGCTCCACAACAAGAGAAGCCACCACAATGAGAAGACTGTGCATTGCAACAAAGAGCAGCCCCCATTCGCTGCAACTAGAGAAAGCCTGCGCACAGCAACGAAGACCCAACGCAGCCAAAAAAAATTAATTAAATAAATAAATAATTAATTTTAAAAAAGAAAACAGTAATAGCACAATGTTGGTTCTTAATGTGGACCTTTAGAGAGTGAAAAGACACAATTCTCTCAACTACTGGATTGGCCAAAAAGTTCGTTTGGGTTTTTCTGCAAAATGGTACCAAAAATCTGAACGAACTTTTTGGCCAACCCAATGATATGTACTTCACAAAGGCCACTGATCCTGGACGTGAGTGAACTTCGTCAGCTGATATTTGGCTTTGCAGGCAGACTTCAGCGTGTTGGCAAAGCTCTCCTTGTACATGAAGCTACCTCAGAATCATGCCACAAATCTGTGTTCTTAAAATTCAGTCTGAAAGTTGGGAAACTAAGTCTATGTCAGTAAAACTTCACTTGTTTATAAGACTGTTCTCCTCTTTACTACAAATATACTTTGTAGCTTTTAAAAAATTGTAGGTTTTATTAATGGGAGCCCCTTATCATAAAGGGAGGAACAAGAGTATACGAAGGCAAAGGTGAGGCAAAAATTACATCCCAAGGCACAAAACTCAAATGTTATGTCAACTTTTGACAGTCAAAAGGCAAACAGCAAACAGAAGAATGACAGAAGAATGGGGCCAGATGTTATCATTATGGGAAAAAATCGTTTATGCAACTTGGCATGTGGGTCTGTTGTCATTCAAATAGTTTTACCATGTGGTAGAATGTAGAAAATGCCACCATTTTACTACGGTTGGGTTTTTACAACTTTACTGAGTTTATTTTTCTTTTGTACACTTCATTTTATTGGTTTCAGTTCTACACAGTACTGAAGAGGTCAGATACAGAAATTTCTTTTATTTAAAAATCTCTTCCCAGGTTGTTGTTTTTTTAAATTCATTTTTAGATAATCCTAAATGTAGATACTTTCTTGCAACTCTGGGGAAAATTTTCTGGAAAACAGAAGAGTGACTAAAAACAGAAAAATAAGCCAATTTTCCTATTCAGTCTGTTCTGAATAAAATAAAATTTCAATGTTTGCACATAAAGCAATATTTTAGATAAAATAATTTATTTTCCAGTGGAAGTAGATTATTTTTCTAGTTATAATACTTTTAATGAAACATTCAGAGTTGGGTGGGAAAACAACTTTTTCCTACAGTGGATGCTTAACGAATAATGATTTGTACAATAATTAATTTGTTTAAAAAATAGCTTGATGCAAGGCATTCATCTTTTGTCACCTAGCTTTAATACACCAACACTGAGGTTACTACACCTAAGAGTTATTTAGACATTTTGACAGTAATTAAATTTTTTTACTTTATTGGCACAAACACGTTGCCTTTTAGTCAAAATAGTACTGTGACACTGAAGTTACAGAAAGGGCAGAAAGAAGTGCTTATAATTTGGTTTCCTTCTTTCTTCTGTGGAATTCCTCCTTACAGCCTCACAATCACCCTGTTTATAGAACCTTAAATTTCTTGGCAACCTGTTCTTCACACAAAAAAATCAAACTTAAGAAGTATTAAATAGGATTTTTTTGTTTTTTTGTTTTCAAATGGATACAGAGTCAGGATGGGTTACTGTGTCTGAAGTTGAGGGAAGAGATGTTAGAACAATTGAAGAGTTTCCTGTACATTCTGTGGCCTCCACGGTTTCTCCACTTGTGCTCTCCTTCCACGAGTGGTGCTAGAAGACAAGAAAGGTGGTGGATAGCACCTGGTAGGACCAGGCTCCCAATTTCAACCGCAGCTTTACTGTGGAGCCTGGATTCCTTCAGGTTACTCTCAGGCACATCCTGTGCTCCTTTCCTCACCCACCAGCCTCTAGGACTGGCCCTTTCCAAGGCAACAAATGACTTTCTTCTTGCTAATTCACTGGCTTTCCCTCACCTCCCATTCTTCTTATCTTCTCTGCTTCTATAACACTCTTAACCACCTGCTACTCTAAAAGGATTCTTCTCTCAGTTCCCAGAATTTCATACCAGTCCTACTTGGATATTCTTCCTGTATTTCTTTTGCTGGTTGCTCATCCTTCCCTTGAAGGTACCCACAAGACTCTGTCCCATCTGCCTTTGCTTCTTACTCTTCCCTCTTCTTGCAGTGTCGCCCTCCTCCAACCCCTTCTCTGAATGCCTTTCTCCTCAATGTAGCCTATACAACCCTCAAAATAATAGACAATCAGGCCTCATGTGGCTAAACCTATGGTAGGAGAGTCTGTTGGGTGAAAAGAAGCAAGACAGAACTGTGGGACACACTATCATTTAACAGTCGGCTTGAGTGGATTTTACAAGGAGGCTTAGCATCAATGTAATCAAAGGAGGAGAAAATATCAAGAAAAATGGAGTCAAATGCTGTGGAGGAATCAAGTAAAATAAGGGCAAAGGAGAATCAGTTGGACAGGGCTGCCAGAAGGTCACTGTTGACCCTGCCAGAGGGTTCAGCAAATAAGGGCTCTGGTAATCACACGCTTTCTCTCTCAAGAGACAGTTGCATCGAAATGAGTGAAGTTGAACTAAGAGAAGCATTATACACAGGATGGTCTTTCCTTCAACATTTCTGGGAATGATGAGCATGCATTCAGACCAAACAAAGAAGCCTGTAATAAAAAATTATCTTTATTGATAATATATGTACAGTGATGTAAATGAGTTCAGAAATATCTGTTGTAATATTTTTGTAAGCAAGTTCCTCAACAGAGCGATGATGTCCTGTTATGTTTGATGATCTTACAGGTTCAGAAACAGTAGGACTGAGGACTACTATTTGCTTGGGGTTTTTTTGGTTTTTTGTTTTTTGGCTTTTTTTGAGGTGAAATTAACATAACATAAAATTAATCGTTTAAAGTGAGCAATTCAGTGGCATTTAGTACATTCACAATGTTACATAACCGTCACCTCTGTCTAATTCCAAAACATTATCTAATTCCAAAACATTTTCATTTCCCCAAAAGGAAACCCCGCACCCATTAAGGAATCGCTCCCCATTCTCCCCTCCCACAAGTCTCTGGCAACCACCAATTTTTGTGTGTGTGTGTGCGGTACGCAGGCCTCTCACTGTTGTTGCCTCTCCCGTTGAGGAGAACAGGCTCCAGACGCGCAGGCTCAGCGGCCATGGCTCACGGGCCCAGCCGCTCCGCGGCATGTGGGATCCTCCCGGACCGGGGCACGAACCCGTGTCCCCTGCATCGGCAGGCGGACTCTCAACCACTGCGCCACCAGAGAAGCCCTAGCAACCACCAATTTCGATTCTGTCTCTATGGATTTACCTAGTCTGGCTATTTTATATAAATGGAATTATACAATATATGGCTTTTGGTGTCTGACTTCTTTCACCTAGCATAAATTAGTTTTTGAGGCTGCTTGCTCTTACAACTGAGCAGTAGCACCAGTTATACAGTCAAAAATTCTCCATGTGGTTTTGTCATGGCAAAAAAACCGCAGGACCTTTCCCCAGAGTTCTTCAACAATTCATGAGACCACAGACAAGTCTTTCTTTGCTCATTAAATAATTTTTTGAGAACCTGCTCCCTGCCAGGCACGGTTTTAGTTGCCAGGGCACTAGTGGAGACAAGACGCAGGAGCCCCTGCCCTCATAAAGTTTATAGCTGGGAGGAAAACCCCTGATTCTCAACACTGAACTCTCTTTCGTCCCTGGCTCCTGTTGAAAACTAAGGCAATTTTTGTTATTGTAAAACTTACTTTAAAACAACATCTAATGGATTTTTCATTTTCAGCTAATTCAGAAATATCTGTGTAGCCAAGACGAGGAAATATGTCCATGTCAGTACTCATTTTAGTGAGATTTGTGAGATGACTTTGGGTTTTACTTGTCTGTTTTGAGTTTCTGATCAGCTTTGTTATTGAAAAAGAGCATTCACTAGAACAGTTTTTGATCATTAGTGTGAGATAGAATTTCAAAGCTTTTTCTGAGCTGAGACAAGTTACTTTAACATTATTGTCAATCTGATAGATAGTGAGCAGGATTTGATTGCTCTAATGTGTCAGTTGTGATAGAATTTCACAGACAATAGACCTGCCTTTTGAAAAAAAAGATTCTTTTCAGGAAATAGAAAGTCCTTGAGCTATGGGCCCTGCTGAGGGCTGGACAGGCTTCTTTTCTCATCTGGCTATTCCTAAGGGATAAGCCCAGTGAGGGCTTGCAAAGACAAACCCACACCCCATTTGCAGTGCAATGGGAGTGAGTTAGGGGCCTAACTGATGTTGATTTCATTGGATTCCATGCATGTGGTTGCACTAAAGAGCTTAGTCAACAAACCACCAGTCTTAATGCAAACCTTGATAAGGTTATTTAACAGTCAGCTGCACTATCTTCCTCTCTCTTTACAGGCAGTATATGCTGATAGCTGCAGTGCTTGTACCACTACTGTGTGTCTGGCCCTTCCCATAGGACTTTACAGACATCTTATCATTTAAAGCTCCCAACAGTCTCTAAGATAGACACAATGTGCTCTGATTATCTTGAATAGATAAATGGTGGAACTGAGGCACACAGATGTTAAATAACTAGTCCAGGATCATACTGCTAACCTGTGAAGGGGGGGATATCCAGGATTCAAACCCAGATCTGTTTGCCCCAAATCCCAAAATGGTTGATAAACAGTGAACATTTTTGCTTTTTATCCTATTTCGCTTTTCATCTATATTTTTTCTTGCTAACTCTGAATCTGTTCTCTGCCCAACAAGCGACAAAGTACTACAAACTCTGAATTCTCATAAAAGCTGTCTTTCTATTTATTAAGGACTAGCTCTTTCTTATGGTTGTTGATGTTTTTAAAAAGTTTCTACCTCAGTCTAATTTAGGAAAATAATTATGCATCTAATGATCAGACACTTTGGTTTTTGCATTTGGAGGGGTGGGAAAATATTGCATCAAAAAAGCAGAGTGAGTATATGAAGGGGTGGAATTCCCCTCATTTAAATGGATTCCCCCACCCTGATCTATATATTATTTTCTCCCTGTTTCCATCACCGCCTCAGGCTTCCCTGTGTTCTGCTTTTTGCCCTAGGGTAAATAAGCTTATCTTTATTCAATTACGGTTAATGCTGTTTATGCTTTTGTTATTTTTATTTATTGTATGTTTTTGTTGTATTCTACTTTTCCGCAGATAAATCTTTCCTCCCAGGGCTTTGCAAGTGGTGTTGCTTAATAAATTCCTGGATCTAGAATAAACAGGGGAACACAGATTGCAAGACCTCCTAATGGTTTTGGCCATTCTGAGCACCAGAAGTTTGACTGGAACATTCAGTTCATCCTAGTCTTTTCGAGATACTTTAGTTTTTCCAAAGTTACAACTTTTTAAAGGAAAGTAAAGGAATTCAGAGGTAGCTATATCAGAACTCTGTTGGGTTTTTGTTTTATAGAATGTCAGGTTCCTTCGTCTCCACTCTTTAGCTGATAATGTGTTTCTCATTGCTTATAAAAATCTACCATAACCTAAGATATTATGAAAATACTAGAAATGCAATCCTGGGATACCTAACTCAAAGTCATACAAGTACAGAAGGAAATTAATTTAGATATGTATTACTTGCTGCAACTGGAATATTGGTTCTTTCATCATCATCATCATATTTCTCCAGCCACTTTTTAGTTACTTTCTCTGTATATATTACACTAATATAAATAACCTGCCTCCAAGAATAAAAAATAAAGTAACACCAATTAATTCCACTTGGTCTTGAGCAGATCTGTAAAGATGTGTGTGTGTGTGTGTGCGCACGCGCGCGTGCGTGTAATTCTTTATATAGAGCCCTTGGTTTAGGCCAAAATTCTGCACCAGTGAAACAAGTTTGTAAATGAAAGGACTTGGCACAAATGAATTTAATTCAGAATTATCTCTGGAAAGCCAGACTCTCTGTTGGAACTTCGTGTACTACTCACCATCCTTTTGGCTTCACAAATATTCTTAGATTTTTTTCTAAATCCATGCTTAATTTATCACTTTATCAAAGACAGGAACATTTGTGACTTTTTAAAAAGTACCAGACAATTCCTCTAGAGAAAAAACAAACAAAAAATATGCTTAACTAGCTTGAGGATTATTGGCTATTTTGGGCTATCATCAAAGAGAGCATTTGACCAAATAATTTTCCAGCCAGTTAACATCACTCTGTACATATGTCTTTTTTTTTTTCAAAGACAACTTTTTTGTTATATAAATATTGTAATGTCCTTCCTCTTGGAAACTTTTCCAATTTTTTGCCCCCAAGGTATGTTTTATGTTTGAAGTTAAATCTTGAAGAAATGGAGATCTTATTGAAAATATTGACAGAATTTAATTCACGACAGAAAAAAAGTGAATGAGGGCAGAGTGAGTAGCACTTCTTTGATATGTAAAATTTAAAGTCTAAATTGAACGATTTTCTAATGGACCTTGTCAGATATTCCCTGCAGTTGACATAAAAATTTTTTGGAAGTTACAATAAATTTAAGAGATTTATAGGAAGAAAGAATTAAGAAGGGTAAAGGACAATATTACACACAAAAGTTTAATCTTCTCCTGTGGAAATTTTCCACTCTACTTTATTGAGCAAAAGATTTGTTCTTTTAGATGCTGCTGCAAGTTTTATACTTTTGTAGGCTTGCATTTGTAAAGCCATAAAGGCAGCATTTGGTCAGAAAATGACTGTCATGGAAGGCAGGTCTGAATTACAGGCATCACTTGGGCTAAGCTCCCAGCGCACATCCAGATGGCAAGGTTCCTGCAGCTAGTGTGAGCCCCCCGGTTTGGGACTCTCACGGAAAATCTGTGCTTCTAAATGTTAAAGTCAACCAGAAAGTTACAGAGAGAACTCCTTTGAAAGATGAGTTCAATTATTTATTAGCATTCTCAGAGTACAGTGTCTCCAAGATAGTGTTTGAAATTAATATACTATTTGATTAGACTGATTGATTGTTTCTACAGCGAAGATTTTAACATTCATTAGCCATACTAACTGGTCATTAGTACTTCCTTTATCAGCAAGCAAAAAATAAACAGAAATTCTAATAGAAATTCATCACGGTGAACATACTCCATACCTAAGTGAGTGTGGTGACGGCCAGTGTACTAGATTAACTGTTGTAACGTTGGCAGGGAAGATTCTGTTATAACATTTAAGAATATCCCTTAATTAATGTTTACTTTGTATCTGGACTCTTTTAAACTTAAGTAGGCTATACAGATAATCTCTTACATAACCAGTATAATAAAGTGCTAATGGTTATTTTATACTTAATGTGTTTGTGTGGTGTCCTTCAACTATTAGTTTCAGGAAGGACTGAGGCATCATGGCCTGTTTTTCAACCAGACTGTTAAAATAATTCTGAATTGTAATGCAAATATGCTCACCTGTTAATAGTGTGGGACACCTCTCTCTACCTACCATGTCATGAATCCCTTGTGGGTTTTATAATTTTTTTAAAATTTATTTATTTTATTTATTTATTTTTGGCTGCATTGGGTCTTTGTTGCTGCGCGCAGGCTTTCTCTAGTTGTGGTGAGCGGGGGCTACCCTTCGTTGTGGTGCGCGGGCTTCAGTAGTTGTGGCTCGCGGGCTCTAGAGCACAGGCTCAGTAGCTGTGGCACACAGGCTTAGTTGCTCCACAGCATGTGGGATCTTCCCGGACCAGGGCTCGAACCCGTGTTCCCCACACCGGCAGGCAGATTCTCAACCACTGAGCCACGAGGGAAGCCCTCCCTTGTGATTTTAAGAGCAAATCGAAAGGAATGATGAGAAGCGTTCTCCCTTCATGAATTAAGGCCACTCTAGAGCAATTCTCCATATGCACTGAGAGTTATAGCTGCTTTATATACTGACTGCTTCCTCAGCCCTTCACAAGCATTAGCCCATTTAGTACTCAGAATTATCTCCAAAGATAGATAATGCTCACCCCCTTGAAAAAGTGACATGAGGAGACTGCTGCTTGGAAAGGTTAAGCAACTTGCCCGAGGCCATGCAGCTGGTTAGCAGCAGGTCAGCACTTCAGCCGCTCTGCATCGTTCTAGAATCCTGTTCATCCACCTGGCTACCCTGCATAGGC
>NW_006775731.1:996241-1009574 GCF_000442215.2 Lipotes vexillifer
TCCGTTTGTAGGTGAGCCTGTCAGGGCCTGCAGTACCTATATCACCTCTCTTGGCTCTAGCATGAATCCAGACAGCTGGCCAGCAAGTGAGGATGGTGGAGGAATACGAGTCCAGGAGCCCATTCAGCTTCTATGTCCCAGAATGTGTCAAGCTCCACCAAGCGGGGTTAAAATCAAGAAGTCCAAGGAAAGATCAAGGTCCCAGCTGTGCAGACAGAGAGCAGCATAAGAAAATCTGGGCTGTTTCATCCTTGGAGTCAGGAAGTCCTCAGATAGTTGTTATTGTAGGGCTGCAGGTGGGCTGGAGCGGGAGGCTAGTGCCTGTTAGAAATAAGGAGGCAATAGTGAGAGAAGTTAACAAGGATCAAAGTGGAATCTCTGTCATAGAGAGGGACTGGGGAAGAGAGGGACTGAGGAGAGAACTGTGATTAAGAAGCTGCCCTGCAGCACTGCAGCCCGAGACGCAAGGTCCAGAAAGATGTAGGTAAGAAAACCAGTCGGAGGTTGCTCATCTTGGGTCTGATTGGGAACAGAGCCAAATTCTGAAGAAGAACCCTGAAAGGGAAGACAGTGGAAAAGATAGACACGTGAGAGCCTCTGGCCTGTGAATGGCTCTACAGGCAGATACAACTCTATTCTCTTTTCCCAGGCTGAAGCTGCTTCAAGTGGAGAACCCAGGAATAGAAGCACGAGGGGGTTCACCATATGTGGCTGCAGATAGTACTCCATTATGAACTCCAGAGCTGAGATAATATCAGAGTGAATATTCCCTAAAAGATGTCATAAGCTATACTCTTTTTACCTTTATTTACCTGACAGTTTTATCTTCACCCAATCCAAGGTTTAAAATGTATTGATAGAAGAATCAATGGGAAATGGCTAATTCCATATATTACAATTTGACTGTAATAATCTTACATTTTAATCTATGCTATTGCCCTCAGTGAAAAATTACTATTGATAGAAAAGCATTTTTCAATAATTTTGGATGTTATTCCAGAGAGGAGTAGAGCTGATAATTATGCAATCTTTCAAATTCATGCTTGGGGCAAATTTCTTTCCTGACTCTTCCAAGAGATTTTGAATGGATAAAATTTTCATGCTTGTGTTCCCTAATTCTTCTTTTTTTTTCCCTTCTCCTACACAGGAGACTTTGAATGTGATTGATCCTGGCTTGATGGACCTAAATGGGACAAGTGAGGATGCCCTGGAATGGGATGAAACTGACATAAGTAACAAGTTAATTAGTTTGAATGAAGAATCGAATGAGCTTGATCAAGAATCCCAACCTGTCTTGCCTTCCTTAAAGCTTGAAGAGACAGGTAGTGAGGACCCTGGTTATGAAGAAGAGGCAGGTGACCACGGGGCATCTCAGTGTGCATCGAGTATCACTGCCCCGTCCAGTCCACACATTTACCAAGTATACAGCCTCCACAATGTTGAGCTCTATGAAGACAACCATATCCCATTCCTGAAAAACAGTCCGACCTTCACTAGCATGACACAGTCTAGTGTTTTAACTAAGAGTCTCAGTAAAGACTCTTCATTTTCATCTGCCAAATCTTTGCCAGATCTTCTAGGGGGTTCCAATTTGGTGAAGCCCTGCCCATGCCACGGAGGAGACATGAGTCAGAATTCAGGCAGTGAGAGTGGAATTGTCAGTGAAGGAGACACTGAAACCACTACCAACTCTGAAATGTGCTTGCACAATGTGGTGGATGGGTCCCCAAGTAACCCTGAAACTGAACATCTGGACCCACAAATGGGAGATGCAGTTAACGTGTTAAAGCAAAAGTTTAAAGATGAGGAGGAACAAATTAAGCTTCCAAATAGCTCTCAGTTATCCATTTCACCAGTCGGTTGTGTAAATGGAAAAGTTGGAGATTTAAACAGTGTTACCAAACATACCCCTGATTGTTTGGGAGAAGAATTACAAGGAAAACATGATGTGTTTACATTTTATGATTACTCATACCTCCAAGGCTCAAAACTCAAATTACCAATGATAATGAAACAGTCACAAAGTGAAAAAGCACATGTGGAGGATCCCCTGCTTCATGGTTTTTATTTTGATAAAAAATCCTGCAAATCTAAACATCAAGCTACAGAGTTACAACCAGATGCACCTCCCCATGAAAGGATTTTGGCAAGTGCGTCTCATGAAATGGATCGCAATTCATATAAAAGTGGTGATGTAGAGAAGACCTTCAGTGGCATGCAGAATGCCAAACAGCTCTCCCTTTTATCTCATAGTTCCTCTATTGAGTCTCTTTCTCCAGGGGGTGATTTATTCGCATTGGGCATCTTTAAAAATGGCAGTGACAGCCTCCAGCGAAGCACTTCTTTAGAAAGTTGGTTGACATCCTATAAAAGCAATGAAGATCTTTTTAGCTGTCACAGCTCTGGGGACATAAGCGTGAGCAGCGGCTCAGTTGGTGAACTGAGTAAAAGAACATTAGATCTCCTGAATCGTTTGGAGAATATCCAGAGCCCTTCGGAGCAAAAGATAAAGCGAAGTGTTTCCGATATCACTCTTCAAAGCTGTTCCCAAAAGATGTCTTTTCCTGGCCAACTGTCATTGGACATAGCATCTTCTATCAATGAAGACTCGCCAGCATCTCTTACAGAACTTAGCAGCAGTGATGAGCTCTCTCTTTGCTCAGAGGATATTGTGTTACACAAGAACAAGATCCCGGAATCAAATGCATCATTCAGGAAACGCCTGCCTCGTTCAGTGGCCGATGAAAGTGATGTCAATGTCAGCATGATCGTGAATGTCTCTTGCACCTCTGCCTGCACTGATGATGAAGATGACAGTGACCTCCTCTCCAGCTCGACGCTCACCTTGACAGAAGAAGAACTATGCATCAAAGATGAGGATGACGACTCCAGTATTGCAACAGATGATGAAATTTATGAAGAGTGCAACTTGATGTCAGGGCTGGACTATATAAAGAATGAGCTGCAGACCTGGATTAGACCGAAGTTTTCCTTGACAAGAGATAAGAGAAGGTGTAATCTCAGTGATGAAATAAAGGGCAGTAAGGATGTAAGTAGTACTGAGATGAACAATTCCTCGGACACCCTGAACATTGAGGCCCTTCTAAATGGCTCCATAAAACATCTCTCCGAAAATAATGGAAATAGTAAGAATTTACCCCACACCTGTGAGTTAGGGACAAAGGGTGAAAATAAGAAAAATATTTTCGAAGTTAATAAAGATCCATATGTGGCAGACATGGAAAATGGCAATATTGAAAGTATTCCAGAAAGGCAGAAGGACAAACTGAATGAGATTTCAAAGGAATCAGAAAATCTTGGTTCAACCGGGAAAAGGATTTCAGAGAGTGAGCATTGTAAGTGCAGAGCATTTATGGATAGCTCAGATGATTCACATATTGCTGGAAAGGAATTTGTTCCCCAGATGGTTAGACATGTTCCAAAGAAATGTCAAAATCACCACCATTTTGAAAATCAAAGTGCTGCCTCTACTCCCACTGAGAAGTCTTGTCCAGAACTGCCTTCAGAAACCAGTGTTAGCAATGGACAGGACTCGGAGGTACTGAAATCTTCATCTAATGATGCACCAAATATGGCTGGAAAATCTGCTGGTTGCTGCCTAGCCCTTGAACAAAACGAAGCAGAGGAAAACGTTTCTATCAGTGACAACATTTCCTGTTGCAACTGTGACCCAGATGTTTTCCATCAAAAAGACGCCGAAGATTGTTCAGTACACGACTTTGTTAAGGAAATCATCGACATGGCTTCAACAGCCCTAAAATGTAAATCTCAACCTGAAAATGAGGCAGCTGCTCCTACTTCATTAACTCAAATCAAGGAGAAGGTGTTGGAACATTCTCACCGGCCCATCCAGCTGAGAAAGGGGGACTTTTATTCATACTTATCTCTCTCATCTCATGACAGTGATTGCGGGGAGGTCAGCAATTACATAGAAGAGAACAGCAACACTCCACTGCCACCGGACATGACTGACTCTGGCTCAGAAGACAAGGAAGACACCGAATGCTTCTTCGAGGCCTGTGTTGAGGAGGACCCTGCTGAATACCACTCCTGTCTCTCCAGCGCTCTTCCAAATGAACCTGCAGTTCCCAGTGAAGCTCCAGTGCCACTGCAAGCAGCAGCAGGCTCTTCCAAGTTCAGTGACACTTCTGTCCTCGTCGATGATGCAGCCATGATGGCTCTTTCAGGTCCTCCCCCTCCAAAAAGAGGTGATGTAGGAAAGGAAGTGGATGGTTTACCCCAAGCTTCTAACGTCTATGGAGAAAGCTCAGAGTTAACTACTCCTTCAAGGCTGAGCGGTGAAAAGCAGAGTTCAGAAAACCCAGGTGAGTCTGGAAGGCCAGAAGAACATGATGATTCTTCAGCCCAATCTAGAGTTCCCGGATTCTCCTCGAAGGCAAAGCAGCCAAAAGACACGGCTGCATTGCCTCCCAACCCCCAAACTTTAACCTGTGAAGAAAACCTTCTGAACCTTCATGAAGAACGACATAGAAATATGCATAGGTAGAATGTAACCCTCTCCAAGCATGAAAATCATCTCATTGAAAGGTACGTATAGTCCTCATGTTTTAATATATATATTTGATATATTTTACCATATATTTAATATATACATACTTAAAATATGAATTTTAGTCAACAAAGCTATGATAGGAGAAAAGACTAGTCGGGATAGCTGGTCATGGCAGATATTTACCTGAATAAGACATTTAGATGAAAGAAATACTCCCAACAATGCAGGTAACTATGAAGCAAAAGGGGGAGAAAACAGTCACAATTGACATTTTTAGTAACATTACCTTTATTACATCGTTATGGCAAGAAGAATAAAAAAATTTGAGGAAGTAGTCAAATAATGTAGGGCCTCAAATTCTCCCATTAAGGGAGGAAAAAAGGTTCTGCAAATTGCAATTATACCCTCTGATCAGAATGCATGCACAGTCACAGTGCTCCCCGCTTCAGCTTCTGTGCACAGAGATGCCCGCTTCCTTCAGTGCCTGGAGATGAACAATTAGGTTAAAGGCTGCATCTCCTGATCTGAGCCTTCCTTTTACGCTTCTGTCTAATGTAACTATCATCACATTTGCTTCCCCGGTGGAAGACTGTGCTGTCACAGCTCCTAATCATGACCAAGTCTGAGGATTCAAATAGGAGGGGAAAGTTGATGTTAAAGAAGAGGCTTTTATTTATCCACACAGAGACTGAGAACAGGCTCAGAAAGCAAATGCAGGGAGAATACGTGACAAGTTAATGGTGTTTTGATAAGAACAGAATTCTTGAATTTTGCCTGAAGGTGACAGGCTGATTTCCATCCAATTTTTTTTAAGAAAAGTCATTCTACTCTTCCTGTTTAAGAAGACAGCTATTGATTGATAATTCAGATATGATGATACGGCTCTAAAAGTGACACAAAAATTCTGGTATTTCCCGTTTCTAAGCCCCAATGGTGAATATACTTTCTCAATCAAGTTTAAAGAAGAAAATTTCAGTTTTTGAATGTGAGAGTTGTATTTCACCGAAGTGTGAGGTACTGAATGCCGTCTCCACCCGTACTCCAGAAGCTTAATGCAGTAACCTAAACTCGTGCTATAGGAAATGAATTACAGAAGCAATCTACCCTAATTTGTTAACTTATTCAAATAACAGTTATTACACTTAACTATGCTAAAGATTATCTTTTTTGTGGCAGATTGTTTATTTTTTGATGAGCCTAATTACTGATTTTCTAAAAGTAATTTACATTTATTACAAATACATCTTTTAAAATGTGACAGATAAATGTTGTTCCCATAATGTATTATGAAAAAAGTTACTATTTAAAAACACATTATTTAATTTGAAAGATGAATGGCAAACATCATTACTTTTTTTCCTGCAACACCTGTGCCCTCAGCTCATTAAAATGTGTGATTCTGTGTAGAGCTGCTAGAAATGGGGAGTGAGGGGGGGGAATCTATACCATATATATACCCTAAAAATAAACTCAGTATGCAAAATTGAAGAAAAGCATCCTACTTACTAATATAGCTCAACTAATCTTCTGTGTTTCAGACTCTATGTACAATTAGTTGCAAGGGAGAACAAAAGTAGGAGAGAGAGAAATGTATTTTCTGTGAAACATGTCACCCTATAACCACATTCTCTATCAGTATGCTGTAAAACTGACCATTAAGGAAGAACAACTGCGGTTCCATAAGCTGCTTCAAAACAAGTTCTATTAGAGCCAATTGTACCGCCGGCTCTGCTAACCTCCGCAGAAGGGCTGGTAGAGCCTGGCTGATTCTTGTTTTCTGAAAGGGGATCAAGGCTTGAAAGCAACACCACTCTGAGCACGACATCATGTGACTGTGACCCTCAAGTCACCAGTCATGCTGAGATCTGGTCTCAAGAAGCTCTGGCACTGGAGAAGCCCATGGGGTGCACTCCTCCCTTTTTGATGCTCCGGGGGTTTCTTCTCTGCCCTACACAGATATAGAATTGGCATGAAATGTAATGACTCACAGCTCCATCTTTAGACTCAGGGACGGGAATATGCTGATGGATCTGTGTAATCCTCACATTTTACAGGCACGCACAGTGTAAAACTATCAGCCAGCCCACTTTCCAGGTAGCAATATTTTGTGGGACCCTGTGGTTCGATGCCTGGCTGATCTCAGGCAATAGGAGAAGCAGCCTGATTTTACTTCTGCAGAACTCACATCGCCCCCCAGTGACTTGTTATCAGCCTAAGGCCATTTAGGTAGCCATATTTACTGGGCCTATTCGGTTTTTTCAGTATCATGTAGACAAACATCTGGATGCCTAAACTTTTCACCAGTCATTAACACTGGGCACCTGGTGTAAATATTTACATATTGTTAAAATACTACCAACCAGGACAAGTTAGTTCATCTCAAAATGCTGACATGCCTTCTGTGTTAAATGTCAGGAATACATAGTAAAATTATTTGGTAAATAAGAGGTTTCATGTCTATAAAAGCTTAACTGTTGTCATTGTTCTTCCTGTAAGAAAAAGCTGTACTTTTTTAAGCCATTTGAAAACCATCAGTTGGGGTGCTCTTTTTCTCAGGAAAATGAAGTTCACCAGATTCAGTTTGCTTCTTTTCCCCAGAAATAAGTTCTCAGATGATGAAATTATTGTAATGTCTTCTAGAAGAGCTGTAACTTAGAATAGCAGTTACAGTCTGCAACAGTAACAAACTTTTTTTTTCAAAATTTTTGGAACACGTTTTTCATTTACTGTGTTCTAATTAAAAACCCACTGAAACTGAGACATTTTAACACGATCTAATACAGTATGCATTTGCACTGATTTCCAGGTACACTGCTGTGCTTTTCACTACTTTCATATATGTGTCATGTTTCTACAAAAATAGAGAGGTCAGTTACAGCAAATCACATCAAAGGAAAGGTAACTGGATACATCCAGATATTTCTGCCTAATTTGGAGGAAGCATATAATGTTTTTCTGGGGAGCCTCCTAGGACCTGCCTAAGAGATGCACTTCGCACTAATCTTTTTTGCTGTATTCTGATAGTTATTTCTTCATAATCCTCATCATAAGCCTCTGATCTTTGGTGAATGATTTAACCCTAAACTTCAGGCTGGATAAATCCTGTGGTACAAAACTTGAACTCATCACATTCAGCCAGTGTATACACTTTTTTTCCTTTTGGTTTGCTCTGCTCTTCGGGCTTGTTTTAGTGTGCGGGGGTACTGTATTTACTTAGGATGTATATATTTCCTTCAGAACTTTTTAGCTCTATTGCCTTTCCTACTTTATTGGTCTGCAAAGAGTTGGCCTATAGATTTTAGATTTTAGGCAATCACTTGTATTCGTACATGCTCAAGTATACACATACACAGTAAAAAGTGCTGCCGCTCAGTTTTTACAAACTGGGAAAGCTGTAAAAGCAAACGTTTCTCATGTACACAACACATTCTTATTCTATTAATTGGATTGACATTAAGTGTTTAACGTGACCCAAAGCTGACCAAGCAAGTTTAAGAAACTACTCTTGGTGATAGAGTATTAATTTTTCACTAAACAACATAGGTGTAATCTTATCATATTTACCTTTAAAAATCACTTTAATAAATCAGGGTCTTGGTGGATGTGAAGTGTTTTCTAATTATCGCACTTCTGAATAACGAGCCCTGCCATGCCAAATAACAAAGATTTTATTGGGCATCACCCACCTCTCTCTCTCTCTCTCTCACACACACACACACACACGCACACACACACACACGGGCACACACACAGGCACACACGGGCACACACAGGCATACACGCGCGTGCGCGCACACACAGGCACACACACAGGCATGCGCGCGCACACACACACACACACACACACACACACACACACACACACACACCCCAGATCTTTGTCTCAACCAGTTTGTCCTGCCCCTTTCCACGTGGGCCAAGTTGAAAGTCTTGATTATGCAGAGGAATTTAAATACCATCATTTAGTGAGACCGTATTTGCCTCACCTAAGGATTCCCTACTCAGTGGCCAGATTTCAAATGAGTCGTGTCCTCAGCATTTGAACAATGCACCATGCTTTCTTCAGTTACTGCGTTATTTTACTGTACCAAATTTTGTCCCATCTGTTCCTGTCTGTCTCTCCCTGTTTTTGATAATTTGCCTTCTCTCCCCAACATCCTGTGGCTCCAGCCAAACCACATTTGCTCAAGTTTTTCTGGCTCTTAAACAGGTTGCAAGATTATAGAGAAAGAGAGAGCAAGACAGAAAGAATGAGAACATTTACTTCTAGAAGGACAGTAAAGCAACCTGACATCAGACATCAGACTTCAGAACTCAGTTTAAACCCATCCAAGCAAAAGCCTGCTTATATCTGAGAGCTGGTCAGAGGACCTAACGTAATTGTACCCTGCATTGCCTAAACCTGGAATTTAATTGTTCCTCACACTCGACAGGTTGCTTTTAGCTACTCAGAAATATGAAGAACCAATTGAGTTTGTAACAAATTTGTATCTGAGCCATCAGATGTACAGAAATAATTGAATCATTCTCATTTGCACAATGCTGTCTGTGCTTTAAATGAAATGCATTCCTATTTGAGCTAGAAGCCCCAGTTGTATCCTTTTATAGGCAAGGGATTGAAGCATTTGGGATTATCACAGTTATGAATATTTCCCCATTATAAAATAATGGAATTGTTCAATTCCACTGTCACACATATAGTGATTGAAGGAAAGGTTAAACCCGAGGGTCAAGGCTCCCAGTTTGTGAATCACTGTTGATACTTTTCTGCATCACTTGGCATTGGCAGCCTCACATTTTCATATTGATTTGAGGCTTCTTGAGTGTTCAAAGCTGAGTTCACAAGCAAAAGAGTAGGTGAGATCCAGAGAAAAGACCAAACTTGATGATTTTTCTTTAAAACCATGTCTTTTTAAAATATATATATATTTTTCACATTGATTCTGAAACATTTGGGCTATTAAAATCACTATATTTTATGTATCCTTTTATTTCAGAACATTAGCAAGTAGTTCTAAATGGCAGCCTTCATTGTTCTTCAGAGGGGCTCAGTTTTGCAAATGAAACAGACACTTCTGAAATCTTTTCTTGTCACTTTTGTGTTTCTTGTAGGTAAGCCTGGCTGCAACTCAGGGGTGGCCTCGTATTTCCGCCCTGGGCTGGTCTCTGGTTCCATCGTGTCACTGCCATTTGTTACATTGACCTCTCCCAAGATGAATCTTTCTTCCGAATGCGGTTGTCCACATGAGCCTTGTGATCTGGATGTGTGCACTGGTTCTCTTTAGGTGGTTGTCTTTGAAGTTCAGCAAAGCTGCTTGTTCTCCCATGGATTCCTGTCCCAAGCTACCTCTACCGACCCCACCTCTCCAGAGAGACTTTTCAGTTTGCCTTCTCCCCTCCCCATCTACTCTCTAAAATTCTGGAGTTCACCAAATTGATGGTCCATTAAATTCACCTGTCTGGAATGACCCCCCCCCCCCCCCCCCCCCGGTCAAAAAGGCCATCTGAAAAAAGTGTAAAATCCAGAAACACCCCCGCCGCTGGTTCTTGACCAATTTCACGTTTCAGTCTGGATTTTTTTTATGGTATGATGCCTATGTTCATGGAAAGAGGTTTACGTAAAAGGCCAACATTTGATCTGATTGCAGCATAGAGAAGAAACACTGGCCCTTCTTTCAAAATTAAGCAACTTTTAAAAGCGCCATTTTATTTATTTCCTTTTAAAAATAATAATCTATGCAGCACTTCAGGAAACAACTATATGGTGTTGTATATTATAAACTGGTGACATTCTACTATTAAATTATGTACAACATTTTTGTTTTTTATGCTTCTTGAGGTGGCAATGAGAAAAAAGTTTTTTAAAAAAGTGTGCCTTGCTGTATTTCTTATACCATTTATTAAAAAGCTGCTTTCACGGTAAAAGGTTTGAAAGGAGGAAATAGCAAGGTTAAGATGTGTGAATAATTTCTGTATATATGTATAACCAAGTACAAACACTGATGTATAACGACAGTATAAAATGCTTTCATTTTTGTGATGTCTAGTGATGTGGAAAATATAAGCCTTAAATCCATTAGATTGCATGGTAATTAAAATTGGCATAATAAACATAGTTTATTGGGGGAAAAGGAAAATTAGTGATCTCTTCTACCTGTGTTCTTTACCAAATTATTGCATCTGGTTCTGGAAAAATGTGACATGTAGCAGCTTCCAAAATATCCATATTGTATAAGAGACTTAAAATTACTTAAACTACACATGATGCTGTCACGATTTCCAAAATCTTTCTGGTAACTATAAAGATCTTGGAACGCAAATGATTAAATGCCAGTTCCCCTAAACCAATAAAAGTTTATCCTAGATATTTTATTTCTACTTATCATTAATGGTTTAGCGTTGGGTTTCAGGATACCTAGTATATCTTGTATTTATTTTATATAATTATTTTGAATGGGTTTGATGGAAAGATGGTAGAGAAGTATAAAAAAGTTGATTATTTTTTGATTTAGACTATAGATTTCAGGTGTATTTATTTTGTGTAAAAGAAATTAGCTAAGAAATATTCCATTTAGTCTTTACTGCTCTTGTTAAATGTAGTTTTGAATTTATATCCTAATACCTACTAAAGTGCCTGACACATAGTAGGTACTGAATAAAAATTTGCTGAATTGAAGTATTGAATTAGGTAATATGGATGACATTTATCTATTCATTTTGAGAAACCTACACTAAAACTCTCACAAACAATTAGAAAAATGATGAAATGCAATATAAAACCATACAATATATAATCAGTTTATATCAAATTTCAAAAAGAAACAATGTAGATTCAGATAGTCACAGTAACGACAATCATTCATTCAACTGATAATTCATTAACATCTTTTACCTGCAAGGCATTGTTCTAGATGCAGGGGATGCAATGATGAACAAACAAAAGCCCTGCCCTCAGGAGGCTTACCTACATTATGGACGAGGTGAACACACAGTGAGATTCAGTAGTTGTCCTGTACATGAGGAAGAGAACAAAGCAGTGAAAGAGGCACAAAGACAGAAACAGCAATGAAGGACAAGGAGGAAAAAAAGGGTTAAAAGAGAGCCGGAAGTTAGACAGTAGAAAATAGTGCAGCTTTATTGCAGGGATAGTAGGAGAAACAGTAAATTGTGAGACTTAATGAAAGGTCTTTTAAAATGTTAGGTTGGAGATTTTGTATGTAATATGCTAAGTAGTAAGGAAACTTTGTATCGTCTTTGTTTTGCACCTGATTTTATTTATTATTAGAACTTTATTAGTACCACACCAAGAACATTTAAAAAATAATAGCCTATAGTTCTGCCACTTAATAACTATTTGTATTGTTATGCCTCTTCTAATCTTTTCCATACATATTACTAAATTGATGAATCATTCTAGGCTTTTTAATGGGTAGCAATTTGTTCAAAAGGGGTTTTAGGCAGACATCTAGCTGCAGTATTCAACACAGGGGAAAGAGATTAGAGGTAAATGCCTTGTTAGGGGACAGCTGTAGAAAATAAGCTAGGCTCGAGATTATCACAAAGTACACAGGGTTGGCAGCCCAGGCCATAGAGAAGGAACAAATCCTGGAGTCTCTGAAATACCTAAGAGCATTCTGGAGCTCCGTTGAGGTACGGTATTACTTTATATACTGAGACAACCTAAATTTTCCTTGGGTAGTAATTAACAATGCCAAGTCTACGTCTATTGGTAAAACATTTGAAGAGCAAACTGACCGAGATGTTCTATTTACCTGTCGTGTGCTCATTGAAGACTTTGAGGTATGAAAATATGTGTTTTTTAATTATCTGCTTAGTATTAACACCAAATTTGTAGCAGCGCTTTCCGGTTTATTGAACAGTGCTTTTTCAGGCTGGAAGTGATGGAATAGCCTCACTCCTTCACTCTAGGTAGGCACGACCCCCCTGCCCCCCACCAGGAAGCCTTGAAAATGGTCGCACCAACTCTGCCTACACACTTTCAGTGACAGTGGTTCATTGTCTGTCAAGGCAAGCTGTCCCACCGTTGAATGCGTCTCTTTGTTAGAAAGTTATTTCTTAGGTTGCTAAAATCTGCATAGATCTGCCTTCCCCTCACCTTTAGTTTTGCTCAGTGGTCCTAGTTCTGTCCTGATGAGCCGTTCACAATATTTCTGCTCCTTTCTCCTGGCAACCCTGAAGAGAGAGACCAGTTCATCATCCTCTCCCAGCTGCTGTGATTTCTGTTCTTCGGTTCCCTCCACCACCCTTCATTTGTCATGATTTTCAGATCCATTTAAACCTGACTGAATGTTAAGAGGCAGTATCCTTGAAACTGAGGAACTGTCTTGCCCATCATACATGTAGAAAAATATCCGAACATTTAAGTGGTAAGTTTTCTCTCAAAATATATCCAAGATATATGTTTATTCTATTATTGTAAATTTCAATAAATAAATAAGTAAATAAATAAGAATTCATTACTTCCTACAGTGGCCCAGTCCAGTGCCGGAGTCATGTTGAATCCTTTCCTTACGTCAAATCTGAACCTAACCTGTTTCCATATAAAGCAGGGTCCTCCCACTCCGATTTATTCATCCAGTCATTCAACAACATCATTCATTGACTGGCTACTTGTGTGAGGCAATGTGTTTGGCGTTAGAGATACAAAGGCAACTAAAACACGGTTTCTGCCTACAAAGGGTTTACAGTTTTTTTGTGAAAGTACCTTTCATGTCCTTGAATAGGGTAATTTCTCCAAATTAAAAGATGACTCATTTATTTTGTTTCCTATCTTGTTTC
>NW_006775731.1:1009584-1058731 GCF_000442215.2 Lipotes vexillifer
TTCATTTTCAAAAATCTAGTGAGCAAACAATATGCAGAATTACCTGGATTTGACTACTAGAAGTGGTTTTTGTATTTGTAAGTTTTAATTGCAGAAAAAATAGATTTCAGATTTCTGGTCACTGAATAAATACGCATCTTATGCAACAACAGAACAATCTAATTTCAGGGCTTTTGAGAAGCTTAGTTTAATAACTTTGTTGTGTTTGATTAGCCCAACTCAGGTTTTACCAATGCTGTAATTTCCCTGGGAACAAATTAGATGAAAATATCAAAACACACTGAAATGATCCAGCTGTTTCTTATAAGTCAGATTGTTTTAATTTCTAAATGGAATTGGTATTATTTTTAGAATTTTAACAAATACTTAATTTTTCAAGTACCATATAATTCTTATCTTTCAAATTTTTCTAACTTGAACCAACTAAATTTACAGCTGTCTCTTTTTATCTATTCTTTGTCCAATTTTTATTCTGAATATTTTCAGGCCTATAAAAGTTGAATGAGTAGTGCAGTAATATTTGCATACTCATCACTCAGATTTATTTATTCCTGATATTTTGTTTCATCTCTCCACACACACACACACACACACACACACACACACACACTTTTGTGTGATCAAACCATTTGAAATTAAATTGCAGATCTGTAAATGCTTCAGCATGTATCACCTAAGAGCAGGGCATTATTCTACAAGTCCACAACACCATTCTCACACCCAAGAAACTTAACATTGATACAATAATACCTGTTAATACATGCTCAAATGAATTTCTCCAAATGCCCCAATAGTGTCCTTTTACAGTTGTTTTTTGCGTTAATCCAGGATCCAAGCGAAGGTCACACATTGCTTTTAGTTTTCCTATCTTTAATCTTGAACAGTTTCCCTGTGCTTTTATTCTTTCTTTCTTTGGTCGTTCATAACTGACATTTCTGAAGAGCCCAGTCTAGTTTTATAGAATGACCCACAGTCTGGATGTTTTCAGTTTTCTCATTATTCAACTCAGTGTAAACTTTTTTGTCAAGGAGAGTACATAGGTGATGTTATGTTCAATAGCTACTCTTTAATGAAGGGCGAATGATCCACTGACATTCTTCATGTGTCTGGAAGTTCCCTGCTTACTCTTACAGCTCATGCTTCATTAGGCTAAGGCAGGGGTCAGCAAACTACAGTTTGTGAGCTAAATCTGGCCCACTGCCTGTTTGTTTGGCCTATGAGCTAAGAATGGTTTTTACATTTTTAAATGGTTGAAAAAAATCAAAAGTGTTTCATAATGTGAAAATTACATGAAATTCAAATTTTAGTGTCTATGAATAAAGTTTTATTGGAACACAGCCACACATATTTGTTTACATATTATCTATGGCTGCTTTTGCACTATAATTGCAGAATTAAGTAGTTGTGATGGAGACCATATGGCCTGCAAAGCCTAAGATACTTACTATTTGGCCCGTTACAGAAAAAGTTTTCTCATCCCTGGTCTACAGTACCCTAAATTCTGACACCATTTTCTTAGAGGTAGATAGATTTTCATTTGCAAAATCAATGTAAGTTATTAGCACCTGCAATAGTTACTTTTTGCTTTCTAGATTTTATTGAGTTCTCAATTTCAGTTTCATGTGTCCTTAGTAAAATGAAGTGTGCTTTGTTTCATAAACTTAAAGATTGTTCTACATCCATAGTTGGTTTAAGGATTTAAATTTGGTTCACTTATTACAGGCTGGGTTTGATTTAAAGGGTTACTCAATTACAGACTAAGTCATTAAGTTCAATCAAAACCATCAGGAAAATTGACACAACCTAAACTCACTTCGATTCACCAGTAAACTGGAATCCCTTTTCTGAATGTTTTTCTAAAGTAGTACAAAGAAATTTAAAACCAATCCATTTCAGAGTCAGGATTTTCAAATTTATTTTTCAACCCAAACAAAGGTAAGACCATGATCAAAGACTGTTTAAGACACACTTGCATTTCCTAAGGGCTGGTCATAAATAACAATCTGAATTTACCAAGGAAATAATTACTCACCACAGACCCTGCTGTGGTCATACGTAGACACTCTTATTGAATAGATGTTCAAAGGTAACAGTCTTTCTTTACCTTTTTTTTTAAAAAGAACATCCTTTTTTTTTTTATAAATTTATTTATTTATTTTTGGATGCATGGGGTCTTCATTGCTGCGCACGGGTTTTCTCTAGTTGTGGCGAGCGAGGGCTACTCTTCCTTGCGCTGCGCGGGCTTCTCATTGCAGTGGTTTCTCTTGTTGTGGAGCACAGGCTCTAGGCACGTGGGCTTCAGTAGTTGTGGCACGTGGGCTCAGTAGTTATGGCTCACAGGCTCTAGAGCGCAGGCTCGGTAGTTGTGGTGCACGGGCTTAGTTGCTCCACGGCATGTGGGATCTTCCTGGACCAGGGCTCGAACCCGTGTCCCCTACATTGGCAGGTGGATTCTTAACCACTGCGCCACCAGGGAAGTCCCTTTACTTTTTTTCTTAATTCACTTTTGACAGCACTGCCATCTCCCACTGCCATGTACCTAGAGAGGGGACACTCAAAGACAGTGGTCTTTTAGCTACTTTCTCCTTCTTAAAAAGCAACCACTGCCTTGCATATGGCAACAGCCTCTTAATTTGAGACTTGTCATGTATTTGCATTTCCAGAGTAAAATAACAAGTGACAGATGCAAGTCAGGCCCACAATATTAAGGTTTCTGTGGCAAAGGCCTTTTGGCCAATGCCTTGAGACCATTCTGATCCTTGACTAATGGGCCCTCACCAAAGCAGAAAACATGAGGACTGTTTGTACTTGTGTTTTGAAGTAAGCCAGGGCATGCAACTTCAAAGCAACTTTTCTCAGTCTCTTTTGTTGCAACACACACAACATGGAAGGTGTTCCCACGTGTGAGACACTTCCAACTTTTGCCAAGCATTGAATAGCAATTTTCAGTCAGGAAAGGCTGTGGCCCCTTCTCCCCAACTCATGGAGGGGATCTTAATGCAGCTGAGTGGGGTGACATTAGTCTATGTATAGCTAATTCTTTGAAGACAATCTAATTCATACTTAAACAAAAAGTGATTCCTAAATATTGGTACTTTATTATTGGTTACAAATCCCTTGTGACGTCATGTTTAAGAACCACTGATATGGAGGCTTGCACTCTCTTGCTTGAAAGGAAGTGCCCCCAAACCTGGGAAAGGATTTCCAAAGAGCAAGAGAATCAACACCCCTGTGTGTGGATGTACAGCCCCAGATACTCTGCAGCCACAAAGAATTTGTGCTTTCTGGTGAGTACGTTCTTCAAAAAATGTGAATTTAAGAGAAGCAGATGTAAAATGCAACAAAACTTGGCCTCAAACTTACATTGGTGAAATGGCTCATTTTGATGATTTAGCCTAAGTAACTTCACTCCTTGTTAACTACAGAGGCATAAGATATGGAACATCAAGATTTTCCAGATGCTCACAAAACATTTTGTGTCTCTACCACATAAGCTGCCATGTTCATCAACTTTATAGACTGTGGCATTGTTCTTTCTCCTTCTTGACCTATTTTATGTGGGAAATTTGGACTAGTATCACCAGATGTAAAATTTGGTATTTTTTCCACACCACCAAGACACATAATAATGGATTTTATTAATTTAATAAAAATATTACTAATTAATTACATGATTTAATAAAAACTATACTAAAGTTATTAAAACATTTATTTGTCCTTGCACTTAACCTTCCATTAAAAAAAAATCCCACCTCCCTATAAAAAAATGGGCCATTACTGGCATAAAACAAATATTATTCAGCAAAATTTATCTAAGGACTAAAATGATTTAAGGCATTAGGAACATAAAAATGCATAAGATCTTCTTTAAATCCCTATATTCCCTAACCACGGGTTTATAAAATAATACTCTAAGGTTTATAGAATTAGTCTGGTTCTATTAGTTGATCAAGTTACTTACACTGTCAGCAATTCAAAACAGATAATTCCCTCTGTGTGTGCACGTTTGCTTGCTTGCAAGTATGTTTCATTTATTTTAAAGTGTCTTTTTATATAGAAATCCAAGTTGCTGAATTTTATCTTGTCATTACAATGGTGTGAAAATCAAATCAGTCTTCATATAGGTTCTCTCATCCTTGCCAATCTCAAATGACCGATGATGCTTACAGCAAGGTTTTGTAAAATGCAAGCTCCTTAACTTTTCAGAAACAGGTCCTTTTTAACATGTATAACATTTGCCCCTCTTCTAGTACTTTGTTCAGTGTTCTAAGTCTAGGATTATTCTCTTATAATATACTAATGATACAAACTATATGGAAAAATATTTTATAGAATGTAAAATTACTAATTATTTAAAGGCTAAGAGGCATTGTTCAACGTGAATGAAATATTTAATTGCTATATTAAAAAAATAAAAGATTACAGATTCTGATTGGTTCAGAATGATTGAACATCAGAATATTCTTCTTCTTAACCTAAGGGTCTGATTTTTCAAGTTATGTATGACTTCCTGGCAACTTAACCATTTTTTTAAAAAAATGTAACCTTTGATGATTCAGCAGCATAATGATTACCAATTATTGTCCAGTATGGTAAATGTGTAAATTATAGGAAATCAGGCTAAGTCAGTAAACACACTCTGGATATTATTTTTTAAATCAGTCTAAATAATAACAAAATAAATTATTATCACCTGAGTGCCCACTATGTGCCAGGCACTGTGCTAATTTTATGTCTGTTTTACAATAAGGAAATTGAGGACTGGAGAGGTAGGTGAGGGGCTGTACCCCGCAGACCTGCAATCCCTGTACTTGCCCAGCCTCAAGACCAAGGGAAGAGCCCGGCGTCAGTGACAGAGACATAACTGGTTTAATGGTTGGGGGAGCTTACACATCTAAAGCAAAATCCTGTAGCAACACCCCATGCGTGCAGCAGGCGGTGGGCAGGATATGGCAATAATCTTCGCTACCAGGGGAAGAGGGAGAGTACAGTTATAGGGGGAAATGACATCAAGTTGGCTCATCGGTTGCCAGGGAAACCCCAGAGGGGCGCACCCCTCACAGCCCCTTTGATAAACCAACATAGTGGAGATAGTCCTGATCTAAAAATTAGAATAATTGCTAGCTGGGGCCAAGGGCAAGTACACAGGCATTTCCTGATTAGGCTCTATGATTGAGAAGGAAGGTCAGTCAGGTGAGTAAGGTATAGGTGAGGCAGGGACTGGTCGAGCAGGGGATGTACAGAGGGCAAAGAGAACGGCCACCTTGGGTGTCCTGACCATACAGCAGGCTAGTTATTGTTTCCTTTTCATAAAAGCAGAGTGTGTGTGGAGGAAAAAAGCTGTTTCAGAAACTCATTTCCCATCTAGATAAATAAGGATTTATTTTACGGAGTTCACTTAACATCCATACGTATATTACTAAATTTCCTGTCTGTATTATATATTGAACATATAACTCATGCCAAAACTGAAGAAAGGACTTTCCATTTTTAAAAGTATTTCTTATAAAAATTCTATATGAAGAAATGATAGCTAAATTAGCACTTGAAAAAGGCAAAAGAAAATTATATACTGTATATAATTATGCCTCATTATGACCTCTGCACATTTTCTAGAAAAGTTAGGCATTAAAAACACACACAACAGGAACACCTTAAAGGTCAGAGCCTGATGAAAGAAAAATGCAATAGTTAATTATGAAGGATGAGATTAATGTTCTAGTAGGAACGTACATTTTTGCTTGAGAATACTTAAAATATGCAATTTCCCTTTCATGTATTTTGTTTCATATCTGAAAGAGGTGATGGAGAGAGAAAATTCAAAGTATAAATTAAATTTTAATTTAATGAAATGAAAATGTGGGCTTTTTATCTGATTTTTCTTCACTTAGGTCTTTTTGCCCCTAAAGGTAATAGTTTTAAGAGTAAATACTGAGGTCTCAGTTTGTAAAAAATTTATCTCAAAATTTCTCATTATCTTCAAAAGATATTTTCTAAGATGGCAGAATTCCTGGATCATATTTGCTGAGTTTCACACTGGCAACACACCTAATTATACACATTTTTCCCCCACATGTTTATTGGAGTATAATTGCTTTACAATATTGTGTTAGTTTCTGCTGTACAACAAAGTGAATCAGCTATATGTATACATATATCCCCATATCCCCTCCATCTTCAGCCTCCCTCCCACCCTCCCTATCCCATCCCTCCAGGTCATCCCAAAGCATCGAATTGATCTCCCTGTGCTATGCAGCAGCTTCCCACTAGCCATCCATTTTACATTTGGTGGTGTATATATGTCAATGCTATTCTCTCACTTCATCCCACTTTCCCCTTCCCCCACTGAGTCCTCAAGTCCGTTCTTTACGTCTGCATCTTTATTCCTATCCTTTATTCCTATCCTGCCACTAGGTTCATCAGTTCCGCTCTTTCAGATTCTATATATATGCGTTAGCATACGGTATTTGTTTTTCCCTTTCTGACTTACTTGACTCTGTATGACAGACTCTAGGTCCATCCACCTCACTACAAATAACTCAAATTTCATTCCTTTTTATGGCTGAGTAATAGTCCATTATATATGTGTGCCATATCTTCTTTATCTATTCATCTGTCGATGGACACTTAGGTTGCTTCCATGTCCTAGCTATTGTAAATAGTGCTGCAATGAACATTGTGGTACATGACTCTTTTTGAATTATGGTTTTCTCAGGGCATATGCTCAGTAGTGGGATTGCTGGCTTGAATGGTAGTTCTATTTTTAGTTTTTTAAGGAACCTCCATACTGTTCTTCATAGTGGTTGTATCCATTTACATTCCCACCATAGTGCAAGAGGGTTCCCTTTTCTCCACACCCTCTCCAGCATTTATCGTTCCTAGATTTTTTGATTTTGGCCATTCTAACTGGTGGGAGGTGATACCTCACTGTGGTTTTGATTTGTATTTTTCTAATGATTAGTGATGTTGAGCATCCTTTCATGTGTTTGTTGGCCATCTTGTATGTCTTCTTTGGAGAAATGTCTATTTAGGTCTTCCATGCATTTTTGTTTGTTTTTTTGATATTGAGCTGCTTGTATGTTTTGGAGATTAATCCTTTGTCAGTTGCTTCATTTGCAAATATTTTCTCCCATTCTGAGAGTTGTCTTTTCATCTTGTTTATGGTTTCCTTTACTGTACCAAAGCTTTTAAGTTTCATTATGTCCCATTTGTTTATTTTTGTTTTTATTTTCATTCCTCTAGGAGGTGGGACAGAAAGGATTTGCTGTGACTTATGTCATAGAGTGTTCTGCCTATGTTTTCCTCTAAGAGTTTTATAGTGTCTGGCCTTACATTTAGGTCTTTAATACATTTTGAGTTTACTTCTGTGTATGGTGTTAGGGAGTATTCTAGTTTCATTCTTTTACATGTAGCTGTCCAGTTTTCCCAGCACCACTTATTGAAGAGGCTGTCTTTTCTCCATTGTATATTCTTGCCTCCTTTGTCAAAGATAAGGTGACCATATGTGCATGGGTTTATCTCTGGGCTTTCTATCCTGTTCCATTGATCTATATTTCTGTTTTTGTTCCAGTACCGTACTGTCTTGATTATTGTAGCTTTCTAGTATCGTCTGAAGTCAGGGAGTCTGATTCTTCCAGCTCCAGTTTTCTTTCTCAAGATTGCTTTGGCTATCCAGGGTCTTTTGTGTTTCCATATAAATTGTAAAATTTCTTGCTCTAGTTCTGTGAAAAATGCCATTGGTAGTTTGATAGGGATTGTATTGAACCTGTAGATTGCTTTGGGTAGTATAGTCATTTTCATAATATTGATTCTTCTAATCCAGGAGCATGGTATATCTCTCCATCTGTTTATGTCATCTTTGATTTCTTTCATCAGTGTTTTATGGTTTTCTGAGTACAGGTCTTTTGTCTACTTAGGTAGGTTTAATCCCTGGTATTTTATTCTTTTTGTTGCAATGGTAAATGGGATTGTTTCCTTAATTTCTCTTTCTGATCTTTTGTTGTTCGTGTATAGGAATGCAAGAGATTTCTGTGGAAAGAGATATTTGTATCCTGCAACATTACCAAATTCATTGATTAGTTCTAGTAGTTTTCGGGTGGCATCTTTAGGATTTTCTATGTATAGGACCATGTCATCTGCAAACAGTGTCACTTTTACTTCTTTTCCAATTTGTTTTCCTTTTATTTATTTTTCTTCTCTGATTGCCATGGCTATGACTTCCAATACTGTGTTGAATAATAGTGGCAAGGGTGGACCTCATTGTCTTGTTTCTGATTTTAGAAAATGCTTTCAGTTTTTCACCACTGAGAATGATTGCTGTGGGTTTGTCATATATGACTTTTATTATGTTGAAGTAGGTTCCCTGTGTGCCCACTTTCTTAAGAGGTTTTATCATAAATGGGTGTTGAATTTTGTCAAAAACTTTTGCTGCATCATTGTGATGATCATATGGTTTCTATTCTTTAATTTGTTAATATAGTGTATCACATTGATTGTTTTGCATATATTGAAGAATCTTGACATCCCTGGGATAAATACCAGTTGATCATAGTGTATATCTTCTTACGTGTCGTTGGATTCTGCTTGCTAGTATTTTGTTGAGGATTTTTGCATCTATGTTTATCAGTGATATTGTTCTGTAATTTTCTTTCTTTGTGATATCCTTTAACTGGTTTTGGTATCAGGATGATGGTGACTTCATAAAATGAGTTTGGGAGTGTTCCTCCCTCTGCAGTTTTTTGGAAGAGTTTGAGAAGGATAGGTGTTAGCTCTTCTCTAAATGTTTGACAGAATTCACCTGTGAAGCCTTCTGGTCCTGGACTTTTGTTTGTTGGAATATTTTAAATTACAATTTCAATTTCATTACCTGTGATTCATCTGCTTATATTTTCTAATTCTTCCTGGTTCAATCTTGGAAAGTTTTACCTTTCCAAGAATTTGTCCATTTCCTCCGGGTTGTCCATTTTATTGGCATATAGTTGCTTGTAGTAGTCTCTTATGATCCTTTGTGTTTCTTCAGTGTCAGTTGTGATTTCTCCTTTTTCATTTCTAATGTTAGTGATTTGTGTCCTCTCCATTTTTTTCTTGATGTGTCTGGCTAAGGGTTTATCGATTTTATCTTCTCACAGAACCAGCTTTTAGTTTTATTGATCTTTGCTATTGTTTTCTTTGTTTCTATTTCATTTATTTCTGCTCTGATCTTTATGACTTCTTTCCTTCTACTAACTTTGGAATTTTGTTCTTTTTCTAGTTGCTTTATGTGTAAGGTTAGATTGTTTATTTGAGATTTTTCTTGCTTCTTGATGAGTTTGAATTGCTATAAACTTCCCTCTTAGAACTGCTTTTGCTGCATCCCATATGTTTTAGATCATCTTGTTTTTGTTGTCATTTGTTTCTAGGTATTTTTTTTAAATTTCTTCTTTGATTTTTTTCAGTGATCTCTTGGTTATTTAGAAGCACACTCTTTAGCCTCCATGTATTTGCTTTTTTTACAGTTTTTTTCCTGTGATTGATTTCTAATCTCATAGAGCTTTGGTTGGAAAAGATGCTTGAAAAGATTTCGATTTTCTTAAATTTTACAAGGCTTGATATGGGACCCAAGATGTGATGTATTCTGAAGAACATTCCATGTGCACTTGAGAAGAAAGTGTATTCTTCGACTTTCGGGTGGAATATCCTAAAAATATTAATTAGGTCTATCTGGTCTATTGTGTCATTTAAAGCCTGTGTTTATTTATTTTCTGTCTGGATGATCTGTCTGTTGGTATAAGTAGGGTGTTAAAGTCCCCCACTATTATTGTGTTACTGTCAATTTCTCCTTTATGGCTGTTAGCAGTTACCTTATGTATTGAGGTGCTCCTATGTAGGGTGCACAAATATTTATAATTGTTATGTTTCCTTCTTGGATTGATCCATTGATCATTATGTAGTGTCCTTCCTTATCTCTTGTAACAGTCTTTACTCTGAAGTCTATTTTACCTGATATGAGTATTGCTACTCCAGCTTTCTTGTGATTCCATTTGCATGGAATATCTTTTTGCAACCCCTCACTTTCAGTCTGTATGTGTCTGTAGGTCTGAAGTGAGCTTCCTGTATACAGCGTATATAAGGGTCTTGTTTTTGTATCCATTCAGCCAGTCTGTGTCTTTTGGTTGGAGCATGTAATCCATTCACATTCAAGGTGATTATTGAAATGTATGTTCCTATTACCATTTTTGTAATTGTTTTGGGTTTGTTTTTCTGGGTCTTTTTCTTCTTTTGTGTTTCACGCTTAGAGAAGTTCCTTTAGCATTTGTTGTAAAGCTGGTTTGGTGGTACTGAATTCTCTTAGCTTTTGTTTGTAAAGCTTTTGATTTCTCTGTGGAATCTAAATGAGATCCTTTCTGGGTAGAGTAATCTTGGTTGTAGGTTTTTCCCTTTCATCACTTTAAGTATATCATGCCACTCCCTTCTGGCCTGTAGAGTTTCTGCTGAGAAATCAGCTGATAACTTTATGGGGATTCCCTTGTATGTTATTTTTTGCTTTTCCCTTGTTGCTTTTAATATTTTTTCTTTGAATTTATTTTTTGCTCGTTTGATTAATACGTGTCTTGGTGTGTTTCTCCTAGGGTTTAGCTTGAATGGGACTCTGCAGTTCCTGGACTTAAGTGGCTCTTTCCTTTCCCATGTTAGGGAAGTTTTCAACAATAATCTCTTCAAATATTTTCTCAGACACTTTCTTTTTCTCTTCTTCTTCTGGTAGCTCTATAATTCAAATGTTGGTACATTTAATGTTGTCCCAGGGGTCTCTTAGACTGTCCTCAAATCTTTTCATTCTTTTCTCTTTATCCTGCTCCATGGCAGTTATTTCCACCATTTTATCTTCCAGCTAACTTATCCGTTTTTCTGCCTCAGTTATTCTGCTATTGATTCCTTCTAGAGTATTTTTAATTTCAGTTATTTGTTGTTCATCACTGTTTGTTTGATCTTTAGTTCTTCTAGTCCTTGTTAAATGTTTCTTGTATTTTCTCCATTCTGTTTCTGAGGTTTTGGATCATCTTTACTATCATTACTCTGAATTCTTTTACAGGTAGGTTCCCTATTTCGTCTTCATTTATTTGGTCTTGTAGGTTTTTACCTTGCTCCTTCGTCTGTAACATAATTTTTTGTCATTTCATTTTTTTTTGATGGGTGAGGCTGTATTCCTGTCTTACTTGTTGTTTGGCCTGAGGCATCTAGCACTGGAATTTGCAGGCAGTTAGGTAGAGTCAGGTCTTGGTGCCAAAATGAGGACCTCCAAGAGGCCTCACTCCAATTAATATTCCCTGAGGTTCTCTGTTAGCCCAGCAGTTTGGACTCAGTGCTCCCACCACAGGAGCTCAGGCCCGACCCCCAGCCTGGGAACCAAGATCCTGCAAGCTGTGAGATGTGGCAAAAGAAAAGAAAAAAATGTAGCAGTACAATAACAAAACATAAAAAATAAAATTAGAAAGATATATAATATATTAGGAAAAAATATATAATTGAAACAACTGTAACAAGGTAAAACAAAACCACAACAGAAAAAAGAAAGAAAAAAAACAAAAAGAGAACAAGCCAAAAGGAGCAGAACAATAACAAAGTATAAAGAATAAAATAAAATTAGAAAAATAAAAGATTTATTAGAAAAAATAAAAATATAAATGAATCAACAACAAGGTAAAACAGAACCCCAACCTAAAAGAAGAAAAAAAAAAAGGCCAGAAAAGCCTTAGCTATGGGGGGTAGAGCTTAGACAGGGGGTGGAACTTAGGCTTAGGGTGGGGTGGGGCCTATGTGAGGTGATGTTCAAGTGTGGGGCGGGGCCTAGGCTTAGTGTCTGCCTGGAAAGGGAGAGGCAGCATGTCCAGAGGGGGACCTCCAGAGTGTGGAGTTTAGAGTTTAAAGGTAAGGCCCTGGATGAGGGTGTGTGGGTGGGGTTTAGGCCCAGCGTGGTTGGAGGGCTTCTCCCAGTGCCACGTGTAGAGGTGGGGCCCTGGGTGAGGGTGTAGGGGTGGGGTTTGGGTTCTGCACAGCAGGAGGGAGGCTCTAAGGGCAGAGGATTAGGCCGGGGATCCCAACAGGCTCCATGGTGCCCAAGAGGGCAGGGAAAGTGCCGGCTGTGCTCCCTTCCATTCCTCTGCGCCACCCCCGCACCCAGGGTCTCCCCCATCACTGCTGGACCCCTAACCATGGGTGGGTCCCGCTGGGTGTAGGAAATCCTCCCCTCCCCCAGCTGCCCCTCACGGGTGCCAGTCCTCTAGGTCCAGCCTTTACTTTTGCTCCCCCTTCCCTCCCTCCCATTCCGTCAGGACCCACGCAGCTGGAGGGGGCCTCAGTGGTAGAGGATCAGGCACAGGATCTCAGCAGGCTCCCTGTGGCCCAAGTAGGCAGGGGAAATGCTGGCCATGCTCCCTTTTGATCCTCTGCCCTCCCAGTGGTCCCCCCTTTCCCCCTGCATGTCGTGGGACCCCTTCCCCTCCCCCAGCCACCCATCAGGGGTGCCAGTACTGTCCCGCCTCCACTTCTCCTCCCCACTCACTCCCCCACACGTCCTACCCAGTCGCTGGGGGCTCCTCCCATCCCCTTAGGTGCCCATGGTCCCCCACCCGTGTCTGGTAGGTGCCCTAGTTGTGCAGAGACACGAATTCGGCATCTCCTAGTCCGCCATCTTGACTCAACCCCTATACACATTTAAAATAGCAACAAATGACAACTTTTAAAGTTTTTTTAGGAAATAAGTTCAGATTTACAAATTATTACAAAAATAAAAATAGTGCAATAGTGTACCTATTGTTAATATAGGTACACTACATTGTTAATAGTGTACCTATTGTTAATATCTCAGCCCATTTGCTTTATCTTTCTACCTACCCAGCATATGGCTTTTTTTCTGAGCCATTTGAAAATAAATTATATACATCATGGCCTTTTATCCCTAAATATTTTATTATATATTTCTTTACAAGGATATAGGTGTGTTCTCTTAAATAACCATAGTGCAGTTGTCAACCTGATAAATTTACATTGATATATTTATGGATATAAATATAAAATATGTGAAGTCTATTTATTTGATCTACCTTTCACATTCCAATTTTGTAAATTTCCTTAATAATACCCCTTATTGCACTTTTCCCCTCTTCAGTACACAATTTAAGTCTTGAATTTAGTTGTCATGTCTCTTTAATCTCCTTCAATCTGGAAACATTTCCCCAGCCTTTCTTTGTCTTTTTAGGACATTGGCGATTTTAAAGAATAAATTCCCCCTTTTTAAAATAGATTATTCTGGGACCTCTCTGGCAGTCTGGTGGTTAAGACTTCACCTTCTAATGCAGGGGGTGCAGGTTTGATCCCTGGTCAGGGAGCTAAGATCCCACATGCCTCGTGGCCAAAAAACCAAAACATAAAGCAGAAGCAATGTTGTAACAAATTCAATAAAGACTTTTAAAAAAATGGTCCACATCAAAAAAATCTTTAAAAAAATAATAAAATAAAATAGATTATTCCTCATGTTGTGTTTGATCTTTCCTTGAGATTGGATTAAAGTTATGCATTCTCAACAAGAATATTGCATAGGTGATTTTCTGTCCTTCTCAGAGTATCATATGTAGAGACACACAGTGTTCATCTGCCCCCCCTTAGTGATGTTAATTTTGGTCATTTTATGGAAAAACACTTTAAAACCATGCAAATATCCTGCACCTCCTCAAAAATTTCCCTTTATTTAACATCCATTGATAATTCTTGTCTGGTCCAATCCTTACCAAGATGGTTGCAAATTGTGATTTTCCAACTCTACCACTCTCTTTACACTTACCAGGTGGCCCTTGGTATTTCACCACAATAAGATCTCTCCCTTCTCCCCTACTTATCTATTTATCATAAGTATGAATTCATGAATTTCTTTTTTGCCAATTATTTATAATTCATTACTATACTCAGATTATTTTGGTATAGAAATTATCCCAGGTTTGGCTAGTGGGAGCCTCTTCAATCTAGCTCTTCAATTCTTATGACATCTTTTAAACAATCCCTTACTTTCTGGTATAACAAGGTGTTCCAGTCTTACCTTGTACCTACCTGCCCAAATTCCTTATCAGCCATTTCTCTGCAGAGCCTTGGTTCTTTTTAGTAGGGGCTGGCATTAGAGACCAAGATCTAGAGTGCTAGGTGTGCTTAGGGCTACTGAGGTGCTTTTGCTTTTTGACTCTTGAGCCAACAAAGATAAGAAATACACAAGTGTGTATATACATATATGTACACGTATATGTGCAAAGGCATATTCATATGTACAGATGTATACATGCACATACAAACATGCATATGCATATACATAGACTTATTTTAGAAATCAGGAGTTTGTACCAGTTCCTCCAATTTCAATCCATCCCACAGATTCTTTCTTGACTTCTCCCATTCCATATTCGTATTTCCCTTCTTCCACCATGACAACCCTTGATACCCACAACATTAACACATTTACTCATTTGCTGAATAATATAATACATTTTAAATGGTTTCAGAATTGCATCAGAACTATTATAATAAACAAATCTACTAAAAAGAGTTCAGAATTCATTTGCAGTTTCCCCATCCCCACATTCTCTTTCCCAACTCTGCTCAAGACTGAGGGTGTATGGTCAAATACTGTGTTCCAAAGTTATGTTGTTAATAAGTTATCAGTTCCTTTCTCATCCTCCCTTCCTCCCTCCCTTCGTTTCTTCCTTCTTTCTTTCCCTTCTTTCTTTATTATTTCCCTTCCATTATGACATTCATTTAGAACAAAATTAAGTTCATTGTTTCCATTTCCTTTCAGTTTTAGGTTATTTTCTTCTTCCCTCCAATTCTTATTAAGTTAATTGTATTTTTATATATGTAGAATATTAACATGCTTTCCAAAGTCAAAACTACACAAAAGGTATATTCAAACACTGTCACTCCTTCCTCCAGCTCATCAACCTTGATTCCCCTCAGGCCTTGTAAGTCCAAAGTTCCAGTGTCTTCTGGCTTATTTTTCCTCTGCTGCTTTCTGTAGTAATAAGCAGTTTTATTAATATCTTTTTATTTTCCTTTCTTTCTAGCACAAAAGGTGGCATACCACCTGTGTCTTTTGCCTTTGATTTTTTTTCACTTAATAATGGCCTCTGGAAGTCACTCCATATCAATTCTTGAGACCTTCCTCACTCTTTTCTTTAACTATATGGCACTCACTGAAGTCACAACTTTTTTGAAGCTTTTTTGTAAGTGCAAAAGGAGATTTGGAGTCCATTCCATGTCCATATTGTGTGAAAGGATTAATGATGAGAAAGTTTTTTAAAATAAGGTGTTGGCATATTGTTTTCTAAGAGGAACTGTGGTTTGAGTCCATGTTCTCATGCTTCCCTTGATTTTCCCTTAGCAGTTATCTTTATCCTCCTGTCTCTTAGCTACACTCCATGCCATCCTTACCCCCACCAACAAATGGTGGCTTTATCAAGGCCTAGAAACATTCTTAAATATGTGCTGTTATCAAAAACTTTCTCTCAAAGAGTGTCACCTCTGTCTGTACACTGCACAAAAAGGGGTCATTCAGGATGAAATCATCCAATATTCTGCTGGCCAAGACACACCAGCACACACGTGGGAATATGTCTACCCAGAGAAAGTGTCAAATTGTCCTAATTTTTCAAAAAGTACCATAGAGTCTAACAGCTTCCTCCTCAATCCTTCTTCCTGATCATGTGACCATCATATCTCTCCATCCTACACTATCTGAATTCTAGTTTTATGCTAGTCTGCCCCTCCCATTTGTTCTCCCTCTGCAGTCTTATTTCTGCCCCCTCCACTCTACTGAAATGGCTCAACTACAATTCCTCAGGAAATTATAATCCTACCAGGCAGGAAAGGAGCATCTGGCAGTTGAAACCTTTCTTGAAAGCCATTTTTCTTTTGACTTCTGAAGCCCCCAATTCTCTCTTCTACCTCCTACATTTTGGCACGTGTCTCTTTCCTCCATTCTCACTGGAGGTCTTTCTCCAGGTTTCCTTCTTAGCCTACTTTTCTTTTCACTCTATAGTTCTGCTCTATCATGGAAGTAGAGGGCGCAACCTCTACTTCCATGATTTCAACTCACCTCTAGGTGTAACGTTCCAGCATTTCATCACTGAGCTTGGCTTTTCTCAGGAATTTCTAGATCTAGGTCCATTCATCCAACTGTCTTTTCACCTAATAGTTTTCTTAGGACCTCCTACTTTAAAACCCAAACTTGTAATTTTTTACTCTTTTATATGATTGTCTATCTCACATAATGACATTAACTTTTCCCACTTGTTCAACATTCAGATTCTGGAATATCTCTGATCTCTCTCTCTCTCTCTCCTCTCTCTCTCTCTCTTTAATGCCCCCAAATGTGACTAGAAAAGACCTGGTGTTCCTTCTTCCCCACATTTTGAAATTTTGTTTAAATACTTTCCATTCACACTGCCACCCTGTTGCCAAGACTCCCCATGACTCACACATGGTTCATAGCAATAATTTTCCAATTCCTTTTGCAGTCTTGGTTCAGGCATAGGGCTTATCACTTTGCCTCACACATTTCATTTAATCAAGACTTTTATGAATATCTAAATTTGTGTCTTACTAGAGCTGTAGACAATGCTTGTGGAATATAAGATGTATCCTTCTTCTGAAGGAAAGTTAGTAACTTTGTAATTCTCAATCCTTAGTCTGTAGAAGACTCACAGGAGAAGCTTGTGAAAATGATCATTCCCAGTCCCCACATTTATTCTGATCCAGTAGACCTGGGGTAAAGCCTAAGTGTATAACACAGGCATCAGGTTATTCTTCTGCAGGTATTACATTGACCACGCTTTCTTAGTCATTCCTCCAAACAATCCCTAACTCACTACCCAGTCTATGTTTCATATGTATTTATACACTGCCTACTTTCAAAAGTGATGTGTGATATGAGGCAGTTTACAATAAAATCACAATTAAGTGGAAAATCATTAATATAATAAAAGACATGAGCCAAGAAATAAAAATAGTGAGGGAATAATTATTTGAAAATCGAGACTAAGGGAAAGTACTGAATCTAAGCATAAAAATTTACTCTGAGCTTTTCAGCAATCGAAGTAAACAAGAAAATGTGACCAATGAGAGTGTTCCTTATCTAATAAAAGGAAGTAACTTTTTTCCTGCACCTGAGCTTTGGGAGGAGGAATTTGCCCAATGAGTCTTTATTTGAGGACCATTGAATAACACAATAGATACTATAATTTAAGTCTACTTTTTAAAAAAGGAAGTCTGCATAAAGCTACTTCTTACAATAAGCTTAGATGAAAAATGAGGGCACAACATGGTTGTATTTTGAAGAATCTTGAAAATGCCTGATTGGTGGATCCCTTTGGCAATTCCTTCTAAGTATCAATAGTCTCAGCCAGGCTTTTGACAGGGGATGAATAATACACAATTTAAATTTGAGATTACTATCTTGTTCTACTCACAGATACTCCACATTTCTGACTGAAAAAAAAATCAGATGTGTAGATGACAAAGATGTTGTTGCCCTGTGAAAATAAAAAGGCTTGTCTGATATTTTTATCTTAATGGAGAGTCACTTCACCTCTGTACAACAGAGAGCCAAATGAGCACTTTCAAACAGATCAAGGGCAATTCTCACAAAGCAATTCAGTGTCTGCACAAATTGATAGAAACGTCAGAACTCTGTACCATAAGGCACAAAGGAGATGGCCTGTCTTAGAAGGTTTTGAGGATAACAGAAGATCCTTAACATGACCCCTGTAAAAGGTTTAATTTTGAGACCAACTGCATACCAAGGGTTAACCAGGTAAATCACAAATTTGATCCTTAGGAATTATGTATGGCAGTCGGTTGAGCAGACTAGTTTAATATTATCCATGTAGATGTCAAAGCATGCCTGCCATAATTGATCATTTTGGTTTTAGGAGAATTAATATTTAGAAGCTTCTCCTGACATAAGTTGGCCAATAGGCTGAATCGCTTGTCAAAGCCACTTCTGTAACCATAGAGGAAGGCACGTCATCAACACATGAGAAGTACTCGTCTTGCTGTGGCCGGGTCATCTAAAGACAACCAATTTGTTCAGTTATAAAATTAAAAGGAGGGCACTTGGGATCCAGCCCTGTTTTATGCCATTTAAAATGGACATTTCATCTGTCAAAAAGAAGGCTCATCCTAGCCACGTTAATTTGTGCCATACTGTCCAGCAGTAATGGCCCTGAGAGAGAATTATAAGCCTTGAATCTATGTTGAGATCATACACTTAGGCCTCTTTATGGATTCAGTGACCAGTGATAAATCAATAAGTTCCATGAAAAGTCTTAAAATACTCCTAATTGAAAGACTACATTTTACCTTCAGAAATATATGCTGCATGCTGATTTCTCATCTCCCTTTCCATTGTCCTAAACTATTTTCCCAACTTCCCCTCATAACTCTTCTTATACACTCTCTTATATAGTAGTTATTTTAACATTTGTCTCATAGCCCCAATTAGCTTTCTGTTTTATTGGGTCATCTAAAGCTTTGAACTGTCATTCTCTAAATTTATAAATGCTCTATGTCTTTGCTAAATAAAAGAATGAATGACTGGTGGGTGAATGACTAAATGGGTCATATTTCCTACTCTGGTTATGATCAAATACAAAGTTCCCAAGCATAAAATTTGGTGACACAGAAGTAAGAGACAAAAAGTCAAAGAACACGATGAATGTGATCTGTGTCCTTTAGCTCAAGAGGTTGTTTTGGCTTTCTGCCAAGGAAATTTGGAATTGTATCACTCCAGATTTTCAAAGTACAGATGATTGGAAATGGATGGGCTCCATCAGGACTTGTCATGAAGTGACAGATCTTGTCACATTGGCCAAGTCATTGTAATGTTCCAGTTGGATTCCTCTAATGTTCTTTTCCTAAAGAAAATCCAGGGAACACCTAAACAGTCTGAATAATGAAGACTGTAAATTCCTTAATTTTCTCATTTCTGTCCTGGCTCCTCCTATGTGTTCACAAGCTTGTATTTAGCCTCCAAAAGGTTTTCAGTTGATTGATAACATTTGTGTGTAGATGCCAGCCCTTTTTCAGACCATCACACAACCAAGTCATTATTTCCTATATTTTTCACCTCATGGCACATACGAAGTGATGATATCCTACTCTGGAGTAAATAGAGGAGGTTGTCCATGGTGATGGGCCACCATGGCGGCTGAGAAGGCCCAACCTCAGACAACAGTGACACCACAGGCTGGTGTCGGACAGAACTGAGTTTGGAAAGCTCTGGTCTTCATTATACAAAATTAAATCTTGGAGTAGAATATGGTTATCAGGTCCAGCTTTTCATTCCTAGGAATTAGCTTTAATTACTCTAAACATCCAAGATAGTGATTATTTATCTTATGTTTGAAGATTTCTAGAGGTTGTTGAGAGACTGTCCTGCAGTGGGAATGTCCATCGTTGTGGACAGAAGTCCTTATGTTGTCCACTTTGCTGTCTACTATCTACAGTCAGCTCCCTTATCTTCTCATAAATGAAAATAACACTCTCATAAAAGCTACCCTTCAAAACCTTGACCAAATAACTTATCAGTCTCTTTTCAGGTGAATAAGGCCAATCCTTTCTATCTTTTATCCCAGGGTTGATTTCCTATTTCCTCACTCAATGTTTTATTTTATTCTTCATTCTCTAAATTCACTGTGATTTCTCCACATATTTTTAAAAATACAGAAGTCAAAACTTGACAAATAATTCTGTAAAAATCTGGCCATCCCTGCCTGTGTGCCTATGGGCTTACTCACCTCTTACTGTGGTCCACTGACATTCTCCTGCATTATTCCAGTTAGTCCACTGATAGCATTTACACTTGTTCTTAACAAATGAGAGAATGTGGACAAGGGACTCAAATAATAAAACTCTAAATATTAATATTAATCATAACTACTATTGAGTTAAGCACTGTAGTTAGTAGTGCCTGACAAATGTTAACTTATTTGGTTCTCACAATAACCTAACTAGTAGATATATTAGCATTCCTATTTTATAGATGAAGAAACTGAGGTTCAGGAACACTAGGTAACTTGTCCAGGGTTGGTCTTGGATTCAAGCAGTTTAGTTGTCTGACTACCGCCACTTAAGAACAGTAGTTTAGAATAATAATGAGCAAACCAATTTTACCTGTGTACATTATTTTGGTCCTTTTGTAGTTACCCTGATGCAGAAGCCAATTCACACTAAAAGGTGACTTCTATTGTACCTTCAAGTTTTATCAATTCCCTACTTAGGAGGAGCAAGCACAACTTTAAAAGACTTAATGCTCCTCAAAATATGCTTCTAAATATATTTTTCCTAATCCATTATGATAATTTTTTATTAAGGTACACCTGACATTTAACATTATACTAGTTTCAGGTGTGCAAAATAATGATTCACCATTTGTATATATTGTGAAATGATCACCACAGTAAGTCTAGTTCACATCTGTCACTGTGCATACCAATTTGTGTACCAATTTTTTGTTTTATGAAATGTTTAAGATCTACTTTCTTAGAAACTTTCACATGTGCAATACAATATTAGCTATAGTCGCCATGCTCTACATTACATCCCCATGACATTTATTTTATAACTAGAATTTTGTACCTTTTGACCCCCTTTATTCTTTCTGCCCATGCCCATCTCTTGCTGCTTCCCCTGACAACCACCAATCTGTTTTCTGTACCTATGAGCTAGTTTTTGTTTTTGTTTGGTTTTAGATTACACGACCACATATAAGTGACATCAGACAATATTTGTCTTTCTCTGACTTATTTCTCTTTCATTTCACTTTCTTTTTTATGGCTGAATAATACTCGTGTGTGTGTGTGTGTGTGTGTGTGTGTGTGTCACATTTATCTATTCATTTATCAATAGACACTTAGGTTATTTCCATATCATGGCTATTGTAAATAATGCTGCAGTGAGCATGGGGGTACAGATATCTTTCCAAGTTAGTGTTTTTGTTTTTCTTCAGATAAATATGCAGAAGTGGAATTGCTAGATCATATGGTAGTTCTATTTTTTTTTTTTTGAGGAACCTCCATACTATTTTCCATAGTGGCTGCATCAATTTACATTCCCATCAAGAGTGCACAAGTGTTCCCCTTTCTTCACATTCTTGCCCTTTGCTATTTCTTGTCTTTTTGATAATAGACATTCTAGGAGGTATGAGGTAATAGATAATCATGTTGCTTCAAGAAAAAAAATCTTATTTATTAAGCAGATAGTTATATAGCACTCACTATGTGTCCAAATACTCGTCTAGGAGCTTTACAAATATAACACATATAAGTCTATGAAGTAGATACTACTTTAAATATGGAGAAGCTGAGAACAGAGAAGTTAAATAATTGCCCAAAGTCCCAGAAATAGTATGGAAGTAGAACTGGGATCTGAACCACACGGCACCAAGCACTGAATCACTCTACAGTCCTCTATTGTTTGCTGAGTGATGTGTTATTTATAGGATGTATGATGACTGTTTTAACTCTATTACTGAATTTAAAACCATCAAGTGTGTGTTTGTTGGTAGGTGTGTGTAGGTATCACACTGATATGCCTTTAGGGAGGGAGACGCAAGAGGGAAGAGATATGGGAACATATGTATATGTATAACTGATTCACTTTGTTATAAAACAGAAACTAACACACCATTGTAAAGCAATTATACTCCAATAAAGATGTTTAAAAAAATCTAAATGGAAATGAAAACAAGCCCTCTTATCTGGAGATAGCTTTATTTTTGGTAACATAGTCCAAGAAACCTATGGTCAAATATACATACAAAGCTCAAGTTTCAAAGCTTCTGATGCTGTGACATAAACAGGAAGTCACCAAATTTCCTCCCCGAGTTTGGTATACCGAGGTTTCCAGTGGATCCAGAGCCCAGACAGGACTGAGAGCCCTGCCAATTATCCTGGACGTCCCCATCCTCAAGACAAACTGAGGGGCCTCAAAAATATGTCAGCCTTGTACCCATGTGAGCCTCAAGTCTGAATCTTCTTTTATCATTGGAGAGGGTATTATTCAACTATGACATATCTGTCAATTTTTAATGATATAAATACATCGCATAAATACGTCACAATTATTTTACATCATCAGATGTTGGTCATTGCATGTCTCATAAAGGCTGTTCAATTCGATTTAAACAAGGAATTTTATCACCTGACACCCTCTACCTGGTTAATTTTAAATAATGTAATTTGGAAGATATTTGGGAGTTCATTTTTATCTAATTTCCCTATAAGGGACTTGGGCCATTTTGACCTTTGTTGAAATCAGCATATATTTCAATTTGGGGAAAGAAAAGAAAGAATGTCCCTTCTTATAGCTTATGTTTGCTGTGTACAATTGCACCTGAAATAAAACACTAACAGATACCAACTAGAATTTTAAAAGATACTGTATATGAATATAGGTATTGCATAAGCAAGCAGTAAAACCTATAGGCAACACTGCTAGCTAGGAGGTAAGTTTGATGTGCTTTGGATGCACACCAACCACAGTAGAAGAAGAACTTTGGGCTTTGGAGTCACAGGGCCTCAGTTCGAATCCCAGCTCTCACCCACTATCTATATGTCTTTAGGCAAATTACTTATCCTTTCAGAGCCTCAGATCCCTCAACTGTGTAATGAGGATGCAAATAATTGGCAAGGTTGCTTTGAATATGAGAGATAATGTATTAATTAGCCCAGTTCCTGACTCTTGGCTCTTTGTAGGTATGTATGTGTGTGTGTGTGTGTGTGTGTGTGTGTGTGTGTGTGTGTGTGTGTATATATGTATGTATATATAAATGATGTTCTTTATTACAAAGATCTATACTCATTTAAAATTTTGACATAAGAATTTAACAAAGAGAAGAAAGAAATGCTTTTAGCATCATCAAAATGGCAAAAAGAAGGTTTTGGCTCCCTTTTGGGGGCTCAAAAGCTGGACGCTCTGTTGTGAAATGTCTAATATTGGGTGACCAACACATACTAATCCAACATACTGCGTGCAGTGATGCTGGACCAAGTGTTTGCTCTATCACCCTGGTTTATTGTGAGATATTTATTTGAAACAAAAACATAAAAAAAAAACACAGCTTCAATTACTAACTAGGTTTCCATGGTGCAGACAAACATTCAAAGTAGGACCATTTTGCACAGACTTAGAGCTCTACAAAGTGCCACAGGCAGCATGTATAGCCTACATACACTTCCCCAGATGCAGCAAACTGTGATAAATTATATCTCAACAAAGAAACTAGTCTTATTCAAAGCAAGTTTGGAAACAATATTTCAGGAGTCTAACCCTTCTTTAATCATATATTTTGATGGAAGAATGTTCTTATGCACATCAGCTCAGCTCAATTCCTTCCAGAAGGACTGACATCTTAAACTGCACTAAACAATGAATCACCTTGTCAAATAAAGTGCAAAATGGAAAACCTGTTACCAAACTCATCTGATATAATGACATTTACAACAACATGTTTGAGGTGATAAACCGACAATAATAATTATATTTCCTTTAGACTTTGATTGTACTCTGAAAGTTCGATGCAATCATACTTTCTTCCTTCAGGAAAATTTTACACCCCGACACTTAATTTCTGAAACTTCAAACCTTCTATGAACATGCAAATCACAGTTGGCATTAAAAGAAGCACTCTCAGCTCTCCTTCAGGAGCCTGGAGTAATGATGATGACGATGATACAAACAATAGCTAAGTATAGGAGACTCTTCCTGTAATTCAAGGTTGATGGAAGCATTTCAGTTCAGAAATGACAAATAGAGCACTTTCCTCTCCCTAACAACAAGATTTTGCTGGTTGACTTTCTCGAGGGGAATAAAAGCAGAAGGAAGGTCATGCAAAACACCAGATTGCAGCTGCATACATGGAGCTTTTGCACACAGTAGACACTTAATTACGATTAAATGAATAACCATTTCTGGAAATTTTTCATATAATATTCTGAGCACTCAGAAAACTGGGTCACTCCTCTAAGGGTGAGGTTTTAATTACCCTCACAGAGCAGGCCGGATCTGGGAGCGCAGAGCCTTACAGACTACTCCTGGCCCCCTCTGCTGCCCTATAACCCTGCTTGGTGAACGGACTTCCCCACCAGCTCCTGGGCAAATGCCTCTCTTCCCTCTGCGGGGGTGGCCAAGCATTGGATCCTCTCATACATTCCTAAATTCTCATTGCAGTTGGGTTCATAGCCTCTGGGCTCATGGTCACTAGCAGACTCCATCTACTTTGCTATTTGTCAGTAGCTCTGGCCAAAGGTTCAGTAGGAAAAATATTAAAACTTTGGACTAAAGTGAGATTTGATATACTGTTTGCAGATACCAGTTATCCATGCTCTATCTGTCTCGGAACTCCCCAGAGAATCAGGCACAGGCTGTAATCTTTTCTCAGAATATTTGTGATTAGAAAGTCTATTTATGACCCAACAGTTTAAAGATTAAGAGAAACAAAAAAACTAAATCACATGTACAAAAATGGGACTTTTACTTCTAGACATAACTGTTTTAGGTCCTCTACTGAACATATAAATTGTATATTTTATATGTCTAGGAAGTTTTAATCTTACATAAGTGTTAACATATGAATACATTAACATATAAGTATGTTATATACATCTCTTTTCTCTACGATCCCTCAGATTTTATATAGCTTCCCATGATAGAGACAATAAACTCTAAGACTCCAGACCTAAATTACCTAAATTATAAATGTGTTTATTAGGTTACTTGTTTGAAATACTTTGTCTACAGCTGCATCAATTATTAGATTGCAAACTCCCAGTGGTCTGTATCTTGTTCTAATGCTAGCATCATGCTTTCCAAAACAGTAGCAGCCAACAAGTTGGTTAATATTGAAATGAATATAGATATTTAAATAAAGGATACCCTGGATTTTTTTTAATACCAAAAGGCAGGGAGATTTCTAAGGCAGCTGGACTCATGCCAGACCCAGCACATAATAATTTCACAGCTCATATTTGTTAAATGAATAAGTGAGGAATGACAGGGGGATGTTTAATATATGGAATATGAGACAGTCTCACAAATAGAACTCAAGGGAAGATGATCCTATTGATAAATGAACAAATCGGGGTGCTCTGAGGGTTGAGGCAGCAACAATGACAGATAAAGAAGATGTGGCACATATATACAATGGAATATTACTCAGCCATAAAAAGAAACGAAATTGAGCTATTTGTAATGAGGTGGATAGATCTAGAGTCTGTCATACGGAGTGAAGTAAGTCAGAAAGAGAAGGACAAATACCGTATGCTAACACATATATATGGAATTTAAGAAAAAAAAATGTTATGAAGAACCTAGGGGTAAAAGAGGAATAAAGACAGAGACCTACTGGAGAACAGACTTGAGGATATGGGGAGGGGGAAGGGTGAGGTGTGTTAGGGCGAGAGAGAGACATGGACATATATATACTAACAAACGTAAGGTAGATAGCCAGTGGGAAGCAGCCGCATGGCACAGGGAAACCGGCTCGGTTCTTTGTGGCTGTCTGGAGGGGTGGGATAGGGAGGGTGGGAGGGAGGGAGACAAAGAGGGAAGAGATATGGGAACATATATATATGTATAACTGACTCACTCTGTTATAAAGCAGAAACTAACACACCATTGTAAAGCAATTATACCCCAATAAAGATGTTAAAAAATAAAAAAAAATAAAAATAAATAATAAAAAAAAAAAAAAAGGAATTTCATATAGATCTCTAATGCATACACTGTCTCTAATGCTTTGCAAGATGTTTATTATGAAACCCATTGCACAGAAGATGATCAGCAACTTTCCTGAGGTCAAACAGCCACGATGGGGCTCAGCCAAGATTTGAAGGCAGGCCAGTCCCTTCTGAGACCTATTGTTTTCCCACAACCATGTGCGGTCCTGTTATCACCTGAAGTCCACTGAACCAGTGAGAGTGGGGGCAGGGCGGGTGAGGAAAGGATATCAAGCTTACAGCCTTTCAGACTCATTACAGGAGATGGAGATTTGATGTAGTGAGGTCAGTGAGGAGAGGAGACTACGGTTCTGTTGATTCTAAAAATGAAACTTTTCTACATAGGCACACATATGACTCTAGCCATTAAAAAAAAATTATTTTGACCCAAAGTATAGAAGAACATTTGCTCATTCTTTGAAAACAGTAAGAGATGATTGGTGGCCACATGCTGAAATGGTTATCTTCTCTCTGCTCTACATATCATTATTCGTGAAATCATTGAGAGGGGAAAAATGATAGACTCCATATTGTGCAGGATACTGCTGCATTCAAATAGCTTTGTCCCTTTCTTAAGAAATCAGGCAGGAAAACTGGCTAACTGGAGGGCCAGCAAGTCCATGAAGTCCACATAATGAATTCCAGGGGGAAGGATACACCCGGGCTCACAATCTAGTAAATGACTATGGCAGTGAAGAAATCAGGAGGTTGTCTTCTCATGCGCTGTGTCTGCCCGAGGAAGAGCCTCGTGTAGTGTGCCAACGTCACCCGCGTAAAGTCTGGGCTAATGTCTGTATTAATTTAACTTTTCGCTGGAATTGCTGTTCAGCTTTTTCCTTTGGAATGAATCACTGCTTTACAAAAAGAAAAATCTATAAAATGCAGCAAGGGCTCGATGACAATTAGTGCCTATGCTCTTTTTTAATCCTCTTTTGGAAGCGGAATTTTTCATGGTTCAGATACTGCTCCAATAATTAATTTGAAAATTTGCCATATTTTTCTGAATTAGTGTTCTTCATTTTCCTCCAGGGAAGAAAGTGAGGAACTGTAAAGCCTTAGAGCAACCTGGATGAAACCACAAGTTAAATGATAGCAATGGTAATCATACTTTTCTGTGTCTCTCTCCGGGCCGGTCAAGTTCAACACGCTGCCCCTCAGCAGCCTCTGCTTGTGGAGTTCAGCCACTGGGAAGTGATGTGACCATCAGGTGTCAGCAGTGGGCACGAATTTGGGAAAAATCATGAACAGAATGCTCACAGGTGCTTGTCAATTTCATAACTGCTAATTGAATCTATCGAAGTCCAAGCTCAATTCACTAATATAACAAACATTCTTGAGGCACCTGCTATGTGTTAGGCTGGATGCTAAACACTGAAGATACAAAAATATCTCAATTCAGAACCCTGGAAGTCAACCCTGCTTAATAATTTGCCCTCATGTGCTACTATTCAACCCTTTGTCTGGTGCTATTTATTCTGTGTACAAAATATCTATTACTTTCCAAATTTCTTTTGCAAGGGTCGAGCCACCATCATCTCTTGCCTCTACTACTGTATATTATCCATCCATCCACCCAGCAAGCATTCACTGGACTCCTGCTATGCATCAGGCACTTTTGGGTGCAGGGAACATACCATTGAACGAGACAAACAGAATCCCTATTCTCATGGAGCAGCATTCCAAAGAAGGGATACAGATAATTTTTAAAAAGAAGGAAAAAACAGTTAGTGATTAATATACTACTACTAATAAAACAGGGTTCTCTTTTGGAGGCAATGGTGGTAAGCAGAAATGCATTCAATTTTTGTTTGGGTCTTCATATTCAGACAAAATCTGCTATTTGTCTTTGACCTCAGCCTTTGGATGGCAAAATACCCGAATGCCTATTTCAAGGTCATTTTTGGCATCCCTAAACTTGTCAATAATTAATGATTGGTTAATCATGTAGGTTTCCAGCATTACTAATGAAAGTGACATTAGTAATAAAAATGAAATATATCATTAAGATTCATTGTTAATATCTGAGTATTTATTTTCAACTACATATAAGCATTATAGACATAATTTGGAATGATATCTACCTTATGCTTTAAATTCTACAAAGACTCAGTTGAAATAAAAATTTATATTTATTATCACTAACTGTAGAGTAGCTGCTACACTATACGATGATTACAAAAGCTGAGAATTTTACTTATGTACAAATGCAATTGTGAGGAACTTTTAACCAGTTAAATAAGGAAATAGATTGGCAGATAAACAAACAAACAAAACTCTTTAAGATGTATATTTAACTTTCAGTTATCAAACTCCATTTAGGCTATAATTTTGAGAAAATATCCTCCTTGGGAATCATTTGCATCTTGTTAAGATGAATTAGAAGCAGAATGCCAAATTTTATACCTCAACATTTCCTAATGAGGCGCAACTTTAAAAAGCATGTTTTACAACACCCATGGTAAAGTACTGCGTCTGTTCAAACTGCAGACTACAGAGAGCATGAAAACAAAACAAGGCTGCCAGAGAAAAAGCAGGAAACCCCAAACTATATTCTCCTCTACTGAAGTTAATAGGCGGTAATGTTGCAGTGACTGCGCGAGCTGTCAAGTGGTTGACGGTGCTGAGAAATAGTTTCTGTCCTTCAGTTTCAAACTTTCAAAATCCACTACTAAAACTTTCCATGACAAGATTGTAGAAATAATTATATTTATTTATTCAAATATTAGACTTATTTTTTAAATCAGGCATCTTTTTTTTAACATCTTTATTGGAGTATAATTGCTTTACAATGATGTGTTAGTTTCTGCTTTATAACAAAGTGAATCAGTTATACATATACATATGATCCCATATCTCTTCCCTCTTGCGTCTCCCTCCCTCCCACCCTCCCCATCCCACCCCTCTAGGTGGTCACAAAGCACTGAGCTGATCTCCCTGTGCTATGCGGCTGCTTCCCACTAGCTATTTTACGTTTGGTAGTGAGTATATGACCATGCCTCTCTCTCACTTTGTCACAGCTTACCCTTCCCCCTCCCCATATCCTCAAGTCCATTCTCTAGTAGGTCTGTGTCTTTATTACCATCTTACCCCTAGGTTCTTCATGACCTTCTTTTTTTCTTAGATTCCTTATATATGTGTTAGCATATGGTATTTGTCTTTCTCTTTCTGACTTACTTCACTCTGTATGACAGACTCTAGGTCCATCCACCTCATTACAAATAACTCAATTTCGTTTCTTTTTATGGCTGAGTAATATTCCATTGTATATATGTGCCACATCTTCTTTATCCATTCATCCGACGATGGGCACTTAGGTTGTTTCCATCTCCGGGCTATTGTAAATAGAGCTGCAATGAACATTTTGGTACATGACTCTTTTTGAATTATGGTTTTCTCAGGGTATATGCCCAGTAGTGGGATTGCTGGGTCATATGGTAGTTCTATTTGTAGTTTTTTAAGGAACCTCCATACTGTTCTCCATAGTGGCTGTACCAATTCACATCCCCACCAGCAGTGCAAGAGTGTTCCCTTTTCTCCACACCCTCTCCAGCATTTATTGTTTCTAGATTTTTTGATGATGGCCATTCTGACTGGTGTGAGATGATATCTCATTGTAGTTTTGATTTGCATTTCTCTAATGATTAATGATGTTGAGCATTCTTTCATGTGTTTGTTGGCAGTCTGTATATCTTCTTTGGAGAAATGTCTATTTAGGTCTTCTGCCCATTTTTGGATTGGGTTGTTTATTTTTTTGTTATTGAGCTGCATGAGCTGCCTGTAAATTTTAGAGATTAATCCTTTGTCAGTTGATTCATTTGCAAATATTTTCTCCCATTCTGAGGGCTGTCTTTTGGTCTTGTTTATGGTTTCCTTTGCTGTGCAAAAGCTTTGAAGTTTCATTAGGTCCCATTTGTTTATTTTTGTTTTTATCTCCATTACTCTAGGAGATGGGTCAAGAAGGATCTTGCTGTGATTTATGTCATAGAGTGTTCTGCCTATGTTTTCCTCTAAGAGTTTGATAGTTTCTGGCCTTACATTTAGGTCTTTAATCCATTTTGAGCTTATTTTTGTGTATGGTGTTAGGGAGTGATCTAATCTCATACTTTTACATGTACCTATCCAATTTTCCCAGCACCACTTATTGAAGAGGCTGTCCTTTCTCCACTGTATATTCCTGCCACCTTTATCAAAGATAAGGTGACCATATGTGCATGGGTTTATCTCTGGGCTTTCTATCCTATTCCATTGATCTATCTTTCTGTTTTTGTGCCAGTACCATACTGTCTTGATTACTGTAGCTTTGTAGTATAGTCTGAAGTCAGGCAGCCTGATTCCTCCAGCTCCATTTTTTGTTCTCAAGATTGCTTTGGCTATTCGGGGTCTTTTGTGTTTCCATACAAATTGTGAAATTTTTTGTTCTAGTTCTGTGAAAAATGCCAGTGGTAGTTTGATAGGGATTGCATTGAATCTATAGATTGCTTTGGGGAGTAGAGTCATTTTCACAATGTTGATTCTTCCAATCCAAGAACATGGTATATCTCTCCATCTGTTTGTATCATCTTTAATTTCTTTCATCAGTGTCTTATAATTTTCTGCATACAGGTCTTTTGTCTCCTTAGGTAGGTTTATTCCTAGATATTTTATTCTTTTTGTTGCAATGGTAAATGGGAGTGTTTTCTTGATTTCACTTTCAGATTTTTCATCGTTAGTATATAGGAATGCCAGAGATTTCTGTGCATTAATTTTGTATCCTGCTACTTTACCAAATTCATTGATTAGCTCTAGTAGTTTTCTGGTAGCATCTTTAGGATTCTCTATGTATAGTATCATGTCATCTGCAAACAGTGACAGCTTTACTTCTTCTTTTCCGATTTGGATTCCTTTTATTTCCTTTTCTTCTCTGATTGCTGTGGCTAAAACTTCCAAAACTATGTTGAATAAGAGTGGTGAGAGTGGGCAACCTTGTCTTGTTCCTGACCTTAGTGGAAATGCTTTCAGTTTTTCGCCATTGAGGATGATGTTGGCTGTGGGCTTGTCATATACGGCCTTTATTATATTGAGGAAAGTTCCCTCTACACCTACTTTCTGCAGGGTTTTTATCATAAATGGGTGTTGAATTTTGTCAAAAGCTTTCTCTGCATCTATTGAGATGATCATATGGTTTTTCTCCTTCAATTTGTTAATATGGTTAATCACATTGATAGATTTGCGTATATTGAAGAATCCTTGCATTCCTGGAATAAACCCCACTTGATCATGGTGTATGATCCTTTTAATGTGCTGTTGGATTCTGTTTGCTAGTATTTTGTTGAGGATTTTTGCATCTATGTTCATCAGTGATATTGGCCTGTAGTTTTCTTTCTTTGTGACATCCTTGTCTGGTTTTGGTATCAAGGTGATGGTGGCCTCGTAGAATGAGTTTGGGAGTGTTCCTCCCTCTGCTATATTTTGGAAGAGTTTGAGAAGGATAGGTGTTAGCTCTTCTCTAAATGTTTGATAGAATTCGCCTGTGAAGCCATCTGGTCCTGGGCTTTTGTTTGTTGGAAGATTTTTAATCACAGTTTCAATTTCAGTGTTTGTGATTGGTCTGTTCATATTTTCTATTTCTTCCTGATTCAGTCTTGGCAGTTTGTGCATTTCTAAGAATTTGTCCATTTCTTCCAGATTGTCCATTTTATTGGCATAGAGTTGCTTGTAGTAATCCCTCATGATCTTTTGTGTTTCTGCAGTGTCAGTTGTTACTTCTCCTTTTTCATTTCTGATTCTATTGATTTGAGTCTTCTCCCTTGTTTTCTTGATGCGTCTGGCTAATGGTTTATCAATTTTGTTTATCTTCTCAAAGAACCAGCTTTTAGTTTTATTGATCTTTGCTATCGTTTCCTTCATTTCTCTTTCATTTATTTCTGATCTGATCTTTATGATTTCTTCTGCTAACTTTGGGGTTTTTTTGTTCTTCTTTCTCTAATTTCTTTAGGTGCAAGGTTAGGTTGTTTATTCGAGATGTTTCCTGTTTCTTAAGGTAGGATTGTATTGCTATAAACTTTCCTCTTAGAACTGCTTTTGCTACATCCCATAGGTTTTGGGTCATCGTGTCTCCATTGTCATTTGTTTCTAGGTATTTTTTGATTTCCTCTTTGATTTCTTCAGTGATCACTTGGTTATTAAGTAGTGTATTGTTTGGCCTCCATGTGTTTGTATTTTTTACAGATCTTTTCCTGTAATTGATATCTAGTCTCATAGCGTTGTGGTCACAGAAGATACTTGATACAATTTCAATTTTCTTAAATTTACCAAGGCTTGATTTGTGATCCAAGATTTGATCTATCCTGGAGAGGCATCCTTTTTATAATGAACTAAATATTGAATTTAACACTTAACGATTCAGTATTGATCCATAAAGGTAATAACAGCAAGAAGTTAGAAAGTCCTCTCTGAGAAGGGGACTATGCACTGTGACCCAAATTACAAGACTGAGCCATTCAGACAGTGATTTGAGTGAGGAGCATTCCAGGCGGAGAAAATAAATTGTGCAAAAGCCCAGCTTATTATTACACAGAGAGGAAGAAAGAAGTGGCTGAAGAACAGGAGGCAAAACACAACATTTTAAACACAATATTTTATACTCCAATAAAAATTAAGAAAAAAGAAAAATATTTTAAAAAGACCAGGAGGCACTAGGGAAAGGAGCACAGCTGAAGACTGAGAGAGGCAGGCAGGAGCCAGATGTTGGAGGTTCTCTTCCACTTTTGTCCCCTCCTCCACTGTCTCGACTCCCAGGCCCCATTCATTCCACCCTCAGCATCCTGCAGAATGGTCTTTTTGCAACGTAGTTGTGTGCTATGACTCTGCTTAGCATCCTGCCATGGTTTTCCACAGCATTCGGAATGCTGCCCAAACTCCTTGCCAAGCCTCCAAGACCTGGCCCCTGAAGACTTTTCTAGGCAGATCTCAGGACTGTATCCCCTTTGCTCATTAATTTCCAAGCCCCTTCTCTCTGCTCATCTACCTACCAATCTATGTTAAATCTGGCCTGTTGCCCATGCTATTCCACCTGCCAGGATGCCCTTTTCTTCAGCTCTTTGCATGATGTGCAGCTCCTTTCTCAGGCCTTCTCTAATAACAACCACCAAAATTGGGTCTCCCTCTCCCCATCTCATGCTGATATCCCCCATTAACTATTTTCCCCCTTAAATTTCTTTTCTTGTTTATTGACTCTCTTCCACATGGGACTGAAAGCTACTTGAGTGTTGGTGCCATGTTCATTTTCTTTGCCATTGTAGCATCAGCACCCACCATGATGCCTGGCAATGGTAGGCCTTCAATTAACGTCCATTGAATAGACAAAATAAAAATAAAAATAACAGTGATCTTTAAGTTACAACACAGTAAGGGAATTTTAAAAACACAAAACAAACAAACATAACAGTAACACATGAAATGAATATCTCTCGCTACTAACTATTCACTATATGCCACACATATAGTGTGCTCAATGATTTTTTTTTTCATTTATTACCGACAGCAAATTTATGAGCAAGACATTACTCTCCCTGTGTATTTCCTTGCCCAAAGTCATAGCTGGTAAATTGTGGAACCAAGGCCGTTCATGGAAGGCCTTGAATTCCATTCTCAGAAAGAAGACTATTTAATTGGCATCTGAGAGGCACTGAAAGTGTTGTGAGCAAAGTAAAATAAATCTTAAAATATTTTATTAGTAGGAGTATTCATTCCCTGAATTATACTAGACCATCGTACTTTTAATGCTCTGAAAACTAAAGGGAGCCAGTGTTCCATTTTGCTCCCTGGCTTTGCCTAAGGACTCAATTTCTGATTCCATTCCTTCAATTAAAGAGAATTGGGGTAACTTTTAGAATGGGAAATGCTCCTCTGACACACAAATAACCACAAGGACAATTAAAATGATAAAATCTTAGACCAAATGTGAAATAAAGTGAAACATTTCTTCTGAGTGTTTATAATTATTTTTAGACATAAAATCATGTACTGTGTAAAAATTCATGAATTCTAACTTTCAAGAAAGAAAATAGCACAATCACAATAAGCCCTACCTAAATGTGTTTTTAAATACATTATTATTTATACCAACTTTTTTATATGAAATATTTTCAGTGTGCCTGGTTTGGGTCAATCCTGTTAAACAAAACAAAAACCATGCAAAATTTATTTTTCCATGTGGCTAGGTATATTCCCAGGTCTTGAAAAAACAGATTATGTACTTATGTTCTTCTTTCTTCGAAACTATGAATGGAAAGTCAGGGACAAAATAAATGTATCCTTGGGCAACACAATAATTTTCAAAATGCTACACCATGAAACAAGCATTTTTCCAAGAGTTAAAAAAATAATAAGGGAGCACATAAACACACAAAAAAATTAAATTTCAAGCTGTAAGGGCTGATTTGAAAATTTTAAAGAAAGGTACAGTTCAGATATAGTTATATGACTTTTTTCCCTTAAAAATCCACTTGGTTATTTTCATATGTCATTAAATATTGTTCACATTTTGTATAATTTATAATTCTTCAACAAGAAGTTATGTCATTATTTCTTTAGCAAAACTTTTTTGTAGCAAAACTTTTTTGAAGATTTTTTTTTAGTATTTCAGCTTTAGTAATGTAAAAAAAAAAACTCACTGGGATGAAAATCTTTTTTGATAATTAGCTTTATTAAGGTATAATGTACTTAAAATAATCCATTTAGGGCTTCCCTGGTGGCGCAGTGCTTGAGAGTCCGCCTGCCGATGCAGGAGACGCGGGTTCGTGCCCCGTTTCGGGAGGATCCCACATGCCGCGGAGCGGCTGGGCCCGTGAGCCATGGCCGCTGAGCCTGCGCGTCCGGAGCCTGTGCTGCGCAAATGGGAGAGGCCACAGCAGTGAGAGGCCCGCATAACGCAAGAAAAAAAAAAAAAAAAAAAAAAAAAAAAAAAATCCATTTAAAGTTTATATGTCAAGGAGTTTTGAAAAATGTATATGTGCAACTAGTACTACAATTAACGTATAGAATACTTCAAAGAGAATGTCCCTTTATGTCCCCCACTTCCCTGGCTGGGCAACATTTGATCTGTCACTATAGATAAGTTGTGCCTATTCTAGAGTTTCAGATAATAGAATCACACAGTAAGTATACTTTTAGATTTGGCTTTTTTCACTCAGTGTAATGTTTTTGATATCTATCCATGTTGCTTGTGTGATAGAAGTTCTTTGTTTTTTATTGCTGAGGAGTATTCTATTGTATGGGTTAACTACAATTTGTTTTTCTTTCTCCCACTGAGATGTTTGTCTTGCTTTAGATTATGGCTATTTTGAAGAAAACTGCTATGAACACTTGCTTTCAAGTTTTCCTGTGAAGATGCTTTCATTTCTCTTGACCAAATACCTAAGTGTGGGATATCTGGGTTACACGATAAGTGAATGCTTAACTTTTAAAGAAACTTTTAAAGTTAACTTTTAACTTTTAATGCAAACTCTTTTTCCAAAGTGGTACCCCACTGAACATTCCCACCAACAGTGTTAGCAGTGTTCCACTTGATTCAAATCCTTGCCAACACTTGGTATGGCCAATCTTTTTAATATTAGCCATACTAATGTGTATGTAGTGGCATCGCACTGTGGTTTTAATTTGCATCGTCCTACTGACTCATGATATTGAGCTTTTTCATACGCTTATTTGCCATCTGTATATCTTCTTTGGTGAAGTGTCTCTTCCAATCTTTTGTCTAATTTTTAAATGTATTTTTCGTAGTCTTCTCATTGAGATTTGAAGCTTTATAAATCCCAAATAAAAGTCCTTTTATCAGATATATTTAATACAAATATTTTCTTCCAATTTGTGTCCTTATATTTCTTAACAGTGTACTTTGACTATCAAAAGTATTTTAATTACTGAAGTTTAATTTATGATTTTTTTCTTTTATGACTTGTGCTTTTTGTGTCTTGGGAAATTTCTTGGGAAATTTTCTAACAAACAGCATTTCAATAAACTTTGCTAACTTACTAAATGAAAATAAATAATATGTTGCTCTTTTCCTGAGATTAAGATATACTTAAACTCTGTTACTTCATAAGGCTGTATGGGGATAAATGAGATCCACGTAAAGCAATTAGTCCAGTGACTCTGCATGTTATTGTTCATACATGTTAGTTTTTATTATCATTGTGTTTACCAGAAACTTGCGTTTCTTCTCTTACAAATTCCTTTGCACACAAAATTTTAAGAACTTTATAAACAAGAAACAAATTTCTTTTTCCATTTTCATTGCCAAATTTTTTCCCACATAGTACCTTTTTATCTTTTAAATTTTTCTCATTACATTTCTTCTGCAATTTTTTTTTTTTTTTTTTTTTTGCAGTACGCGGGCCTCTTACTGTTGTGGCCTCTCCCGTTGCGGAGCACAGGCTCTGGACGTGCAGGCTCAGCGGCCATGGCTCACGGGGCCAGCCGCTCCGCGGCATGTGGGATCTTCCCAAACCGGGGCATGAACCCATGTCCCTTGCATCAGCAGGTGGACTCTCAACCACTGCGCCACCATGGAAGCCCTCTTCTGCAATTTTTTTCCCTCACTGGTTTTCAGATCTGAAAAGATCATCATCCAGAATACATTCTGTATACAAAAATGTAATATATGGTACAGCTGGTACCACAATATGATTGGGGAAAAGAAATCAATAAGTTATTTGGGGACTACTTATACTTTAAAATTTAGAAATTCATATCACATCATAATTCAAAATAAATTCTAGGTGAAGTAAAGATCTAATTTTAACAATGGGGCAAAAGTGAAATTAGCAGGAACATGGCATCCATCACCTTTGCCACATTCTGTTGGCTAGAAGCATGTCACAGGTCCCAGCCACACTGGGGGCCAAAAAGGGTGTGGCTCCGTGCGGGGACCAAATTAGGGCATGTCCACCACCACTATTCATACATGTTACAAAAAGAATGAATCTCAAAATCATTATGCTGAGTGAAAGAGTGAAAAAAAACAGACAAAAAGAGAGCACATCCTTTGATTATATTTATATAAATTACAGAATATGCAAACTAATCTATAGTGATATGTTCCTCCCCAAGTAATACAACACAGAAATTCAGGAGAGTTTACACCTTGTGGAAAGAATCTTTGGCCAACAGGTGATGGAATCACTGGATAAATGCAACTCCTTTTTATCTTGCATCACTCCACTCAAACCTCACCTCTGCTCCCGAGGATTGTACCTCTTTTTTTACTGAGATATAGTTGATTTATAATATTATATTAGTTTCAGGCATACAACATAGTGATTCAAAATTTTTATAGATTATACTCCATTTAAAGTTATTATAAAATAATGGCTATATTCCCTGTGCTGTACAATATATCCTTGTAGTTTATTTATTTTATACATAGTAGTTTGTACCTCTTAATCCCCTATTCCTATCTTGCCCCTCCCCACTTCCCTCTCCCCACTGGAAACCACTAGTTTGTTCTCTGTCTGTGAGTCTGTTTCTGTTTTGTTGTATTCATTCATTTGTTTTATTTTTAGCTTCCACACATAAGTGATAATATATAGTATTTTTCTTTGTCTGACTTATTTCACTAAGCATAATACCCTCCAGGTCCATCCATGTTGTTGCAAATGGCAAAATTTCATTCTTTTAAATCACTGAGTAGTATTCCATTGTATATATGTACCATATCTTCTTTATCCATTCCTCTGTTGCTGGACACTTATGTTGCTTCCATATCTTGGGTGTTGTAAATAATGCTGCTATGAACATTGGGGTGCATGTATATTTTTGCATTAGTAGTTTTTTTTCGTTGTATATATGCCCAGGAGTGGAATTGCTAGGTCATATGGTACTTCCATTTTTATAGCTTTTTGAAGAACTTCCATACTGTTTTCCACAGTGACTGCACAAATTTACATTCCGACCAACAGTGTATGAGAGTTCCCTTTTCTTCATATTCTTGCCAACATTTGTTATTTGTGCTTTTTTTTCATGATAGCCATTTTGACAAGTGTGAGGTGATATCTCATTGTGGTTTTGAGTTGCATTTATCTGATAATTAGCAATGTTGAGTACCTTTTTCTTGTTCCTGTTGGCCATCTACATGACTTCCATGGAAAAAATGTCTTTTTGGGTCTTCAGACCATTTTTTTATTGGGTTGTATTTTTTTAAATTGAGTTGTATGAGCTTTTTATATGTTTTTGATATTAACCCTTTATCAGTCATATCATTTGCAAATATTTTCTTCAATTCAGTAGGTTGTCTTTTCATTTTGTCAATGGTTTCCTTTGCTGTGCAAAAGTTTTTAGTTTAATTAACTCCCATTTGTTTATTTTTGTTTTGTTTCCTTTGTCTCAGAAGATAGACCCAAAACAATATTACTACAGTTTATGTCAAAGAGTGTTCTGCCTATATTTTCTTCTAGGATTTTTATGGTTCTCAGTCTTAAATTTAGGCCTTTAGTCCATTTTGAGTTTATTTTTGTACATGGTGTGAGGGAATGTTCTAATCTCATTCTTTTACATATAGCTGTCCAGTTGTCCCAGCACCACTTGTTGAAGAGAGTGTGTTTTCCCCATTGCACAATCTGGTCTCCTTTGTCATAGATTAGTTGACCATAAGTGTGTGGGCTTGTTTCTGGACTCACTTCTGTTCCATTGATCTATGTGTCTGTTTTTGTGCTAGTAACATAATGATTCGAATACTGTAGCTTTGTACTATAGTCTGAAGTCAGGGAGCATGATACCTCCAGCTCTGTTTTTTCTCAATGTTGTTTTGGCTATTTAGGATCTTTTGTGTTGCGATACAAATTTTAAAATTACTTGTTCTAGTTCTGTGAAAAAAATGCCTCTGGTGTTTTGACAGGGATTGCATTGAATCCGTAGATTGCCTTGGGTAGTATGCTCATTTTAACATAGGAATTCTTCTGATCCAAGAACACAGTATACCTTTCCATCTGTTTGTGTTGTCTTCAATTTCTTTCATCAGTGTCTTATAGTTTTTAGAGTACAGGTTTTTTTGCCTCCTTAGGTAGGTTTATTCCTAGGTATTTTATGCTTTTGGGGGAATGGTAAATGGGATAGTTTCCTTAATTTCTCTTTCTGATACTTCATTGTTAGTGTATAAAAATGTAACCGATTTCTGTATATTAATTTTGTATCCTGCAACTTTACCAAATTCATTGATGAACTCTAGTAGTTTTCTGGTGGTGTCTTTAGGCTTTCCTATGTATAGCATCATGTCACCCGCAAACAGTGACAATTCTACTTCTTCCTTTTCAATTTGGATTCTTTTTCTTGTTTGATTGCTATGGCTAGGACTTCCAATTCTATGTTAAATAAAGTGGTGAGAATGGGCATTATTGTCTTATTCCTGATCTTAGAGGAAATGCTTTCAGCTTTTCACTGTTGAATATGACATTAGCTGGGCATATCAGATATGACTTCTGTCTGTGTGTGTGCATATGGTCCTAGATTTTGAGTATATTGGAAATATTTTACAGACACAGCAACACTCAAGTCCAAGAGAAGGAGTAAGATAGAAAATTTTCATAAGCCATTCTGTAGCATAAAATTACATGTTTCAAAAGTTTCACCATCAAATGTAGGTATTGGGAAAGAATTACAATAGAGAAGAAACAAAGATAAATTATACTACACTTCATTACAGTTCTGTTTGTCTAGCCACACTTGGGACTAGCACACAAAGAACATGGTCAACACCACCAAGTTCTGCCAAATTAAAAGGTAAATTTCTAAAGTAATAACACTTAATGAATGTGATAGACATTCACTGCATTGCATTTGGAATTTTACAGTATGGAAAACGAAGGAAAAATGTTTTATTCAATAGATTTTTTTTCAAAAGATTCTATTATACTTGGTAAGATCCTAAGAATTTTTTTCCTATGTATTTTTAATTGTTTTTAAACATCTTTATTAGAATATAATTACTTTACAATGATGTGTTAGTTTCTGCTTTATAACAAAGTGAATCAACTATACATATACATATATCCCCATATTGACTAACTCTTGCGTCTCCCTCCCATCCTCCCTATCCCACCCCTCTAGGTAGTCACAAAGCTCCGAGCTGATATCCCTGTGCTATGTGGCTATTTCCCACTAGCTATCTATTTTATATTTGGTAGTGGTGTATATATGTCCATGTCACTCTCTCACTTCAACTTACCATTCCCCCTCCCCGTGTCCTCAAGTCCATTTTCTATGTCTGCATCCTTATTCCTGTCCTGTCCCTAGGTTCTTCAGAACATTTTTTTAAAATTTAGATTCCATATATATGTGTTAGCATACGGTATTTGTTTTTCTCTTTCTGACTTACTTCACTCTGTGTGACAGATGCTAGGTCCATCCACCTCATAAAATAACCCAATTTTGTTTCTTTTTATGGCTGAGTAATAGTCCATTGTGTATATGTGCTACATCTTCTTTATCTGTTCATCCGACGATGGACACTTAGGTTGCTTCCATGGGCTGGCTATTGTGAATAGAGCTGCAGTGAATATTGTGGTACATGACTCTTTTTAAATTATGGTTTTCTGAGGGTGTATGGCCAGTAGTGGGATTGCTGGGTCATATGGTAGTTCTATTTGTAGTTTTTTAAGGAACCTCCATACTGTTCTCCATAGTGGCTATATCAATTTACATTCCCACCAACAGTGCAAGAGGGTTCCCTTTTCTGCACACCCTCTCCAGCATTTACAGTTTGTAGATTTTTTTTATGATGGTCATTCTGACTGGCATGAGATGATATCTCACTGTAGTTTTGACTTGCAATTCTCTAATGATTAGTGATGTTGAGCATGCTTTCATGTGTTTCTTGGCAATCTATATATCTTCTTTGGAGAAATGTCTATTTAGGTCTTCTGCCCATTTTTGGATTGGGTTGTTTGTTTTTTTAGATATTGAGCTACATGAGCTGCTTGTATACTTTGGAGATTAATCCTTTGTCAGTTACTTCATTTGCAAATACATTCTCCCATTCTGAGGGTTGTCTTTTGGTCTTGTTTATGGTTTCCTTTGCTGTGCAAAAGCTTTGAAGTTTCATTAGGTCCCATTTGTTTATTTTTGTTTTTATTTCCATTTCTCTTGGAGGTGGGTCAGAAAGGATCTTGCTGTGATTTATGTCATGGAGTGTTCTGCCTATGTTTTCCTCTAAGAGGTTTATAGTATCTGGCCTTACATTTAGGTCTTTAATCCATTTTGAGTTTATTTTTGTGTATGGTGTTAGGGAGTGTTCTAATTTCATTCTTTTACATGTAGTTGTCCAGTTTTCCCAGCAGCACCACTTATTGAAGAGGCTGTCTTTTCTCCATTGTATGTTCTTGCCTCCTTTATCAAATTAAGGTGACCATATGTGCATAGGTTTATCTCTGGGCTTTCTATCCTATTCCACTGATCTATATTTCTGATTTTGTGCCAGTACCATACTGTCTTGATTACTGTAGCTTTGTAGTACATTCTGAAATCTGGGAGTCTGATTCCTCCAGCTCCATTTTTCTTTCTGAAGATTGTTTTGCTTTGCTATTCAGGGTCTTTTGTGTTTCCATACAAATTGTGAAATTTTTGTTCTAGTTCTGTGAAAAATGCCAGTGGTAGTTTGATAGGGATTGCATTGAATCAATAGATTGCTTTGGGTAGTATAGTCATTTGCACAGTGTTGATTCTTCCAATCCAAGTACATGGTATATCTCTCCATCTGTTTGTATCATCTTTAATTTCTTTCATCAGTGTCTTATAGATTTCTGCATACAGGTCTTTTGTCTTCCTTAGTAGGTTTATTCCTAGGTATTTTATTCTTATTGTTTCAGTGGTAAATGGCAGTGTTTCCTTAATTTCTCTTTCAGATTTTTCATCATTGGTGTATAGGAAAGCAAGAGATTTCTGTGCATTAATTTTGTATCCTGCTACTTTACCAAATTCATTGATTAGCTCTAGTAGTTTTCTGGTAGCATCTTTAGGATTCTCTATGTACAGTATCATGTCACCTGGAAACAGTGACAGCTTTACTTCTTTTCTGATTTGTATTCCTTTTATTTCTTTTTCTTCTCTGATTGCTGTGGCTAAAACTTCCAAATCTATGTGGAATAATAGTGGTGAGAGTGGGCAACCTTGTCTTGTTCCTGATCTTAAAGGAAATGGTTTCAGTTTTCATTGTCCTCCATTGAGGACAATGTTGGCTGTGGGTTTGTCATATATGGCCTTTATTATGTTGAGGTAAGTTCCTCTATGCCTACTTTCTGGAGGGTTTTTTTTTTTTATCATAAATGGGTGTTGAATTTTGTCAAAAGCTTTTTCTGCATCTATTGACATGATCATATGGTTTTTCTCCTTCAATTTGTTAATATGGTGTATCACGTTGATTGGTTTGCATATATTGAAGAATCCTTGCATTCCTGGAATAAACCCCACTTGATCATGGTGTATGATCCTTTAAATGTGCTGTTGGGTTCTGTTTACTAGTATTTTGTTGAGGATTTTTCCATCTATGTTCATCAGTGATATTGGCCTGTAGTTTTCTTTCTTTGTGACATCTTTGGTGTTGGTATCAGGGTGATGGTGGCTTCATAGAATGAGTTTGGGAGTGTTCCTCCCTCTGCTATATTTTGGAGGAGTTTGAAAAGGATAGGTTTTAGCTCTTCTCTAAATGTTTGATAGAATTCGGCTGTGAATCAATCTGGTCCTGGGCTTTTGTTTGTTGGAAGATTTTTAATCACAGTCTCAATTTCAGTGCTTGTGATTGGTCTGTTCATATTTTCTATTTCTTCCTGGTTCAGTCTCAGAAGGTTTTGCTTTTCTACGAATTTGTCCATTTCTTCCAGGTTGTCCATTTTATTGGCATATAGTTGATTGTAGTAGTCTCTCATGATCCTTTGTATTTCTGCAGTGTCAGTTGTTGTTTCTCCTTTTTCATTTCTAATTCTAGAGTTGAGTCTTCCCCTTTATTTCTTGATGAGTCTGGCTAATGGTTTATCAATTTTTTTTATCTTCTCATAGAATCAACTTTTAGTTTTATTGATCTTTGCTATTGTTTGCTTCATTTATTTCTGATCTGATCTTTATGATTTCTTTCCTTCTCCTAACTCTGGGGAGGGGGGGGTTGTTCTTCTTTCTCTAATTGCTTCAAGTGTAAGGTTAGGTTGTTTATTTGAGATGTTTCTTGAGGTAGGATTGTATTGTTATAAACTTCCCTCTTAGAGCTGCTCATGCTGCATCCCATAGGTTTTGGGTCATTGTGTTTTCATTGTTACTTGTTTCTAGGTATTTTTTGATTTCCTCTTTGATTTCTTCAGTGATCTCTTTGTTATTAAGTAGTGTATTGTTTAACCTCCATGTGTTTGTATTTTTTACAGATTTTTTCCTGTAATTGATATCTAGTCTCATAGCATTGTGGTCAGAAAAGATACTTGTTAAGATTTCATTTTTTTAAAATTTACCAAGTCTTGATTTGTGACCTAAGATATGATCTATCCTGGAGAATGTTCCATGAGACTTGAGAAGAAAGTGTATTCTGTTGTTTTTGGATGGAATGTCCTATAAATATCAATTAAGTCTACCTTGTTTAATGTATCATTTAAAGTTTGTGTTTCCTTCTTTATTTTCATTTTGAATGACCTGTCCATTGGTGAAAGTGGGGTGTTAAAGTGCCCTGCTATGATTGTGTTACTGTTGATTTCCCCTTTTATGGCTAACATTTGCCTTATGTCTTGAGGTGCTCCTATGTTGGCTGCATAAATATTTACAATTGTTACATCTTCTTCTTGGATTGATTCCTCGTTCGTTATGTAGTGTCCTTCTTTGTCTCTTGTAATAGTCTTTATTTTAAAGTCTATTTTGTCTTATATGAAAATTGCTATTCCAGCTTTCTTTTGATTTCCATTTGCATGGAATATCTTTTCCATCCCCTCACTTTCATTCTGTATGTGTCCCTAGGTCTGAAGTGGGTCTCTTGTAGGCAGCATATATACGGGTCTTGTTTTTGTATCCATTTAGCCAGTCTGTGTCTTTTGGTTGGAGCGTTTAATCCATTTACATTTAAGCTATTTATTGATATGTATGTTCCTATTACCATTTTCTTAATTGTTTTGGGTTTGTTATTGTAGGTCTTTTTCTTTCTTGTGTCTCCTCCCTAGAGAAGTTCCTTTAACATTTGTTGTAAAGCTGGTTTAGTGGTGCTGAATTATCTTAGCTTTTGCTTGTCTGTAAAGGTTTTAATTTCTCTGTTGAATCTGAATGAGATCATTGCTGGGTAAAGTAATCTTGGTTGTAGGTTTTTCCCTTTCCTCACTTTAAATATGTCTTGCCACTCCTTTCTGGCTTGCAGAGTTTCTACTGAAAGATCAGCTGTTCACCTTATGGAGATTCCCTTGTATGTTATTTGTTGTTTTTCCCTTACTGCTTTTAATATTTTTTCTTTGTATTTAACTTTTGATAGTTTGATTAATATGTGTCTTGGCGTGTTTCTCCTTGGATTTATCCTTTATGGGAGTCTGTGCTTCCTGGGCTTGATTGATTATTTCCTTTCCCATATTAGGGAAGTTTTCAACTATAATCTCTTCAAATATTTTCTCAGTCCCTTTCTTTTTCTCTTCTTCTTCTGGAACCCCTATAATTCGAATGTTGGTGCGTTTAATGTTGTCCCAGAGGTCTCTGAGACTGTCCTCAGTTCTTTTCATTCTTTTTTCTTCATTCTGCTCTGCAGCAGTTATTTCCACTATTTTATCTTCCAGGTTACTTATCCGTTCTTCTGCCTCAGTTATTCTGCTATTGATTCCTTCTAGAGAATTTTAAATTTCATTTATTGTGTTGTTCATCATTGTTTGTTTGCTCTTTATTTCTTTGAGTCTTAGTTAAACGTTTGTTGTATTTTCTCCATTCTGTTTCCAAGATTTTGGATCATCTTTACTATCATTACTCTGAATTCTTTTTCAGGTAGACTACCTATTTCCTCTTCATTTGTTTAGTCTGGCTGGTTTTTACATTGCTCCTTCACCTGCTGTGTGTTTCTCTGTCTTTTCATTTGCTAACTTTATGTGTTTGTGGTCTCCTTTTTACAGGCTGCATGTTCGTATTTCCTGTTGTTTTGCATGTCTGCCCTCAGTGGCTAAGGATGGTTCAGTCGGTTGGGTAGGCTTCCTTGTGGAGAGGACTGGTGCCTGTGTTCTGGTGGATGAGGCTGGGTCTTGTCTTTCTGGTGGGCAGGTCCACGTCTGGTGGTGTGTTTTGGCGTGACTGTGAACTTATGATTTTTGGAAGCCTCTCTGCTAATGGGTGGTATTGTGTTTCTGTCTTGCTAGTTGTTTGGCATAGGGTGTCCAGCACTGTAGCTTACTGGTCGTCATGTGGAGCTGGGTCTTAGCATTGAGATGGAGCTCTCTGGGAGCGCTTACATCATTTGATATTATGTGGAGCTGGAGGCCACTGGTGGTCCTATGTCCTGAACTTGGCTCTCCCACCTCAGAGGCACAGGCCTGACACCTAGCCGGAACACCAAGACCCTGTCAGCAACATGGCTCAGAAGCAAAGGGAGAAAAACATAAATAAATATATTAATTAATAAAATAAAATAAAAAGTTATTAAAATAAAAAATTTAAGAATAAAACTAATTAAAACAAGAACTGACAGACAGAACCCTAGGACAAATGGTAAAAGCAAAGCTATACAGACAAAATCACACAAAGAAGCATACACATACATACTCACAAAAAGAGAAAAAGGAAAAAATATATATACATTTTTAAAAAATGAAAGAGAGCAACAAAATCAATCAACTAATATACCAATGATAATAAACTCTAAATACTTAAGTAAGATAAATGTAAAACCAGAAACAAATTAGTTGCAGAAAGTGAACCGCAATTCCACAGTTGCTCCCAAAGTCCACCACCTCAATTTTGGGATAATTTGTTGTCTATTCAGGTATTCCAAAGATACAGGGTACATCAGGTTGACTGTGGAGATTTAATCTGCTGCTTCTGAGGCTGCTGGGAGAGATTTTCCTTTCTCTTCTTTGTTCACACAGCTCCTGGTGTTCCAGCTTTGGATTTGGCCCCATCTCTGCGTGTAACTTGCCTGAGGGCATCTGTTCCCGCACAGACAGGACGGGGTTAAAGGGGTTATTGAGCTGCTGATTAGGGGGATCTGGCTCATTCAGGCCGGGGGGGAGGGAGGGTTATGGAATGCGGGCCGAGCCTGTGGCGGTAGAGGCTGGCTTGACATTGCAACAGCCTGGGGTGTGCCGTTTGTTCTCCCAGGGAAGTTGTCCCTGGATCACGGGAACTGGCAGTCATGGGCAGCACAGGCTCCTGGGAGAAGTGGGGATAGTGACCTGTACTTGCACACAGGCTTCTTGGTGGCTGTAGCAGCAGCCTTAGCGTCTCATGCCTGTCTCTGGGGTCTGCGCTGATAGCCGCAGCTCTTGCCAATCTCTGGAGCTCGTTTAGGCAGTGCTCTGAATCCCCTCCCCTGGCACACCCCAAATCAATGGTCTCTTGCCTCTTAGGCAGTTCCAGACTTTTTCCCCGACTCCCTCCTGGCAAGGCTAGCTGTGGTGCACTAGCCCCCTTCAGGCTGTGTTCACGCAGCCAACTCCAGTCCTCTCCCTGCAGTCTGTGAAGGTGGAGCCTCAGGTTCCAGCCCCCACCCACCCCAGTGGTTGAGCAGACAAGCCTCTCGGGCTGGTGAGCGCCGGTCGGCACCGATCCTCTGTGCAGGAATCTCTCTGCTTTGCCCTCCACGCCCCTGTGGCTGCGCTCTCCTCCGCGGCTCTGAAGCTTCCCCTCTGCCACCCCCACCCCGTCTCAGCCAGGGAAGGGGCTTCCTAGTGTGTGGAAACTTTTCCTCCTTCACGGCTCCCTCCCAGGGATGCAGGTCCTGTCCCTATTATTTTGTCTCTGTTTTTTCTTGTTTCTTTTGCCCTACCCAGGTACATGGGGATTTTCTTGCCTTTTGGGAGGTCTGAGGTCTTCTGTCAGCATTCAGTAGGTGTTCTGTAGGAGTTGTTCCACATGTAGATGTATTTCTGATGTATTTGTGGGGAGGAAGGTGATCTCCACGTCTTACTCCTCAGCCATCTTGAAGGTCTCTCCAGATATGACCTTTATTACATTGAAGTATGTTCCCTCTGTTCCTACTTTGTTGAGAGTTTTTCTAATAAATGAATGTTGAATTTTGTCAAAACCTTTTTCTGCATTTATTGAAATTATTATATCATTTTTAAAATTTTCAATTTGTTAATCTTGAGTATCACATTGATTGATTTGTGGATATTGAAGTATCCTTGCATCCCTGGGATAAATCCGACCTGATCATGGTGTATGCTCCTTTTAATGCATTGTTGAATTTGATTTGCTAATATTTTGTTGAAGATGATTACATCTACCTTATCAGTGATACTGGCTGGTAATTTTCTTTTTTTGTGATGTCTTTGTCTGGTTTTGTTATCAGAGTGATGGTGGCCTTGTAGAATGAGTTCAGAAACATTACATCCTCTTCAATTTTTTGGAGTAGTTTAAGAAGGATAGGTTTTAACTGTTCTCTAAATGTTTGATAGAATTCACCTGTGAAGCCATCCTGTCCTGGACTTTTGTTTGTTGGGATGTTTTGAAATTACTGATTCAATTTCACTACTGGTAATTGGTCTCTTCATATTTTTTATTTCTTCCTTGTTCAGTTTTGGGAGATTGTACATTTCTAGGAATTTGTACATTTCTACTAGGTTGTCTCTTTTATTGGCATATAGTTGTTTGTAGTAATTTCTCATGATCCTTTATATTTCTGTGGTGTTGGTTGTAACTTCTTTTTTCATTTCTGATTTTATTGATTTGGGTCCTCTCTCTTTTTTTACTGCTGATTCTGGCTAAAGGTTTTTCAATTTTGTTATCCTTTCAAAGAACCAACTCTTAATTTCATTGATCTTTTCTATTGGCTCTCTAGTCTATATTTCATTTATTTCTGCTCTGATCTTTTTTTACTTCTTTCCTTCTACTAAAGGAAAATGTTTGTTCTTTTTTCTAGTTTCTTTAGATATAAGATTAGGTTGTTTACTTGAAACTTTTCTTGTTTCCTGAGGTAGACTTGAATTGCTAGAAACTTTCCTTTTAGAACTGCTTTGGCTATGTCCCATTGATTTTGGATCATTGTGTTTTCATTTTCACTTGTCTCCAGGTGTTTCTTGGTTTCTTCTTTGATTTCTTCAGTGACCCATTTGTTGTTTAGTAGCATATTGTTTAGCCTCGATGTGTTTGTGTTTTCTGCAGTTTTTTTCCCTTGTAGTTGATTTCTAGTCTCATAGCATTGTTGTTAGAAAAGATGCTTGATATGATTTCATTTTTCTTAAATTTATTGAGACTTGTTTTGTGGCCTAGCATGTGATCTCTCTTGGAGACTGTTCCATGTGCACTTGAAAATAATGTGTATTCTGCTGCTTTTGGATTGGATGGTCGATATATATCTATTAAGGCCATTTTGTCTACTGTGTCATTTATAGCCAGTGTTTCCTTATTTATTTTCTGTCTGGATGATCTGTCTATTGATGTAAGTCTGTGTTAATGTTCCCTACTATTATGTGGTACTGTCAATTTCTCCCTTTATATCTGTTAGTATTTGCTTCATGTATTTAGATGCTCCTGTGTTGAGTGCATATATATTTACAATTGTTATATTTTCTTGGATTAATCCCTTGATCATTATGTAGTGTCCTTGTTTGTCTCTTGTAACAATCTTTGTTTTGAAGTCTCTTTTTTTCTGATAATAAGTATTACTACTCTGGCTTTTTTGTTGTTGTTTTTTCCATTCACACAGACAAAAATTTTTTTTATCCTCTCATTTTCAGTTGTGTATGCCTTTAAATTTGAAGTGAGTCTTTTATAGGCAGCGTGTATATGTGTCTTTTTTGTGTATATTCAGCCATTCTATGTCTTTTGATTGGAGCATTTAGTCCATTTACATTTAAAGTAATTATTGATAGGTATGTATTTATTGCCATTTTGCTAATGGTGTGGGGGTTATTTTTGTAGTTCATTTGTGTTCATTTCTTCTTTTGCTCTCTTCCCTTTGATTTGGTTGCTATCTTTAGTGTTATGTTTGGATTCCTTCCTCTTTTGTGTGTATGTATATATTATAGATTTTTGGTTTGTGGTTACCAAGAGGTTTATATATAGCAATATAAATATATATATATATATATAATTATTATTTTTTTAACATCTTTATTGGGGTATAATTGCTTTACAATGGTGTGTTAGTTTCTGCTTTATAACAGAATGAATCAGTTATACATATACATATGTTCCCATATCTCTTCCCTCTTTGTCTCCCTCCCTCCCAC
>NW_006775731.1:1062577-1086731 GCF_000442215.2 Lipotes vexillifer
ATGGTTGTTAGTATTTGCCTTATGTATTGAGGTGCTCCTATGTTGGGGGCATAAGTATTTACAATTGTTATATCTTCTTCTTGGATCGATCCCTTAATCATTATGTAGTGTCCTTCTTTGTCTCTTCTGATAGTCCTTATTTTAAAGTCTATTTTGTCTGATATGAGAATTGCTACTCCAGCTTTCTTTTGGTTTCCATTTGCATGGAATATCTTTTTCCATCCCCTTACTTTCAGTCTGTATGTGTCTCTAGGTCTGAAGTGGGTCTCTTGTAGACAGCATATATATGGGTCTTGTTTTTGTATCCATTCAGCCAATCTGTGTCTTTTGGTGGGAGCATTTAGTCCATTTACATTTAAGGTAATTATCGATATGTATGTTCCTATTCCCATTTTCTAAATTGTTTTGGGTTCGTTATTATAGGACTTTTCCTTCTCTTGTGTTTTTGTCTAGAGAAGTTCCTTTAGCATTTGTTGTAAAGCTGGTTTGGTGGTGCTGAACTCTCTCAGCTTTTGCTTGTCTGTAAAGGTTTTAATTTCTCCATCAAATCTGAATGAGATCCTTGCTGGGTAGAGTAATCTTGGTTGCAGGTTTTTCTCCTTCATCACTTTCAGTATGTCCTGCCACTCCCTTCTGGCTTGTAGAGTTTCTGCTGAGAGATCAGCTGTTAACCTTATGGGGGTTCCCTTGTGTGTTATTTGTTGTTTTTCCCTTGCTGCTTTTAATATGCTTTCTTTGTATTTAGTTTTTGACAGTTTGATTAATATGTGTCTTGGCGTATTTCTCCTTGAATTTATCCTGTATGGGACTCTCTGTGCTTCCTGGACTTGATTAACTATTTCCTTTCCCATATTAGGGAAGTTTTCAACTATAATCTCTTCAAATATTTTCTCAGTCCCTTTCTTTTTCTCTTCTTCTTCTGGAACCCCTATAATTCGAATGTTGGTGCGTTTAATGTTGTCCCAGAGGTCTCTGAGACTGTCCTCAGTTCTTTTCATTCTTTTTTCTTTATTCTGCTCTGCAGTAGTTATTTCCACTATTTTATCTTCCAGGTCACTTATCCATTCTTCTGCCTCATTTATTCTGCTACTGATCCCATCTAGAGTGTTTTTCATTTCATTTATTGCGTTGTTCATCATTGTCTGTTTCATCTTTATTTCTTCTAGGTCCTTGTTAACTGTTTCTTGCATTTTGTCCATTCTATTTCCAAGATTTTGGATCATCTTTACTATCATTATTCTGAATTCTTTTTCAGGTAGACTGCCTATTTCCTCTTCATTTGTTAGGTCTGGTGCCTTTTTATCTTGCTCCTTCATCTGCTGTGTGTTTTTCTGTTTTCTCATTTTGCTTCTCTTACTGTGTTTGGGTTCACCTTTTTGCAGGCTTCAAGTTCGTAGTTCCCGTTGTTTTTGATGTCTGTCTCCAGTGGCTAAGGTTGGTTCAGTGGGTTGTGTAGGCTTCCTGGTGGAGGGGACTAGTGGCTGTGTTGTGGTGTATGAGGCTAGATCTTGTCTCTCTAGTGGGCAGGTCCACGTCTGGTGGTGTGTTTTGGGGTGTCTGTGGACTTATTATGATTTTAGGCAGCCTCTCTGCTAGTGGGTGGGGTTGTGTTCCTGTCTTGCTATTTGGTTGGCATAGGTTGTCCAGCAGTGTAGCTTGCTGGTCGTTGAGTGAAGCTGGGTGCTGGTGTTGAGATGGAGATCTCTGGGAGATTTTCGCCGTTTGATATTATGTGGGGCTGGGAGGTCTCTTCTTGACGAGTGTTCTGAAGTTGGCTCTCCCACCTCAGAGGCAGAGTCCTGACTCCTGGCTGGAGCAGCAAGAGCCTTTCATCCACTCGGCTCAGAATAAAAGGGAGATAAAGAAAATTAGTAGAAGTAGGAAGAAAGAAAGAAAGAAAGAAAGAAAGGAGGGAAGGAAGGAAGGAAGGAAGGAGGGAAGGAAGAAAGAAAGAAAGAAAGAAAGAAGAAAAGAAGGAAAGAAGGCAAGAAGGAAAGGAAGGAGGGAGGGAGGAAGGAAGGAAGGAAGGAAGGAAGGAGGGAAGGAAGGAAAAAATACAGAAAGAAAGAAGATACAGTAAAATAAAATAAAGTATAATAAAGTTATTGAATTAAAAAAATAATTATTTACAGAAAAAAAAAAGGGACGGATAGAACCTTAGGACAAATGGTGGAAGCAAAGCTATACAGACAAAATCTTACATAGAACCATACACATATACCCTCACAAAAATAGGTAAAGGGGAAACAATCATAAAACTTGCTCTCCAAGTCCACCTCCTCAATTTGGGATGATTCGTTGTCTAAAGGAGGGAAGGAAGGAAAGAAAGATAGAAAGAAGGTAAAGTATAATAGAGTTCTTTAAATTAAAATTAATTATTAAGAAAAAAATTTAAAAAAAAAACAATGGACGGATAGAACGCTTGGACAAATGCTGGAAGCAAACCTATACAGACAAGATCTCACATAGAAGCATACACATACACATTCACAAAAAGAGGAAAAGGGGAAAAAATCATAGATCTTGCTCTAGAAGTCCGCCTCCTCAATTTGGGATGATTCGCTGTCTATTCATGTATTCCACAGAGGCAGGGTACATCAAATTGATTGTGTAGCTTTAATCCGCTGTTTCTGAGGCTGCTGGGAGAGATTTCCCTTTTTCTTCTTTGTTCTCACAGCTCACAGGGGCTCAGCTTTCGATTTGGCCCTGCCTCTGCGTGTAGGTCGCTGGAGGGCGTCTGTTTTTTGCTCAGGCAGGACGGGGTTAAAGGAGCCACTGACTCGGGGGCTCTGGCACACTCTGGCCGGGGGGAGGGAGGGGCACGGAGTGCGGGGCAGGCCTGCGGTGGCAGAGGCCGGCGTGACGTTGCACCAGCCTGAGGCCCGCCGTGTGTTCTCCCTGAGAAATTGTCCCTGGATCCCGGGAACCTGGCAGTGGTGGGCTGCACAGGCTCCCCGGAAGAGGGGTGTGGATAGGGACCTGTGCTCGCACACAGGCCCCTTGGTGGCGGCAGCAGCAGCCTTAGCGTCTCCCGCCCGTCTCTGGGGTCCGAGCTTTTAGCCGCGGCTCGCGCCCGTTTCTGGAGTTCCTTTAGGCAGCGCTCTTAAAACCCCTCTCCTCGCGCACCAGGAAACAAAGAGGGAAGAAAAAGTCTCTTGCCTCCTCAGCAGGTGCAGACTTTTCCCCGGACTCCCTCCCGGCTAGCCGTGGCGCACTAACCCCCTGCAGGCTGTGTTCACGCCGCCAACCCCAGTCCTCTCCCTGCGCTCCGACCGAAGCCCGAGCCTCAGCTCGCAGCCCCGCCCGCCCCGGCGGGTGAGCAGACAAGCCTCTCGGGCTGGTGAGTGCCGGTCGGCACCGATCCTCTGTGCGGGAATCTCCCCGCTTTGCCCTCCGCACCCCTGTTGCTGTGCTGTCCTCCGCGGCTCCGAAGCTCCCCGCTCCGCCTCCCGCAGTCTCTGCCCGCGAAGGGGCTTCCTAGTGTGTGGAGACCTTTCCTCCTTCACAGCTCCCTCCCCTTTCCTCCCGTCCCTATTCTTTTGTCTCTGTTTTTTCTTTTTTCTTTTGCCCTACCCAGATACGTGGGGAGTTTCTTGCCTTTTGGGAGGTCTGAGGTCTTCTGCCAGCGTTCAGTAGGTGTTCTGTAGGAGTTGTTCCACATGTAGATGTATTTCTGGTGTATCTGTGGGGAGGAAGGTGCTCTCTGCGTCTTACTCCTCCACCATCTTTCCACATCCCCCTATATATAATTATTATATCTTGTTTATCCCTTAAGTCTGAATACAATTTAACAACACTGCATATTTACTCCCCATCCCCAAAACGGTTAATGTTTTTGACATCATATTTTACATTTTTTTGTTTTGTGTATTCCTTAACTACTTGTTTTTGATAAGGATGATTTTACTACTTTTGTATTTTCACCTTTTTAGGAACTTTATACGTGGTTGACCTACTACATTTACTGTATATTTGCCTTTACCAATGAGATTTTTCTTTTTGTAATTTTCATGTTTATAGGTGTAACCTTTTCTTTACCACTTAGGAAAGTCCCTCTCACATTTCTTGTACAGCCGGTTTCATGGTGCTAAACTATTTTTGCTTTTGCTTGTCTGTAAAACTCTTAATCTCTCCTTTAAATCTGAATGGTAACCTTGCTGGGTAGAGTATTCTTGGTTGTAGGTTTTCCCTTTCAATTTTAATTATATCATGCCACTCCCTTCTGGCCTGCAGAGTTTTTGCTAAAAATTCAGCTGAGAGTCTTATGTGGGTTGCCTTGTATGTAACTAGTTGCTTTTCCTCTCTGCTTTTGACATTCTCTCTGTATATTTATTTTTTTGCCATTTTATTTACTATGTGTCTTTGGTGTGGACCTCTTTAGATTGATTCTAGTTGGGACTCTTTGTGAATCCTGGACCTGGATGTCTTTTTCCTTTCCTAGGTCAGGGAAGTTTTCAGCTATTTTGTCTTAAATATGTTTTCTGACCCCTCTTTTCCTTCGAGGGCCCCAATAATGTGAATGTTAGTACACTTGATATTGTCCCAGAGGTCTCTTAAACTGCCCTCATTTCTTTTTATTCTTGTTTTCTTTTTTCTGTTCATCTTCAGTAATTTCCACTACTCTGTCCTCTAGCTCACTGATTCGTTCCTCTGGATCATTTTATCTACTGTTGATTCCTTCTAGTATATTTTTAATTTCAGTAATTGTATTCTTTAGCTCTGTTTGGTTCTTCTTTATATTTTCTAACTCTTTGTTAAAACTTCTAACTTCTCATACTGTTCATCCATTCTTTTCCCAAGTTTTTTGATCATCTTTGTGATCATTACCTTGCACTCTTTATCAGGTAGGTTGCCTATCAACTCTACACTTAGTTCTTCTGGGGTTTTATCTGGTTCTTTTGCTTGGAAAATGTTCCACTGTCTCCTCATTTTTCCTAATTTTCTGTTTTTATTTCTATGTGTCTGGTCAGTTGGTTATGTTTCCTTGGAGTCTGTTCTTATGTAGGAGATGTTCTATGCATCCCAGCACCATGCTCCCCTGTGATCACTAGAGCTACTTGCCCCCTATGTGGTCTGCATAGATTCTTCAGTTGTGGCGGGCTGACTACTCTGGGTGGTCTGGTAGGTGTGGCTGGCCCCTGGTCCAGTTGATTGCCAGATCCTGCCCTGTGTGGAGCTTGCTAGCCACTGGTTGGTGGGACCAGGTCACAATGTGCCTGACTGGCGAACCACATACGGTCCTATGGCTTGTGCTGGCTCACTGGTGGGCAAACCAGGTTCTGGGGTGTGTTGTGGGGTTGCAGTTTCCCAGGTTGGCCTGATGGTTGAAGCTCATTCCGGACTCAGCTGGCTGGGGTTCCAGAATGTCCCAAAGCAGGTACTGGCCCATTGGTAAGGGGGTTGGATCCCAGGGCAACTGGCTGAGGAGTTCAAGGTATTTTAGAGCTGGTGTTGGCATGATAGTGGGCAGGGCCAGGGCCCAGTGTGTCCCAGGGTTAGCGCCAGCTCACTGGTGATGGAGCTGGGTCTAGGGTCTCTGGTTTTATGGCTTTAGGGGTTCTTTCTGAAGCTCATGTCAGCCTGCTTGTGGGTGAGGCTGCATCCTAGGTCCACTCTCTGAGAGACCCAAAGTCTCCCAGAGATGAAATTGGCCACTGGTGGTCAGGGCCAGAGCCTGGAGGGTCCCACGTGGCTGGTGCCAGCCTGCTGGTGTTGGCTGGGTCCTGCCACAGCAGGCTACAGGGCTGCAGTGGTCCTGGGGCTGGTGTCTGCTCACTAGTGGGCAGGGCTGGGGCCCAGGGTCTCTGTATGTAGTGCATTGGGATACTAGGGTCTGGCACTCATGCACTGATGTTTGGGGCTGGGTCCTTGGCCCTCTGGTGGATGGAGCCATGCCCAGGGGTGACTTCAGGCTCTGGGGGTCTGAAGCCAGCCTGTCTGCTGGTGAGTGTGGTTGTGTCCCTGCCTGGCTAATTGCTTGGCCAAAGGGATCCCGGTACTGGTGTCTACAGGCTGGTGGGATGGGCCAAGGCTGGGTCCCAAGGCTAGTAAGGTACAGGGAGGATTCCAAAATGGCAGCAGTGTCTGTGTCCCCAGGATGTCTTCCAGTTGCTTCCTGCTTCACTGGGAAACTCCCCAAGGTCAGGTAGGTCTGACCCAGGCTCCTTTCAAATTACTGCTTCTTCCCCGAGTCCCAGAGCATGTGAGATTTTGTGTACTTCCTTTAAGAGTGGAGTCCCTATTTCACACAGTCCTTAGGCTCTCCAGAAAGTAAGCCCTGCTGGTCTTCAAAGCCAAACATCCTGGGGGCTTGTCTTCCTGGTGTAGGTCCCCTAGGCTTAGGAGCTCAATGTGGGGTTCAGACCCCTTACTCCTCAGGGAGAACCTCCAAACTTTTAATTATTCTCCCATTTGTGGGTCACCAACTTGAAGTTATATATCTTGACTATACCATGTGACTCTGCCCCTCTTACCCATCTCGTCTGCTTCCTTCTTTATAGCTTTAGTTGTAGAAGAGCTTTTCTAATAGACTCCAGTCTTTCTCACCAATAATTACTCTTGAAGTAGTTGTAATTTTGGTGGGCCCATGAGAGGAGGTGACCCCAGGGTCTTCCTGCTCAACCATCTTTCCAAGAGTCAGGATTGTACTTTTTAATAAAGGATTTGTACATAGGCGTTCTGCCTGGGGTTCTACTTCCTGGGGTACCCAGGTTAAGACACAATTACAAAGAGAATGTCTTCATGCTATTATTATCCATATAAAGACATTCTTAAACTGCTCTGTTACTACTTGCAGATCTTAATAAGCTAGAAGTTGACATAGTCTCCAGTCACCCCTGTCTGGCTACTTGGAGAATGGTGGGAAATATGTAGAGGAGCATGAGAAAAAATATCAGGGTAAAATCTGATGCTGGCATAATCTTTCCTTAGTTGGCTTCACCTTTCAGGTGTAGCCAACACTGTGTGTATATTTTCTTCAATCCTTTTTTCTTTCTTATCTCGTTTTCATAAAACAAACAAAAAATAAGCTAAAACTAAAATGCTTTTGTTAAGACATAGTAACATCTTTCTCAATGTCTTAGGATATCACAAAACCACAGATCCTCAGGTCACTGTATTTGGCTTCCTTTCTTGCTGATGCCTAAAGGACATGGAAAATATTTGAGGATTAAAAATACTCAGCCAGGGCTTCCCTGGTGGCGCAGTGGTTGGGGGTCTGCCTGCCGATGCAGGGGACGCGGGTTCGTGTCCCGGTCTGGGGGGATCCCACGTGCCGTGGAGCAGCTGGGCCCGTGGGCCATGGCCGCTGAGCCTGCGCGTCCGGAGCCTGTGCTCTGCAATGGGACAGGCCACGGCGGTGAGAGGCCCGCGTACCGCAAAAAAAAAATAAAAACCAACTACATACAAATGAGCCCAAATGCCAGTCTCCAGAAGCAGCAAACATAATGGTGTGGTGTCACGAAGATTAGAGACAAACCTCAATCTTCATTAGAATCAGCCAAACTAAAGCTCAGAATAGATTACAGTTCAGTAGCAACACCCTAAAAATATTGTAAGCTTCCTGCATGATGGGACTGGAGTCATCAAAATCTGTTTGTCCTCTAAACTCTATTTCACTGACTTGCTAAGTTTCTTGAAATTCTCTGGGGTTGCTTCTTTAGTTTAATACAGATCTGCAGAAGACCTTGTTAAAATTGCAATGTGGTCTCTTGTAGTGCTCAAACCTTAATCCAGACCCACTTGTTGATCATATTAGAATAGATTTGTTTAGCAGTTTATGAGAGAACTTAACTCTAAAGAAATAGTATACAGGAAAAGAAAATTTTCTGGGAAAAATTTTGTTTGTTTGTTTGTTTGTTTTGTGTTTTTTTGCGGTACGCGGGCCTCTCACTGCTGTGGCCTCTCCCATTGCACAGCACAGGCTCCGGATGCAAAGGCTCAGCGGCCATGGCTCACAGGCCCAGACGCTTCGCGGCATGTGGGATCTTCCTGGACGGGGACACGAACCCGTGTCCCCTGCATCGGCAGGCAGACTCTCAACCACTGTGCCACCAGGGAAGCCCTGGGAAAAAAATTTGATAAAGATTCCAGAAAATCTGGAAAGTGAGATGGCAGTGAGTAGATTAGAATAGGCTAGATTGGTGTAACAAATAGATCCCCAAAGCTTAGCAGCATCAAAACAAAGAGCATTCCTCGCTTACAAAATAGTTCACGTTGCTCTACAGTCTTCCAGGGTCCTGGGCTGACAGTGGCAGTGCCATGTTTACCCTCTGGCTTCAGAGGTTAACCCTGAGGGTTGCATCCCAGTTGGGCAGAGGGAAGCACACTTGGGAGGGTCATGATCCAGGTTTTAAGTTATAGTACTTCCTACCCTCACTGGGCAGAAGCTAATCACATGGCTCTACCCAACCTCAGGGAGACTGGACACTGTGGTCTAGCCGAGCGCTCAGGACATTGAGGAAAATAGGTTTTGGTGAACAGTTAACAACCTACAAGGAGACAGGCCTGAGTGGGGATTGGTTTCCAAAGTTAGGTGTTTTTGAGGTAACTAGAGTAACCTGGGGAAATTGGATGGAAAGTATGGAAGTTGAATATTAGCTATCTATTGTTCTGTAACAAATTACTACAAAACGTAAAGCCTTAAAACAATCGTAAAATTTGTTTATTGTTTCCGTGGATCAGGAATTCTGGCCCCACTTGGCTAGGCAGTTCTGGCTTAGGGTTTCCCATGAGGTTCATTCAGAAATTGATTGGGGCCATAGTCATCTGCAGGCTCAGCTGGGATTGGAGGATCCACTTCCAAGGTGGCTCACCCGCACGGCTGCCAAGTTGGTGCTGGCTGTTGTTGGGAGGATTCAGTTCCTCTTCACAGGAGCCTCTCCATAGGGCCCATTGATTGTCTTCATGGTGTCACCACAGGCTTCCTCTGGAAAGAATGAGCTAAAAGAACATTGCCCTTGATGACCTAGCCTAGGAAGTCACCTCTGCCATATTCTTTTGGTCACACAGACCACTCATGATTCAATATGGGAGGATATGCATAAAAGCACGAATACTGGGAGCTAAAGATCTTAGGGGGCAATCTTGGAGGCTGGCAAAAATCAACTTGAAATAATCCACAGTCAACTATCCTATCCATTAATTAGCATCTCATTGATGAACTATATATACTAGCTGCACACACTAAAAGCAGACTAAGTCAATCTGATTCATAGCTTGTATATTCACATTTCTTTGGTATCAATCACTTGACACCTGAAACAAATCCCATAACAGTCTTTGAAGTAAGCATCAGGAAAGGTTTCCTTGCTCTCTGTTTTAAGTTCTCATTCTCACTCTCCAATGAACTTACTACACCATCATAGCTCTCCTATGTGTCCCTAACCACTTACCCAGAAACATACTTCTTAGATTTTAATCTGGAAGCCTCATATTTGTAATTCCCAGGATTCTTTCTCCTTTAATCCCCATATATCATTAAGAACTTAAACTAAGAAATAAAGGAAATAGAGAGCAAGTCTTGTCTTTCTGTTTTCTCCCTGGAGTTTTATTATGAAAAATCTGGACTTTCTAAGAGGAAAACTGACACCTGAGAAGCTGGTTTACCCTGACTGTGGTCAGGTGCTGGATTTCCTAACAATATGGCTTTGTTATGTTTAGTGTTGGTTATACCCCTTGCATGTAGAGTGATTAACTAGGAATAAATAAGATCCAACATTGGCATGGTGCCCAGTGACAGTAACTCAATCTAGTACCATATAGGATATATCCAGTCACAAGCAAGCTCAAAAACAGTCTGCCAAGAACAAAAATAAACTTTATGCATCTCAAAATGCTAATTTGTAGCTGATAACCTGAACTTTCTTTTTTTTTTTTTTTTTTTTTTTTTTTTTTCCTTGCGTTATGCGGGCCTCTCACTGTTGTGGCCTCTCCCATTTGCGGAGCACAGGCTCCGGACGCGCAGGCTCAGTGGCCATGGCTCACGGGCCCAGCCGCTCCGCGGCATGTGGGATCTTCCCGAAACGGGGCACGAACCCGCGTCTCCTGCATCAGCAGGCGGACTCTCAAGCACTGCGCCACCAGGGAAGCCCCTGAACTTTCTGAATCTCTGGATGCAAAGAAACTTTTTTTTTTATCTCTGGACCTACATATGGGGAGGTGGTTTAAAACCAGTGGTACCTGGATAAATTAATGAAGCAGGAAGAATTTTATCCTCTTTCCACCAATTGATCCACCTTAGCAAGATAATGTTTCCCAGAATTCAGTAAATTGAAGCTATGAAAGCATAACTCTGTGTAAACAAAGAGTAATCCATAAACAAAGCATGGACAATAGGAGAAACCACTATGACATCAAACCTGACAGGCTTAGCTGCCAGGCAGGCCACTGAGGCCTTCGGGAGATTGCCTTTTCTGCCCCTTTCTGGACATGGATGTGGACATGAATGTCTGTGGGTGGCGTCTCCTGAGTCTTTCAGACACTTGGTGGTGGCAACTTATTATCGTTGCCCTAAGACCATTTTCACAGTGGAAAATACTCTCGGTGTTATTTATATTGCTTGGGTAGAAAAAAGGGAATATTTCTGAAACTATGAGTGATGACCACACAGCGTGACAGTGATGAATGTGTAGCGCAGAAAGGGATGCTTCTCTCAGAGGCCTCTGCGCCTGAACTTCAGAAAATGGAAACCGCCTAAAGAGAAACTCATTGTCATCTTTTTTTTTGCTGATAAGAAGAAAAATATTTATCAAATCTGGATCAAATTAAAGTTGTTGTGTCTTCAAAGAAAACACTGAGTCAAAATACTTAGGTTTCCCTTTTGAGTTTAGGATTATTTGCTAAGAATAATGTCTCCATCATAACCTTTCCTTCAAGTATAAAAATGATGTTTCCTGAAAGCTACAGGGTCTTTTCTTTAGTGCTTACCTCCAGCATGATTTACTTTTCTGGTCATTTCTAATTGAATAGAACTCACATAAATATTTCTTTAGAATTTCCTAGTGTTGTTTGTATGTAAATATATGTAAATTTGATTTATATGCTCTCGAAAATGTATTTAGCAGATGGTAAAGGAAACCAAATTTTAAGACATTAGGTTCCTCCTGAAACTAAAAATTAAGATTTACATTCCCTTGACAAACTGGACTATAGCAATGTTTAACTGTTTAACTATTACCATTGTGTAATTTCAGCAATTTCTTTAGGAGTATATTTGGAAAATGGCAGGGTAGACAATAGTAAATGTAAATTTGATACCCTCCCTTGAAAGTTTTTTTTTTTACCCCAACATTTAGCCACAAGCATACTGTAAATTGGTTTAAAAACACTTCTTTGGAATAAGGTAAATCCTTATCCCAAAGTTTTGGAATTTTGTAATTGGGTAATTGCAGGATGTCTGATTCCTTCTAGTCCTTGACTATTAGGACAAAAGAATGGGAGTAGTTTCCTTGATGTACTCAGGATAAAGTTTTGAAACAAAGAGCAACAGAATCTGTCAGAAACAATTTGCTGTCTTATCTCTGTAGACTGTAAAAGATACCTGAATCAGACTTATGATGTCTAAATCACAGAAAGAACCCCTGTACTTTTCCAAACGTGCCACCCTATCTCTCAATTTTCTCATCTTTTCTTTTGCACATGTAACTCTTCCCTTGCCTAGAACACAGAGGCTCTGCTGGTTTCCATGGTTAGCCACTGCTGGTCCTATCAAACTAGGTGGTATCTCCCCTGAGTGGTTTATACACTTGCACACCACTTAGCATATGTCTCCATGACAGCAATTATCCTTTGGGGTTTTCTTTGTTTTCATGGTCTTCCCCACAAGACTGAAAGATCACTGAGGGCAGGAATTGTCAGCAGAGAATTTTGAGTGCCCAAGCTCAACTCAGCACAGCAGGTAGCATGTAATCAATACCACTGGATGAAGAAATAAATAGACACATTTTATATTCTCCAAGTGTGCTTTATTAGGTTACCTCTGTTCAAGAAAAAAGACCATATTTTGGAATTTTATAAGAGTTTCTTCATATATTGCTTTTTTTTCTTTCTTCCAGTTTTATTGAGATATAATTGATATACAGAACTTTATATAAGTTTAAGGTGCACAGAATAATAATTTAGCTTACATATATCATGAAATAATTACCACAGTAAGTTTACTGAATGTCCATCATCTCATATAGATAAAAAATTAAAGAAATAGAAAAATTTTTTTTCCTTGTGTTGAGAACTCTTAGGATTTAACCTCTTAACAATTTTCATATATAACATACAGCAGTGTTAATTACATTTATCATGTTGTATATTATATTCCTAGTATTTATTTATCTTATAACTGGAGGTTTATAACTTTTGACTACTTTCATCAAATGCCCCATCTCCCCACCCCCTTCCTCTGGTAACCAGAAAGCTGATCTCTTTTTCGATGAGTTTGTTTATTTGGTTTTGTAGTATAATCGACAGTATTATGTTAGTTCCTGGTGCAGAACAGAGTGATTTTAAATTTCTATACATTTCAAAATGATCACCACAGTAAGTCTAGTTACCATCTGTCAGCATACAAAGATATTACATAATTATTGACTAAATTTCCCACACTGAACATTTCACCTGTGAGTCATTTATTTTGTAACTGGAAGTTTAAAACTCAAAATCTCCCTCACCTACTTTTCTTCTCCCTGTAAACCCCCTCCCCTCTGGCAACCACTTGTTTGTTCTCTGTATCTATAACTCTGTTTTTGTTTTGTTATGTTTATTCATTTGTTTTGTTTTCTAGATTACACATATAAGTGAAATCATATGGTATTTGTCTATCTCTCTCTGATTTATTTCACTTAGCATAACACCCTCTAGGTTGATCCATGTCATTGAAAATTGCAAGATTTCATTCTTTTATATGACTGAGTAGTATTCCATTGTATATGTGTACCACATCTTTATCCATTCATTTGTTGATGGGCACTTATGTCAGTTCCATACCTTGGCTATTGTAAATAATGCTGCAATGAACACAGGGGTACATATATGTTTTCTAATTAATGTTTTCATTTTCTTCAGATAAATACCCAAGAGTGGAACTGCTGGATCATATTGTAGTTCTATTTTTAGTTTTTTGAGGAAACTCCATACTGTTTTCCATAGAGGCTGTACCAATTTATATTCCCACCAACAAGGTACAGGTGTTCCCTTTTCTATACATCCTCACCAGCGTTTGTTATTTGTTGTCTTTTTGATGACAGCCATTCTGACAGGTGTGAGGTGATATCTCATTGTGATTTGGTTTGCATTTCCCTGATGATTAGTGATGTTGAACATCTTTTCATGTGCCTGTTGGTCATCTGTTTGTCTTCTATGGAAAAATATCTATTCAGGATCTCTGCCCATTTAAAAATTTTTTAATCAGGTTGTTTTATTTTTTGATGTTGAGTTGTATAAGTTCTTTATATATTTTGGATATTGACGCTTCATTGCATTTATTGTTGACAAATATCTTGTCCCATTCAGTAAGCAGCCTATCCATTTTGTTTATGGTTTCCTTCATGGTGCAAAACTTTTAAGTTTGATATAGACCCTTTCTTTATTTTGCTTTTGTTTCCCTTGTACCCAAGGAGACTTATAAAAAATGTTGGTAAGACCAGTATCAAAGAACATACTGACTATGTTTTCTTCTATAAGTTTTATGGTTTAAGGTCTTGCATTTAAGTCTAAGCCATTTTGAGCTTACTTTTGTATTTGGTGTGAGAAAGTAATCCAGTTTGATTCTTTTGCATGTAGCTGTCCAGCTGTCCAATACCATTCATCAAAGAGGCTGTTTTTTGCCTCCTTTGTCCTAGATTATTTGCCCATATAAGTGTGGATTCATTTCTGGGCTCTATTCTGTTCCATTGATCTATGTGTCTGTTTTTGTGCCAGTACCATACACACTGTTTTCATTACTGTAGCTTTGTAGTATTGTCTGAAGTCAGGAAACATGATTCCTCCAGCTGTTTTCCTCTTTCTCAAGGTTGTTTTTGCCATTCAGGGTCTTTTGGTTTTCCATGAAAAATTTAAAATGATTTGTTCTAGTCCTATGAAAAATGCCATTGGAATTTTGATAGGGATTGCATTGAATCTATAGATTGCCTTGGGTAGTATCGTCATTTTAACAATGTTAATTCTTCTAATCCATGAGCATGGTATGTCTTTCTATTTGTTTATGTCATCTTCAACTTCTTTCACCTATGTCTTACAGTTTTCTAAGTACAGGTTTTCCCTCCTTAGATTTATTCCTAGATATTTACTCTTTTTGATACAATTATAAATGGGATTGTTTTCTTAATTTCTCTTTCTGATAGTATGTTGTTAGTGTATAGAAATTCAACAGATTTCTGTATATTAATTTTGTATCCAGCAACTTTACCAAATTCATTGATGAATTCTACTATTATTTTTGGTGGTGTCTTAAGGATTTTCTATGTACAGTATCATGTCATTTGCAAAGAGTGACAGTTTTACTTCTTCCTTTTCAATTTGGTTTCCTTTTATTTCTTTCCCTTGTCTGATTGCTGTGGCTAGGACTTCCAATAATATGTTAAATAAAAGTGGTATGAGTGGACATCCCTGTCTTGTTCCTGATCTTAGGGGAAATGATTTAAAATTTTCACTGTTGAGAATGATGTTAGCTGTGGGCTTGTCATATATAACCTTTATTATGTTAAGATATGTTCCCTCTATACCCACTTTGGACAGTTTTAATCATAAGTGGATGTTGAATTTTGTCAAAAGCTTTTTCTGCCTCTACTGAGATGATCATTTGACTTTTATCTTCAATGTGTTCATGTGGGGTATCACATTGCTCAACTTGTAGATATTGAACCATCCTTGCTTCTCCAGGGTTAATCCCACTTGATCATGGTGTATGATCCTGTTAATGTACTGTTGAATTCAATTTGCTAATATTTTGTTGAGGATTATTGCATCTAAATTCATTAGTGATATTAGCCTATAATTTTCTTTTTTTATGATATCTTTGTCTGATTTTGGTATCAGAGTCATGCTTGCCACATAAACTGAGATTGGAAGTATTCTTTCCTCTGCAATTTTTTGGAATAGTTTCAGAATGATAGGTGTTAACTCTTCTCTAAATGTTTGATAGAATTTACCTGTGAAGCCATCTGGTCCTGGACTTTTGTTTCTTGGGAGTTGGTTTGTTTTTTGTTGTTGTTGTTGTTTTAACTGATCAATTTCATTACTAGTAATTGGTCTGTTCATATTTTCTATTTCTTCCTGATTCAGTCTTGGGAGATTGTACATTTCTAACTATTTAACTATTTGTCCATTTCTTCAAGGATATATGTTTTACTGACATATAACTGTTCATAGTAATAGCTTATGATCCTTTATATTTCTGTGGTGTCAATTCTTAACTTCTTTTTCATTTCTGGTTTATTTATCTTTTATTTTTTCCTTGACAAGTCTGGCTAAAATTTTATGAATTTTGTATATCTGTTCAAAGAACCAGCTCTTAGTTTCATTGCTCTTTTTTAGGTGTTTTTTTTTTTTTTTTTTTAGTTTCTCTTTTATTTATTTATTGATGTGCTCTGATCTTTATTATTTCTTTCCTTCTACTAATTTTAGGTCTCATTTGTTATTCTGTTCCTAGTTCTTTTAGGTGCGAGGTTGGGTTTTTAGTTTAATTTTTTCTTGTTTCCTTAGGTAGACTTGTATTACTATGAACTTTCCTTTTAGAACTGCTTTTGCTGTGTCCCATGGATTTTGGATAGTTGTGTTTCATTTTCATTTGTCTCCAGGTATTCCTTGATTATTTTTATATTTCTTCAGTAACCCATTGATTGTTTAGTAGCATATACCTTTGCTGTATTTTTTTCCTTTTAGTTTGTTTCTACTCTCATAGCACTATAGTTGGAAAAGATGCTTGATATGATTTGTCTTCTGATCTTTTTATTTATTTATCTTTTAACAACTTTATTGCAGTATGATTGCTTTACAATGGTGTGTTAGTTTCGGCTTTATAACAAACCGAATCAGCTATACATATACATATACCCCCATATCTCCTCCGTTTTGCATCTCCCTCCCACCCACCCTCCCTATCCCACCCCTCTAGGTGGTCACAAAGCACCAAGCTGATCTCCCCATGTTATGCAGCTGATTCCCACTAGCTATCTGTTTTACATTTGGTAGTATATATAAGTCGATGCCACTCTCTCAATTCGTCCCAGCTTACCCTTCCACCTCCCTGTATCCTCAACTCCATTCCCTATGTCTGCATCTTTATTCCTGTCCTGCCCATATGTTCTTCAGAACTTTCTTTTTTTTTTTCATAGATTCCATGTATATGTGTTAGCATACGGTATTTCTTTTTCTCTTTCTTACATACTTCACTCTGTATGACAGACTCTAGGTCCATCCACCTCACTACAAATTACTCAGTTTTGTTTCTTCTTATGGCTGAGTAATGTTTCATTGTATATATGTGCCACATCTTCTTTATCCATTCATCTGTCGAAGGACACTTAGGTTGCTTCCATGTCCTGGCTACTGTAAATAGAGCTGCAATGAACATTATGGTACATGACTTTTTTTTTTTTTGCGGTACGCACGCCTCTCACTGTTGTGGCCTCTCCCGTTGCGGAGCACAGGCTCCGGACGTGCAGGCTCAGCGGCCATGGCTCACGGCATGTGGGATCTTACTGGACTGGGGCACGAACCTGTGTCCCCTGCATCGGCAGGCGGACGCTCAACCACTGCGCCACCAGGGAAGCCCTACATGACATTTTGAATTATGATTTTCTCAGGGTATATGGCCAGTAGTGGGATTTTTGTGTCTATGTTAGTTCTCCATAGTGGTTGTATCAATTTACATTCCCACCATAGTGCAGGAGGATTCCCTTTTCGACGCACCCTCTCCAGCATTTATAGTTTGTAGATTTTTTGATGGTGGCCATTCTGACTGGTGGGAGGTGAAACCTCACTGTGGTTTTGAGTTGCATTTCTCTAATGATTAGTGATGTTGAGTATCTTTTCATGTATTTGTTGGCCTCTTGCATATCTTCTTTGGAGAAATGTCTATTTAGGTCTTCCACCCATTTCTGTTTGTTATTTTGATATTGAGCTGCATGAGCTGCTTGTATATTTTGGAGATTAATCCTTTGTCAGTTGCTTCATTTGCAAATATTTTCTCCCATTCTGAGTGTTGTCTTTTGGTCTTGTTTATGGTTTCCTTTACTGGGCAAAAGCTTTTGCTGTGCAAAAGCATTTACATTTCATTATGTCCCATTTGTTTATTTTTGTTTTTATTTCCATTTCTCTAGGAGGTGGGTCAAAAGGATCTTGCTGTGATTCATGTCCTAGAGTATTCTGCCTATGTTTTCCTCTAAGAGTTTTATAGTGTCTGGCCTTACATTTAGGTCTTTAATCCATTTTGAGTTTACTTTTGTGTATGGTGTTAGGGAGTGTTCTAATATCATTCTTTTACATGTAACTGTCCAGTTTTCCCAGCACCACTTATTGAAGAGGCTGTCTTCTCCATTGTATATTCTTGCCTCCTTAATCACATTAAGGTGACCATATGTGAATGGGTTTATCTCTGGGCTTTCAATCCTGTTCCATAGATCTATATATCTGTTTTTGTGCCAGTACCATACTGTCTTGATTACTGTAGCTTTGTAGTACAGTCTGAAGTCTGGAAGCCTGATTCCTCTAGCTCTGTATTTCTTTCTCAAGATTGCTTTGGCTATTCGGGGTCTTTTGTGTTTCCATACAAATTGTGAAATTTTTAGTTCTAGTTCTATGAAAAATGCCATTGGTAGTTTGATAGGGATTGCACTGAATCTATATATTGCTTTGAATAGTATAGTCTTTTTCACAATGTTGACTCTTCCAATCCAAGAACATGGTATATCTCTCCATCTGTTTGTATCATCTTTAATTTCTTTCATCAGTTTCTTATAGTTTTCTGCATACAGGTCTTTTGTCTCCTTAGGTAGGTTTATTCCTAGGTATTTTATTCTTTTTGTTGCAATGGTAAATGGCAGTGTTTCCTTAATTTGTCTTTCAGATTTTTCATCATTAGTGTATAGGAATGCAAGAGATTTCTGTGAATTATTTGTATCCTGCTACTTTGCCAAATTCATTGATTAGCTCTACTAGTTTTCTGGTAGCATCTTTAGGATTCTCTATGTACAGGATCATGTCATCTGCAAACAGTGACAGCTTTACTTCTGCTTTTCCCATATGGATTCCTTTTATTTCTTTTTCTTCTCTGATTGCTGTGGCTAGGACTTCCAAAACTGTGTTAAATAATAGTGGTGAGAGCGGACAACCTTGTCCTGTTCCTGATCATAGTGGAAATGGTTTCACTTTTTCACCATTGAGAATGATGTTGGCTGTGGGTTTGTCATATATGGCCTTTATTATGTTGAGGAAAGTTCTCTCTACGCGTACCTTCTGCAGGGTTTTTATCATAAATGGGTGTTGAATTTTGTCAAAAGCTTTTTCTGCATCTACTGAGATGATCATATGCTTTTTCTCCTTCAATTTGTTAATATGGTGTATCACATTGATTGATTTGCATATATTGAAGAGTCCTTGCATTCCTGGGATAAACCCCACTTGATCATGGTGTATGATCTTTTTAATGTGCTGCTGGATTCTGTTTGCTAATATTTTGTTGAGGATTTTTGTGTCTGTGTTCATCAGTGAATTTGGCCTGCAGTTTTCTTTCTTTGTGACATCTTTTTCTGGTTTTGGTATCAGGGTGATGGTGACCTCGTAGAATGAGTTTGGGAGTGTGTCTCCCTCTTCTATATTTTGGAAGAGTTTGAGAAGGATAAGTGTTAGCTCTTCTCTAAATGTTTGATAGAATTCGCCTGTGAATTCATCTGGTCCTGGGCTTTTGTTTGTTGGAAGATTTTTAATCACAGTCTCAATTTCAGTGCTTGTGATTTGTCTGTTTATATTTTCTATTTCTTCCTGGTTCAGCCTTGTAAGTTGTGCTTTTCTAAGATTTTGTCCATTTCTTCCAGGTTGTCCATTTTATTGGCATATAGTTGCTTGTAGAAATCTCTCATGATCCTTTGTATTTCTGCAGTGTCAGTTGTTACTTCTCCTTTTTCATTTCTAATTCTGTTGATTTGAGTCTTCTCCCTTTCTTTCTTGATGAGTCTGGCTACTGGTTTATCAATTTTTTTGATCTTCTCATAGAATCAGCTTTTAGTTTTATTGATCTTTGCTATTGTTTCCTTCATTTCTTTTTCATTTATTTCTGATCTGATCTTTGTATTTCATTCCTTCTGCTACCTTTGGGGGGGGTTGTTCCTCTTTCTCTAATTGCTTTACGTGTAAGTTTAGCTTGTTTATTTGAGATATTTCTTGAGGTAGGATTTTATTGCTGTAAATTTCCCTCTTAGAACTGCTTTTGGTGCATTCCACAGGTTTTGGGTTGTTGTGTTTTCATTGTCATTTGTCTTTTGATTTCCTCTTTGATTTCTTCAATGATCTCTTGGTTATTAAGTAGTGTATTGTTTAGCCTCCATATGTTTTTATGTTTTATAGTTTTCTTCCTGTAATTGATATCTAGGCTCATAGCATTGTAGTCGGAAAAGATACTTGATACAATTTCATTTTCTTACATTTACCAAGGCTTGATTTGTGACCCAAGATGTGATCTATCCTGGAGAATGTTCTATGAGTACTTGAGAAGAAAGTGTATTCTGTTGTTTTTGGATGGAATGTCCTATAAGTATCAATTAAGTCTACCTTGTTTAATGTATCAGTTAAAGCTTGTGTTCCCTTATTAATTTTCATTTTGGATGATCTGTCCATTAGTGAAAATGGGTGTTAAAAGTTCTCTACTACGATTCTGTTACTGTCGATTTCCCCTTTTATGGCTGTTAGCTTTTGCCTTATGTATTGAGGTGCTCCTATGTTGGTGCATAAATATTTACAATTGTTATATCTTCTTCTTGGATTAATTTCTTGATCATAATGTAGTGTCCTTCTTTGTTTCTTGTAATAGTCTTTATTTTAACGTCTATTTTGTCTGATATGAGAATTGCTATTCCAGCTTTCTTTTGATTTCCATTTGCATGGAATATCTTTTTCCATCCCCTCACTTTCAGTCTGTATGTGTCCCTAGGTCTCAAGTGGGTCTCTTGTAGACAGCATATATACAGGTCTTGTTTCTGTATCCATTCAGCCAGTCTATGTCTTTTGGTTGGAGCATTTAATCCATTTACATTTAAGCTATTTATCGATATGTATGTGCCTATTACCATTTTCTTAATTGTTTTGGGTTTGTTATTGTAGGTCTTTTCCTTCTCTTGTGTTTCCTGCCTAGAGAAGTTCCTTTAGCATTTGTTGTAATGCTCGTTTAGTGGTGCTGAATTATCTTAGCTTTTGCTTGTCTATAAAGGTTTTAATTTCTCTGTCGAATCTGAATGAGATCCTTTCTGGGTAGAGTAATCTTGGTGGTAGGTTTTTCCCTTTCATCATTTTAAATATGTCTTGCCACTCCGTTCTGGTTTGCAGAGTTTCTGCTGAAAGATCAGCTGTTAACCTTAATAATTTTTTTTTGTAGTTAATTTTTGATAGTTTAATATGTGTCTTGGTGTGTTTCACCTTGGATTTATCCTGTATGGGACTCTCTGAACTTCCTGGACTTGCTTAACTATTTCCTTTCCCATGTTGGGGAAGTTTTCAACTGTAATCTCTTCAAATACCTTCTCAGACTCCTTTTTCTCTTCTTCTTCTGGGACCCCTATAATTAGAATGTTGTTGCATTTAATGTCCCAGAGGTCTCTGAAACTGTCCTCAATTTTTTTTTCATTCTTTTTTCTCTATTCTGCTCTGCAGTAGTTATTTCCACTATTTATTTTCCAGGTCACTTACCTGTTCTTCTGCCTCCATTAATCTGCCTTTGATTCCTTCTAGAGAATTTTAAATTTCATTTATTGTGCTGTTCATCATTGTTTGTTTGCTCTTTAGTTCTTCTAGTTCCCTGTTAAACGTTTCTGTTATTTTCTCCATTCTATTTCCAAGATTTTGGATCATCTTTATTATCATTACTCTGAATTCTTTTTCAGGTAGACTGCCTATTTCCTCTTCATTTGTTTGGTCTGGTGGGTTATTACCTTGCTCCTTCATCTGCTGCATACTTCTCTATCCTTGCATTTTTTTTACCTTACTGTGTTTGGAGTCTCCTTTTTGCAGGCTGCAGGTTCGTAGTTCCTATTGTTTTTGGTGTCTGCCACCAGTGGGTGAGGTTTGTTCACTGGCTTGTGTAGGCTTCCTGCTGGAGGGGACTGGTACCTGTGTTCTGGTGGGTGGGATTGGATCTTGTCTTTCTGGTGGGTAGAGCCGTGTCCAGTGGTCTGTTTTGGTGTGTCTGTGAACTTAGTATGATTTTAGGCAGCCTCTCTGCTAATGGGTTTAGTTGTGTTCCTGTCTTTCTAGTTGTTTGGCATGGGGCGTCCAGCACTGGAGTTTGCTGGCCGTTGGGTGGAGCTGGGTCTTAGCGTTGAGGTGGAGATCTCTGGGAGAGCTTTCTCCGATTGATATTACGTGGGGCCAGGAGGTCTCTGGTGGTCCAATGTCCTGAACTCGACTCTCCCACCTTAGAGGCTCAGGCCCAACACCTACCTGGAGCACCAAGACCCTGTCAGCCTCATGGCTCAGAAGAAAAGGGAGAAAAAAAAGAAAGAAAAAAATGATAAATAAATAAATTATTAAAGTAAAAAAATTAAAAGAAAAAAAGAAGAGAGAGCAACCAAAGCAATAAACAAATCCACCAATGATACCAAGTGCTGAAAACTAAACCAAGATAAACATAAAAATCAGAAACAGATCAGTCTCAGACAGCAAACTCCAAGACTACAGTTGCTCCCAAAGTCCACCACCTCAATTTTGGGATGATTCGTTGTCTATTCAGGTATTCCACAGATGCAGGGTACATCAAGTTGATGGTGGGGATTTAATCCGCTGCTCCTGAGGCTGCACGGAGAAATTTCCCTTTCTCTTGTTTGTTCACACAGCTCCTGGAGTTCAGCTTTGCTTTTGGCCCCGCCTTTTTGTGTAGGTAGCCCTCAAACATCTTTTCCCGCCCAGACGGGAGGAGGTTAAAGCAGCGGCTGATTAGTGGGCTCTTGCTCATTCAGGCTTGGGGGATGGAGGGGATACGGTAGTTATAATTGGAATGTGGGGTGAGCCTGTGGCTGCAGAGGTTACAACAGCCTGAGGCACGCCATGTGTTCTCCTGGGGAACTTGTTCCTGGATCACGGGACCCTGGCAGTGGAGGGCTGCACAGGCTTCTGGGGGGTTGTGGATAATGACCTGTGCTTGCACACAGGACTCTTGGTGTCTGCAGCAGCAGCCTTAGCATTTCATGCCTGGGGTCTGTGCTGGTAGCTGTGGCTCGCACCTATCTCTGGGGCCTGTTTAGGTGGTGTTCTGCCTTCCGTGGGCAGGCAGGGAAGGAATCCCCTCTCTTCGAGCACACTGAAACAGTGGTCTCTTGTCTGTTAGGCAGGTCCAGACTTTTTCCCGACTCCCTCCTGGTTAGCTGTGGCGCACTAGCCCCCTTCAGGCTGTGTTCACACACCCAACCCCAGTCCTCTCCCTGGGATCTGACCTCCGAAGCTCGAGCCTCAGCTCTCAGCCCCAACCCACCCCAGTGGGTGAGCAGACAAGCCTGTCAGGCTGGTGAGTGCCGGTCGGCACCGCTCCTCTGTGCGGGAATCTCCCCGCTCTGCCCTCCGCACCCCTGTTGCTGCACTCCCCTCCGCGGCTCCGAAGCTTCCCCCCGTCTCTGCCCGCGAAGGGGCTTCCTAGTGTGTGGAGACTTTCCCTCCTTCACAGCTCCCTCCCAGAGATGCAGGTCCTGTCCCTATTCTTTTTTCTCTGTTTTTTCTTTTTTCTTTTGCCCTACCCAGGTACATGGGGATTTTCTTGCCTTTTGGGAAGTCTGAAGTCTTCTGCCAGCATTCAGTAGGTGTTCTGTAGCAGTTGTTCCACATGAAGATGTATTTATTTATTTATTTATTTATTTTGCGGTACGCGGGCCTCTCACCGTTGGGGCCTCTCCCGCTGCGGAGCACAGGCTCCGGACGCGCAGGCTCAGCAGCCATGGCTCACGGGCCTAGCCGCTCCGCGGCATGTGAGATCCTCCTGGACCGGGTCACGAACCGTGTCCCCTGCATCGGCAGGTGGACTCTCAACCACTGCGCTACCAGGGAAGCCCATGCAGATGTATTTTTGATGTATTTGTGGGGAGAAATGTGATCTTCACGTCTTATTCCTCTGCCATCTTGAAGGTTTCCCCCAGGAATTCTTTTGCAGGCTGCTACCTGCAAGCTCCAGTTATTCAATTTAATAATCAATTAAGGTCACAGGGCTTGGCCAGGAAACTGACAAGAGAAAAATGGGAAGAGATTATTTAAAGTTGACTTTTTTTCATAAAAATCATGGTAGTTCTGGGAAGTGAAGAAATGACTTTTTAAAAAATAACATGGTATCTTTAAAAGAGAGCAGAGGGCTCAAGGGAAAAACTAAGGAAAATAACTTTAAAAGAATAGATGTTCAAAATATTTGTTTATTTTGTTATATAAACAGTTAAAAAATTCTTCAGAAAATTTAAACTTGTACCTAGAATTTCATTAAAACCACAACACTAATAGACTATAGGTATTTGAAGTGAATTTGTGCTGTAGTGTTAGATTGAGATGCATAGAGTCACTTATAAACACTTTAATTTCTAGAAATGAACACATATTACCTAAGATTTTTCTAGTTGAACCATACTCTTGAGGAATGACAAAGTTAGGATCCATTTTACTTCATTAAGAAAAACAGGCTCCTACTTCATATCTTTCTTTTGAAAGCTACCTGCTTTCAGCCATATCCTTGTGTAGGCAAAAGTTTTTTATTTGTAAAATTCAGGCTTTCCTTGAGTTTAACCAAAAAGGAATAAAATAATTATATCACATTGTTTATTTGATTCATTACAAATATGGATAGCCAGAAAGATGGCTAGTCAGACAGATTATTATACTGGCTGAATCCCTAAGGAACCTGAGATTAAGAACATGACCAGAGGGGCTTCCCTGGTGGCGCAGTGCTTGAGAGTCCGCCTGCCGATGCAGGAGACGCGGGTTCGTG
>NW_006775731.1:1086789-1105546 GCF_000442215.2 Lipotes vexillifer
CGGCACCAAAAAAAAAAAAAAAAAAAAAAAAAAAAATATGGATAGCCAGAAAGATGGCTAGTCAGACAGATTATTATACTGGCTGAATCCTTAAGGAACCTGAGATTAAGAACATGACCAGAAAGCACTAGGGAGGTATACACCAGAGAGCAGGAGACGGTTAAAGGAAAAGAGAATATACTGCATTGTTGGGCTCAGAACGGAAAGGGCTGGCTTTTTAAAGGCTACTCCATTGCTAGAAAGCTCTTTCAGCAAAGGAAACTTAAAAATGTATTATCCAGTACAACCTGCATCTTGAAGAAAGTGATTAATGCAATTTGGTAAGTCTATAACAGAGCCATAATATAGTGTTGAAAGGGGCCTGCTGAGGCAAGATGTAGTGTTGAAAATGTGCTGTTTCTTAGTAGTAATAGAGGTCACCAAAGTGAGCCTTAAAAAAAGTAGTCCTGGCCAGTGATTAAGCTAACATTAACACCTTTTCCTACTTGCAAAGACTCCAATTTTCCCCAAGAGTCTCTGGTTCTTTAAACTTTTTCTTCTTGTTTTTTTTTGCTTGGTTTGGATATTTTATTTTCTGCTAGGATTTTGGAAACAAGGATGAAGGAGGGAAGAAAATCTTGGGGGAAACAGAGGCAGGAAGTTGGATTTTTTTCTTTCAGTAATCATTTCTCCTTCTTCTTTAAACTGGAAATATCCTGTGTATCATATCCTATCATGTGTCGTGTTTCAGGATAGGGCAGATATGGCACAGTTAACGTCTGTAGAATGGGGCGGACTAGGAGGAAAAGGACTTTGGAATTAGACTGCCTGTTGGGGACGTGCAGTTCTGGAGGGGAACTCTGTTGCATGTGTAGGTAATGAGTTAGCCTGGCCAGTAGAGCAGGTTTCCAAAAGTTTAGGCAACAAATAGGTGGTAATTCCAGTAAGAAGTTGGTGTTGGAGGGGGCATTCAGTATGAAGCCTGTTGGAAGCCTGGTAAAAATGAGACAATGGGAAATCCTGAATGCCAGTTTGGAAACTCATATGGTAGATGGTGGGAAGCCTCTTAGTAGGGAGTGGCAGTGCCCCAGACACTGGCCTGAGGATAAAGAACATGACTCAAGCCCATGGTAGAGAAAATTGCATGAAATGACCCTTGCCCCAAGGGATTTTATTTTCCTGGCACTGATAAGATTCCTGTTTGGATAGTGGCTAAGTTGTTAACAGAGAAGAAAAACAAGGAAACGCACGAATTGTGGATCCTTCCAAAGTGGGTAGCAAAAACAGCAGTAGCAGGTTGACACTGCAAACTCTCATCTCTAATGTAACAGCACACAATTCCCTTGACAAGAGACAAAGCAACTGCTAGGTTTAATGTGTCTTTACATGAGCAAATGATCTCGCATAGTAATACTGCACAGTGCTGACAATCCTTTATGAATACAGCAGTGTAACACCGACAGTTAGCTAACAACAGAGCTGCCTGCCCAGATAGAAGGTTTGGAACTACATGGGAGGCACATATTCAGCTCAAGGTAATTCTGGGAAAATGTGGAAAGGCTGACATCTGGACTGTCATGCAAAGCAGATACATTTTGAAGCACAAGAGAAATACCGTCTGAGAGGTCCTAGGGAGGCTTCCAAATTGTCATCAAGAACTTGTTAAATTTTCATAATTTTAATGTGGAAGCAAAAAAGATTGCTTTAGAGAAGTAGTGGGAGGGACCAGTACTTGAGATGGATGCGTTTATTCATTTACTGAATATTACTGCAGTAGTTATTTCCACTATTTTATCTTCCAGGTTACTTATCAGTTCTTCTGCCTCAGTTATTCTGCTATTGATTCCTTCTAGAGAATTTTTAATTTCATGTATTGTGTTATCATTTTTCGTTTGCTCTTTAGTTCTTCTAGGTCCTTGTTAAACGTTTCTTGTGTTTTCTCCATTCTGTTTCCAAGATTTTGGATCATCCTTACTATCATTACTCTGAATTCTTTTTCAGGTAGATTGACTATTTCCTCTTCATCTGTTTTGGTCTGGGTTTTTACCTTTTTCCTTCATCTGCTGTGTGTTTCTCTGTTTTTTCATTTTGCTTAACTTACTGTGTTTGGGGTCTCCTTTTCGCAGGCTGCAGGTTTGTAGTTCCCTTTGTTTTTGGTGTCTTCCCCCAGTGGGTAAGGATGGTTCAGTGGATTGTGTAGGCTTCCTGGTGGAGGGGAGTTGTGCCTGTGTTCTGGTGAATGAGGCTGGTTGTTGTCTTTCTGGTGGGCAGGTCTATGTCTGGTGGTGTGTTTTGGGGTGTTTGTGACCTTGTTATGATTTTAGGCGGCCTCTCTGCTAATGGGTGGTGTTGTGTTCCTGTCTTGCTAGTTTTTTGACATAGGGTGTCCAACACTGTATCTTGCTGTTTGTTGAGTGGAGCTGGGTCCTAGCGTCGAGATGGAGCTCTCTAGGAGAGCTTTTGCTGTTTGATATTACATGGAGCTGGGAGGTCTCTGTTGGACCAGTGTCCTGAACTTAGCCCTCCCACCTCAGAGGCAAAGGCCTGACACCCAGCTGGAGCACCAAGACCCTGTCAGCCACACAGCTCAGAAGAAAAGAAAGAAAGAAAGAAAGAGAGAAAGAGAGAAAAAGAGAAAGAGAGAAAGGAAGGAAGGAAGAAAGAAAGAAGGAAAGAAAAGAAAGTAATTAAAATAAAAAATAATTATTAAAAATTATAAAGTAATTTAAAAAAGAAATCAAAAAAAGAAAGGAAGAAGAGAGCAACCAAACCAAAAAACAAATCCACCAATGATAACAAGCTCTAAAAACTATACTAAAAAAACAAAAACAAAAACAAAAATGGACAGACAGAACTCTAGGACAAATGGTAAAAGCAAAGCTCTACAGAGAAAATCACACAAAGAAGCATGCACACACACACTCACAAAAAGAAAAAAAGGAAAAAAAACATATATATCACTGCTCCCAAAGTCCGCCACCTGAATTTTGGGATGATTCATTGTCTATTCAGGTATTCCACAGATGCAGGGTACATCAAGTTGATTGTGGAGATTTAATCCGCTGCTTCTGAGGCTGCTGTGAGAGATTTCCCTTCCTCTTCTTTGTTCGCACAGCTCCTGGGGTTCAGCTTTGGATTTGGCCCCGCCTCTTCATGTAGGTCGCCTGAGGGCATCTGTTCTTTGCTCATACAGGACAGGGTTAAAGGAGAAGCTGATTAAGGGGCTCTGGCTCACTCAGGCCGGGGGGATGGAGGAGTACGGAATGCGGGGGGAGCCTGTGGCTGCAGAGGCTGGCGCGACGTTGCAATCACCTGAGGCACACTGTGTGTTCTTCCAGGGAAGTTGTCCCTGGATCACAGGACCCTGGCAGTGACGGGCTGCACAGGCTCCCGGGAGGGGAGGTGTGGATAGTGACCTGTGCTCGCACACAGGCTTCTTGGTGGCTGCAGCAGCAGCGTTAGCATTTCATGCCTGTCTCTGGTGTCCGCGCTGATAGCGGTGATTCCCCCCACTCTGGAGCTCGTTTAGGCAGTGCTCTGAATTCCCTCTCCTCGTGCACCCCAAAACAATGGTCTCTTGTCTCTTAGGCAGTTCCATACTTTTTCCCGGACTCCCTCCCAGCTTGCTGTGGCGCACTAGCCCCCTTCAGGCTGTGTTCACGCAGGCAACCCCAGTCCTCTCCCTGGGATCTGACTACCGAAGCTGGAGCCTCAGCTCCCAGCCCCCACCCGTCCCAGCAGGTGAGCAGGCAAACCTCTCAAGCTGGTGAGTGCTGGTCGGCACCGACCCTCTGTGCGGGAATCTCCCCGCTTTGCCCTCCGCAGCCCTGCTGCTGCGCTGTCCTCCGCGGCTCCAAAGCTTCCCCCCGCCACCCACTGTCTCCACCAGTGAAGGGGCTTCCTAGTGTGTGGAAACTTTTCCTCCTTCACAGCTCCCTCTATTGGTGCAGGTCCCGTCTCTATTCTTTTGTCTCTGATTTTTCTTTTGCAATACCCAGGTACATGGGGAGTTTCTTGCCTTTTGGGAGGTCTGAGGTCTTCTGCAGTGTTCAGTAGGTGTTTTGTAGGAGTTGTTCCACATGTAGATGTATTTCTGATGTATTTGTGGGGAGGAAGCTGATCTCCACGTCTTACTCTTCCGCCATCTTGAAGGTCTCCCCTGTTCTGCTCTTTTTGGATGGAATGTTCTATATATATCTATTAAGTAAATCTGATCCAATGTCATTTAAAGGCCAGTGTTTCCCCATCGATTTTTAAAAAATAAATTTATTTATTATTTATTTATTTGTTTTTGGCTGTGTTGGGTCTTTGTTGCTGCGTGTGGGCTTTCTCTAGTTGTGGCAAGAGGGGTTACTCTTCACTGTAGTGCACAGGTTTCTCATTGTGCTGGTTTCTCTTGTTGCGGAGCACAGGCTCTCGGTGCACAGGCTTCCATAGTTCTGGCACTTGGGCTCAGTAGTTTGGCTCGCAGGCTCTAGAGTTCAGGCTCAGTAGTTGTGGTGCATGGGCTTAGTTGCTCTGCAGCACGTGGGACCTTCCTGGACCAAGACTTGAACCCATATCCCCTGCATTGGCAGGCAGATTCTTAACCATTGCACCACCAGGGAAGTCCCTCCCCATCAATTTTTGTCTGGATGATCTGCCCATCGATGTAAGTGGGTAAAGTTCCCTACTATTATTGGGGACTTCACTGTCAGTTTCTCCCTTTATGTCTGTTAATATTTGCTTTATATTTAGGTGCTACTATGTTGTGTACATATATATTACAATTGTTATATCTTCTTACTGGATTAATCCCTTGTTAATTCTGTAATGTCCTTTTTTCTCTCTTATTACAGTCTTTGTTTTAATGTCTATTTTTCTGATATAATTATTGCTACCTTGGCTTTCTTTTGATTTCCATTTGCAATGAATACTTTTTTCCAGCCCCTCACTTTCAGTCTAGGTGTGTCTTTATATCTGAAGTGAATCTCATATAGGCAGCACATATATGGGTCTTATTTTAGTATCCATTTCAGACACTCTGTGTCTTTTGATTGGAGCATTTAGTCCATTTACATTTAAAGTAATTGTTGATAGGCATGTATTTATTGCCATTTTGTTAATGGTTTTCAGTTTTGTAGAGCTTTTTTGTTCATTTCTTCTTCTTTTGCTCTCTTCCCTTTGATTTGATGACTATCTTTAATGTTATATTTGGATTCATTTCTCTTTTGTGTGTGTGTATTTACTATAGATTTTTGGTTTGTGGTTACCATGATACATACATACATACACACACAGACACACACACACACAATTATTTTAAGTTGCTGATCTCTTAAGTTCAAATGCATTTTAACAACCCTACATTTTTACTCCCTTCCCCCACACTTAATGTTTTTGACATCATATTTTATATCTTTTTGTTTTGTGTATTCCTTAACTACTATTTATATAGATGATTTTACTACTTTTGTGTTTTCACATTCCTAGTAGCTTTATAAGTAGTTGATCTACTACCTTTACTTTATATTTCCACTGAGATTTTTTTCCTTTTGTAATTTTCATATTTCTAGTTGTGGCCTTTTCTTTTCCATTTAGAAAAGTCCCTTAAACATTCCTTGTAAAGCTGATTTCATGATACTGAATTGTTTTAGCTTTTGCTTGTCTGTAAAACTCTTGATATCTCCTTCAGGTCTAAATTATAGCCTTGCCAGGTAGAGTATTCTTGGTTGTAAGTTGTTTCCTTCCATAACTTTAATTATATCATCCCACTCTCTTCTGGCCTGCAGTTTCTGCTGAAAAGTCAGCGGAGACTCTTATGGGGGTTCCCTTTTATGTAACTAGTTACTTTTCCCTTGCTGCTTTTAATATTCTCTCTTTATCATTAATTTTTGCCATTTTAATGACAACATGTCTTGGTGTGGACCTCTTTGGTTTGATCCTGTTTGGGACTCTGTGCCTCCTGGACCTGCATGTCTGTTTACTTTCCCAAGTTAAGGAAGTTTTCAGCAATTATGCCTTCAAATATGATCTCTCCCCACTCCCTCTCCTTCTGTGTCACTTTTAATGCAAACTTGATGTCCCAGAGGCCTTTTAAACTGTTCTCATTTCTTTCTGTTCTTTATTCTCTTCAGCTTCAGTGATTTCCTCTACACTGTCTTCCAGTTTGCTGATCTCTTCCTCTTTATCATCTAATTTACTGTTGATTCCTTCTAGTGTGTTTTTCATTTGTTAATGTATTCTTTTAGCTCTGTTTGGTTCTTTATATTCTAACTCTGTTTGAAACTTCTAGCTTCTCATTGTGTTCATTCATTCTTCTCCCAACTTTGTTGAGCTTCTTTATGATTGTTACCTTGAACTCTTTAGCAGGTCAGTCACTTATCTCCACTTCACTTAGTTGTTCTTCTGGAGTTTTATCTTGTTTTTTGTTTGGAACTTCTTCTGCTGTTGACTCATTTTGCCCAATTTTCTGGTTTCATTTCCACATATTTGGTAAGTTGGTTATGTTTTTTGATCTTGGAAAATTGGCCTTTTGTAGGAGACATCCTATGGGGCCCAGCAGTGCACTTCCCTCTGGTCACCAGAGCTATATATGCTCTAGGCGTGCCCTCTATCTGGGCTGCATGGGCCCTTCTGTTGTGGTGGGCTGACTACTGTGGGCACACTGGTAATTGTGGCTTGTCCCTAGCCTGGTTGGTTGCCAGGCCCTGCCTAGTATTGAGGCTGCTGGCTGCTGGTGGCCAGGCCTGAGTCACAAGGTGGCTGACTTCAGTGCCTTGCAGGGCCCCAGGGCTTGTGATAACCCACTGGTAGGTGGAGCCAGGTTCCAAGCTGTCCTGTAATGGACCTGGGGTGTCCCATAACTAGTTTCAACTTTGAAATGAATCATAGAACAAAATATAAGGACTAACTACACAAATTCTATACAAAACCAGAAGAAAAATATTAGTGGCTTTGACTTATGCAAAGGTTTCTTAAATAAGACAAAAAGAGTAAGAAATATAAAAGAAAACATTGATAAAATGAACTTCATCAAATTTAAAAGCCTTTGCTCTTTGAAAGACAGTTAAGAAAATTAAGGTAAGTCATAGACTAAGAGAAAATATTTGCAATATATATCTGATGTAAAAAGTTGTATTCAGAATATATAAAGAACTTCTGACAACTAAGAAACAAGAAAACCTAATTTATAGAGGAGAGGGTTGTGAAGGTGCAAAAGACTTAAATAGATACATCACAAGAGAAGATATACAGATGCAAATAAGTACATGTAAAGGTTTGTTAGGCATCAGGAAAATACAAATTAAAACGACCACGAGATACCACATCACAATCACTATAATTGCTAAAATTAAAAGGTCTGACAATACCAAATACTGGCAAAGGTGTAGAATAACTGGAACTCTCACATATTACTGGTGAAAATATAAAATGTTTGACAATTTCTTAAACAGACATCCACCTCAAAGCCAAGTATTTCTACTTCTAATTATCTGCCCAAGATAAATGAAAATATTTTTTACACAAAATGACTTGTTTTTAGCAGCTTTACTTATAATAAACAAGTCTGAAAACAACCTAGATATTCAAGAGGAAAATGGAAAAACGAATTGTATAGTAATACAATAAAATAGTATATATTAAAAAGAAGTGAAATATTCACACACACAACATGATGAAACTCAAACACATGTTTAGTGAAATAAATCAGATATAAAAGAGAACAGATTTTATGATTCCATTTATGTGAAGTTCAAGATTAACCAAAACTGTTTTATGGTGATAAATATCTAAAAGAGCCATTGCTCCTGGTGGGTTCAGAATTGAGTGCTAAGAGGGATAGGGAACCTTTTCAAGATGATGGAAGTGTTCTTCTGATGGACATGGAGATATGCTGTCCCTTTAAGAATGACCTTGTTGCCTCAGCAGCTGGGAGTGTTGTCAATGAAGATTGTTCAGCTGTCAGCCCTTTATAGGATTGCTTCAGCTATAGAGACCCACTCATCACAGGTCATTCCCTTCTGGGGATGATCCATAACCAATGATTAATCAAAACAGAAATTAAATGTCTGGCCCTGTGGTCCAACATGATACAACTCCGTTGGGCCATCCCAGCTTCACAGCTCCCCATAGGGTGGGCTGAGGCTGTTGGGCCTGCTTTGCAGCAGCAAAACAGTATGGCATGGTTGCATTATTTTTGAAAAAGACTATTCTTTCCCCATTGAATTGTCTTGATACCTTTGTCAAAAATCAATTAAACATACACTTAAGAGTTCATTTCTGTACTCTCAATTCTATTCCATTTATCAATGTATCTATCCTTATGCCAGTGTTGTACTGTTTTGATTATGGTAGTTTTGTAGTAAGGTTTGAAACCACTGTGAGACTTCCAATATTTTTCTTCTCTTTCAAGATTGTTTTTGGTGATTAGTGTCTTGCATTTTATACAAATTTTAATGTCATTGCCAATTTCTCAAAAAGTAATATGTGGCTAAGATTTTGACTGAGATTACATTGAATCCATAGGTAAATTTGGGGAATATTGTTATCTTAAGGGTATTGTCTTCCAATCTGTGAACATGGATGTCTTTCCATTTATTTAGGTTTTCTTTCAATATTTCATAGTTTTCAACGTATACATCTTGCACTTTTTCTGTTAAGTTAATTTCTAAATATCTTACTCTTCTTGATGTTATTGTAAATTGAATTATTTTCTTAATTTACTTTTCAAATTTTATTGCCAATATATAGAAATATTGATTTTTATATATTGATCTCATATTCTACAACTTTGCTGAATTCTTTTATTAGTTCTAACAGTTTGTGTGTGTGTGTATTCTTTGGGATTTTCTATATGCAAGGTCATGACATCTCTGAATAGAGCTTGTTTTACTTCTTCCTTTTTAATCTGGCTGTTCTTCCTTTCTCCTTCCCTCCCTCCCTTCCTTCCTTCCTTCCTTCCTCCCCTCCTTCCTTCTTTCCTTTCTTTTTTGACTAATTTTCCTGGCTAGGACTTCCAGTAAAATGTTGAATAGAAGTAACAAGAGCAGACATTCTTGTCTTGTTTTTGATTTTGGGAGAAAGCATTCAATCTTTCATCATTAAGTATGATGTTATCTGTGGATTTTATTTTATTTTATTTTGATGTGGACCATTTTTAAAGTCTTTATTGAATTTGTTACAATGTTCCTTCTGCTTTTTATGTTTTGGTTTTTTGGCTGTGAGGCATGTGAAATCTCAGCTCCCTGACCAGGGATCGAACCTGCAGCCCCTGCATTGGAAGGTGAAGTCTTAACCACTGGACCACCAGGGAAGTCCCCATTTACTTTCTTTTTTTTTTAAATTAATTAATTAATTTGGTTGCACCAGGTCTTAGTTGCAGCAGGAGGGCTCCTTAGTTGCAGCTCCAGGGCTCCTTAGTTGCGACTCACAGCTCCTTAGTTGCAGCACACGGGCTCCTTAGTTGTGGCATGAGAACTCTTAGATGCGGCAGGCATGTTGGATCTAGTTCCCTCACCAGGGATCAAACCTGGGCCCCCTGCATTGGGAGCGCAGAGTCTTATCCACTCTGCCACCAGGGAAGTCCCATGAGGATTTTTAACAGATGGCCTTTGTCAGGCTGAGGAAGTTCCCTTCTATTCTTAGTTTGTTGAATTTTTTATCATGAAAGGGAGTTGGATTTTGTCAAATGCCGATACTGAATTTATTGAGATGATCTTATGATTTTTGCCCATGATTCTATTAATATGATGCATTATATTGATTGATATTTATATGTTAAAGCAACCTTGCATTTCTGGGATAAATCCCGCTTAACTATGGTGTATAATCCTTTTATACACTGCTGAGTTCAGTTTGCTAGTATTTTCCTGAAGATTTTTGCATTTATATCCATAAAGAATATTGGTCTACAGTTTTCATTTCTTATGATGTCTTTGTCTAGTTTTGGTATCAGGGTAATGCTGGTCTCAGAATGAGTTGGGAAGTATTCCCTCCTACTCAGTTTTTTGGCAGACTTTGTGAAGGGTTTGTCTTAATTCTTCCCTACATTTGGAGGAATTCACAATGAACCTATCTGAGCCTTCTCTGTGGGAAGTTTTATTATTTATTATTATTACTAATTTAATCTCTTTACTTGCTACAGTTCTATTGAAATTTTCTATTCTATTTTGGTAGTTCGTATCTTTCTAGGAATTTGTTCATTTCATCTGGATTTTACATAATTTGTTGGCATACAATTGTTCATATTATTCCCTATAATTCTTTTTATTTTTATAAGTTTGATAGTGATGTATCCTCTTTCATTCTTGTATTTAGTAATTTCATTCTTCTCTCTTTTTAGTCTTGCCAAACCAAATGTTAATCAAAAAAGCAAAGTGAATAATGATTCACAAATACTATGCTATCAATGTTAAATTTAAAACCACACAACTATTATAAAAACTTTATTGATAATATTTATAGTAAAAGTCTTAAAATCTTCAGGATACTGGTTTCCTCTGTGGAAGGAAGGGGAGGAATAGGAGATTCAAATATATCTGTAGTTTAGACCTTTAAAAAGATATTTTTAACATTTATTAAATAAAGATGGTAGATAAAGTAAAATTATCTTATTCTCTGTGTCATTATGTATATTAGTCTTATTTTAGAATTAATTTTAAAATTGGATCATGCTAGTCCCTTGCTTAAGACTTTTCAGGGGCTTCCCGTGCCACTTAATACAATTCAGACTCCCTACCTCAGGTCTTCCATGATCAGACTCTTACCTCTAACACCCTGCCTCATGCTGTTCTCCTTTTTGTTTGTTAAAGCACAGCCAGCCTGGCTGGCCATACTTTTTCAACTCAGGATTCCTAAGCCTCCCTCTTTTCTGGGCACTTCTGTCTCATTCAGCTTAAATGTCATCTTAATGCGGCCATTTCTGCATATTCACCATCCCTGCACATTTCCTCTGTTTTTGTTACAGAATCATTCTCATTCCATTTCTTCTCTGTCTTCCTCACTGTGCTGTAAGCTCTAGCCGGGAACTAGTTTGCACAGTACTCTGTTCCGAGCCTCTAGCATGATGACTGTCATATACATGTACTCACTGGATATGGTCCAGTGTAATATAAAGATTGTGAATCTGTAACCATAACTTTAGTGTCTTAGATATGTCACATATCTTCATTTTCTTTCAATCGAATTAAACTCAACCTTAAGGCGAAACCCTGCATGGACGGTGGGAAATGCAGCATTAATCAACATAGACGGTTGGATGGGGGGAGGGTATGCTTACCAGCAATTCTCTGCTTTGGGACCCCCAAGTCACCACTTGCAGCCCCACTCCACTCTCATGTAAGGTCTTCTACATCCTTTGGCCCCAAACAATGCTCATGTTTGCAGGCACTGCCATCTCTTACCTTCCACTCTAGGACACCTAAAATAATTTCTTCAGTGATAAGAAACTTTTGCAAAAGACAGTAAGAGAGTTCACTTCAAATTCTTCCCTGAGGCAAGGGTAGTTACATAATGAAGGTGATGAGAGAGAAATAAATGTAAGAGGGAAAAACATAAATTAATATCTTGGTGAATGTTTTTCCATGGGGAAAAAGAAATGACTAAATAAATGAATGAGTGTAACATCATTGCTAAAGCTAATAGTTTACTATTATTGCAGCCGTTGGTTGTCTCCACCACCATTACATTTACATATCTACTTTTCCCATAATCTTTCAAAGGCTTCCTATTGCTCTTAGTTTAAAGACCAGAAACCTTAACAAGGCATGCAATGTACTCCGTGATCTAATCCCAAGCTTTTTTTCCAGCTGCACTCCCCCCTAACTCTACGGCAATAGTTCTGAATTCCAGCTATGCATTAGAATCACCTGGGGAACTTTAAAAAGTATATACCATAGGTCACTCTCATCCCAGAATGATTGGATCTAAATCTCTGAGGTGGTGTCCAAGCCCTGGTATATTTTTAAAGCTCCCCAAGTAAGGGTTGGTACTTAGAGCTGGGAACCATTCCTACGTTCTCTGGCTACAGTGGCCTTTTTTCTACTTACTGCAAAATAAAATGATTCTTCCCAATTTTTCAAACTAGGTTGGCAAAATGGCATTCATGTCTAGCTTTTTCCATCATGGATGACTGACCAGTAATCTTCATACCTCAATCCAGCTATTTTCCTCAGGGAAGTCTTCCCTGAGCCACCAAATGAGGTCAGACCCCCTATTCTATGCTCTCATTGCACCCAATGCATTTGCTTTAGAGCACTTATCATGGTTTGTAATTATTCTTTTGTGTGACTTTCAAAAAATTAATGTCTGTCTCCCATGTTAGATTGTAAGCCTCCTGAGGGCAGAGAATACTGTGGAATTTCTTCATAATTCTATCCAGAGCTTAGGGCATTTTAGGGAAGTAAAAATTTGTGGAATGAGCACTTGAATGAATGAATGAATATAGAAATCTGTGAACATTATACTTGGAGTATATGATCAAGTATATAGTATATAATAAAGACAAGAAATGACAATCTTCTTTCTTTTCTTTCTTTTTTCTGATAAGGTTTGGAAGATCTTGAAAATACTTCCATAGATGATAAGTTAACAAGCCTAGTTTTCAAATAGTTTGTTTGTGATTTTTAACATCTACACCAAACAGCATTAGTGAATAGTTTCAGAATTAATGAGAAATAGTTGATATTTTAATTATTTTAATTTAATTTTCCAACTTGAATAAAGAAAACTGAGTCTTGTGAAAAAACAAAACAGAATATATTGGCATGGCACTGAATGAAGAAACAAACAACATCCAAAGCCTTATAGACTACAATATTTGTAGCTAGGTGTAAAAGTCATCTCTACAACACCAAAAGCATGTCAAAACAAAATTAGAGTATCCTCTCCAGGAATTTTTTAGGAGATAGAAACAGATTCTGGATTCTATAACATCTTGTTTTGATCATTTATTTGCTCAAAAACGAGCAAACAAACAAACCCTCAGTTCAGATGCACTGTGGTTTTTCAGTGAAGTCCTGCTTAATTTGAGGCATTTCTTTTAAAATTTTATAGACTTGTCCCAAAAAATTCTTGATTAAAAAAACTATAGAATTTTACACCAATAACTTCTTTCATCTTTCTTTAAAATGTGTTAGTATTAAAGGACTATAGTTTATCATTTAAACTCTAAGTATGAAAGATATTTAGTTTTACTTCTCAAAGTTTAAGAAACTGCTTAGATGATAAAATCATAATTTATAGGTTGAGTCATTATTTAGTTCTTAGGATGCTTTTTTATCTTTAGCCATACAATTGCCTCCGTGTGTGACTTCCCTAATTGTAATGCCTGTGGTGGTCATATTAGAATATAAAAGATATTACTTTGGTTTCTTTTAAAGATTATGTCTGGGTATCTCTGCTCTATCCTGTGCAGATGTAAGTATATATGTCACTATTTCACATTCAAGGATAAGTAATAGTCACAAAGTCCTTAAGCAGCTGTTTCTAATGTTCTGCTCTGTGAGTTGTGTAGATTAGTGGCACCCAGCTCAGAAGGGAGGCAAAGGCTCTCACGGAGCTCAAAACACTTGCCTCCATCACGCAGGCTCTTGATAACATTTCTTGAACTGTCATGACCGATTTCCCCCTTCAGCTGACTGTAGTAATGGTTGACATGTTTGCATTTACAGAGGACTTTTTTTTTAATTCCTTTTTTTTTTGGCGGTACGCGGGCCTCTCACTGCTGGGGTCTCTCCCGTTGCGGAGCACAGGCTCCAGACGCGCAGGCTCAGCGGCCATGGCTCACGGGCCCAGCCACTCCGCGGCATGTGGGATCTTCCCGGACCGGGGCACATACCCGTGTCCCCTGCATCGGCAGGCGGTCTCTCAACCACTGCGCCACCGGGGAAGCCCCTATAGAGGACTTTTAAAGCAATATTTATGAAACAAATGTCATGCCTGCCGGACACGACGTGGAGCCCTGGAAAAACAAAGGTAAATAAATGCATCCAACAAACCCTGTTTTCAGCAAAGAAAAAGAATAGTTATTTGCATCACTTAACTGTTGGGATTCTTTTTGTCAAGGAGTTTGTCTTTACCTACATGGCCCCTTTTTAATAGAAGGAAGATAATTACGTTTGTTGGCCACCCACTAAGTGCCAGGTATTTCATATACATTAACAAATTCAATTCTATGCCTCAGAGCAAGTCTCTGGGATAAGAGTTATTTTAGCTTCATTTTTCAGATGGAAAAACAGAGGCTCAAGGTTTTAATCACTTGCCTGTGAATGAGTGGCAGAACGTTACCATGCTAACTGGGGAAAAGTCTCTGGAAACTAAGAACTCAGTGGAAATGGCAGAAGATGGGTCTACATCTCTCTTGCTGAAGGGTTGCTCACTAGAGGATCAAAGCAAGATGTCACTAAGAATATTAGAGGGAGGGAGGTGGGAATAGCGGCCCAAGGGGAGAAATAGATGCTTTTGCAAATGGCGGTGGGGTAAGCTTGAAAATGAGAACACCCTTCTCAGGTGCTACACATTAGCGAATTGCTCTCCACCCTCCCCCGTGAGTCTGTGAGCTTTAACACCAGCAGTTCTTTTGTATTAAAAGCATGACACCCATTTTTCTGCTATTTGTACAGAGTCACTTAACAATGAAACGGTGCAAATATTTGTATCCAGGTGCTAGGCACACTGTAGTTCAATCTATGACCGGAGGGTAGTAGCTTATGAGGTACCTTTAATGGTACCGAGCACGTTTCCCCAATCTATATTCACATCAGTTCCATTTTCAAATGAGTCAAATGGGGAGCTGAAGTTAGCCAGTCAGAGCTTAACACCTCTGATTTATGGTCAGAAGTATCTTAATAGGATCATTCATTTTCCTTCGCTCGTTCAGAACATCTGATGTTACAAGTTTCTAGAAACGTTCGTGTATACTCTGGTTCTGCAAAAATATAATCTTTATCTCCAAAAGTGACCTTCAAATGAGCAGGAAATGAAAGCCAGCCATTCTTTCTCAGTCACCTTGCCTTGCGTTATTGATGTGTCATAATGGAAATCTTGAGAGCCAGAAATCTCAGAATTATTATGATATTTAATCTTTTTAGGGTAAGTGTAAATGTGAAGGTGTAGGGCAGAAAGCATTAGTTTAGGCCTGGCTTTATGAGGTATCTCTTTCTTGCCCTTTTTCTCCTTGTTCAGTTACTTTAGAGAGGATGTCTCTTCTGCAATCCGCAGTGTCTGGGCTTTCGTGAACTTGGTCTTCTACTTTTTATATCTTCATAAGTGACTTGATTTATGAAATTGGTTGGAACAACTCTGAGCATCCGACCCCGACCCACACTCCCCTTCCCTGTGCTGTCCCCTCCTCCTCCCCTCCTTCCTCATCTGAGCAGCTCAGCACTGGTTCCTTTGTTTCTACTGCGTATTTTACAAATATTGTAAACAAACCTAACTGCAGTCTGTTATTAGTTTCCGTTCTCTCAGAAAAATGTCTAAACACATGATTTATTTAGTGTGAGGCTGCGCGTGTCAGGACACAGAGTTCTAAGCCCAGAGCATTCAACTTTCTAAGTAGCAGGGGCTTGTCAATCAAAGATCTTGCTCCAAAGCTAAAATCTTGCTGTTATTCTACGTCTTGAGTGTGAGCTCCCAATGCCGAACCATCAGAATACGTACAACATATATCCCTAGAATTGGTACTCTAAAATATTCTTATGTTGGGATGAACTCTTAGTAATGGATCAGTTGCTTATCTGGGGTAATCATTTATTCTCCTGAAGCAGAAATGATCGCTGACTACTTGATCTAAATGCATCTCAAGAGTAACAAAAAATTAGGGTGAATTGGTGAATTTACAGTGCTGCTCTAGTCAATATAAAAATAACCCTTATCACATCATGATTTCTGTCTTAGCCCCAAGATCACCCCAAATCACTTGGTTTTAACTGTGCACTGAATTTATCTGAGACTACCATATATATATATATATATATATATTTTTTTTAATGTATTAATCACCTCAAACATACTTTAGAAAAAAACACTGTGTTGACTTTATGTTAATTGCTAAATTACTAAATTCTCATTGCAAAAAAATCAAATATAGTAATGTACAAAATGAAAAGTAAAAGCTGCTTCTTAGGGTTTAATTTGTGTCTTTCCAAGTCTTTTATAGAAAAGTAGATGTATAGATATGATACTCAAATATATTTAATAAATATATAACAAAGCTATATTTCTATCCTAATATTTGTAATATGTCCTCAGCTTTATAGTTTCCAACCCTTTCCTGAAGGCTGTAGACTGTGGCTAAAACACCAGAGGCCTGTCTTGAAACTGGGGAGCTGACATCTTAGCTATACAATTGGTCCAAACTGAATGGATTAAACATCTGACACATTACATTTTAAGGTCTCAGGGAGATATTTCATGATCAGATTGAACAGACCACATATTCTTTCCTTTAGGGAGGCCATAAAATTCCCAGATGATGGGAGCAGATCTTGTGCTCAAGTATGCAATTCTCTATTTTAAGCTTGATTTTTCTTTTATTAAGATCTGTCAATGGTACTTTGGTTAAGTTTCCTCCTGTGGCCGAAGACTCCTTCCCTACATATTTGTTTTTAGAATCATGTGGTTTTTAAGAAGATGGACTTGCTGTCTAAGAGACTGTAATAAGAGGCATTCTTTTGTTGCTGAAAAGATCTAGCTGAGTTAATGACATTGTTAACATAAATAGATGAGGCCAAAATGTTTGTGATAGCTCAAAAATAATCATAAAGCCAATGGGAAGTTTCTGCACAGTAGAAAAATACCTCTTCTAACTCATAATAAACTGAAAAGAAAAGAGTCTGGTTCAGTATTTTACTGACAAACAAGGGAAGAAGGTAGGGGAGGTAGAATCCCTCATACACTAGTATATGGTATAAAAGTCAAGTCCAAGAGGAAGAACAAATTCTGGATTTTTTTTTTTTTCGGATAACTTTTACCAACTGAAATGTGAGTCATGAACGAAAGTGTTTGAGTTTTATTTTCTACTGGCAGCCCCTTTAGGTTAGATGTTTTGTCCCGCAAAGTAAGATTTCAAAATCTTTGTTCCTCTGAGAACAAAGCTGTCCCATCCAGCTCGCTCTGTCAGTCTCTTTTGCTGGTTAGAAACCTGCGGTACAAAATAGCCACACTACAGCTTTTTTTTTTTTATTGTCTCTTTTCCATTTAATTTCTATCAACGGCATCCAGAATCATCTGCTTGCCTTTCCATTGTTAATGTCCACTAGAATTGGTCAAGTTCCTCGCTTTCCCATAAATAGGGACATAACAGGAATCCAGTCTAGTTTCGCTTTCTCTTTTCTTCTCTCTTCAAAATCAGAGTCAATAGTCAGCAGTTTGCGCTCACATAAATCTTGTTATTGTTTATACCAACTCACCCTTTCTAATGCTATTAGAACCACAGTGGACAGAGACCCCAGAGATTTGCTCATCTTAAAGCTTTAAAACTGCACCACTTTTATGACAACAGTAAAGCCTTGAGCTGTCACTTTACCCCTACGACTGTTACTCACCGTGATTACTGGCATTTCTTTCCTGCTCATTCCCTCCTGCTCCCATCCCCCGCTTGATTGTTTGGAAAAAGGTATTTGGAACAAATAAGGTAAAGGACTAATGAATAACAATTCTTAGTTGAGCTGTATAAAACTCTGTGGCTGCCTAGAGAGAACCTGTATCTGTTTGTTGTATATACATATACCTTCCTGAGAACTCAGCCCATTTTTCTGATGGATTTTTTTTTTTATGTTGCTGATTTATTTATTTTAACATCTTTATTGGAGCTTAATTGCTTTACAATGGTATGTTAGTTTCTGCTTTATAACAAAGTGAGTCAGCTATACATATACATATATCCCCATATGTCCTCCCTCTTGCCTCTCCCTCCCACCCTCCCTATCCCACCCCTCTAGGTGGTCACAAAGCACCGAGCTGATCTCCCTGTGCTATGTGGCTGCTTCCCACCAGCTATCTATTTTACATTTGGTAGTGTATATGTGTCCATGCCACTCTCTCACTTTGTCCCAGCTTACCCTCCCCCCTGGCCCTTGTCCTCAAGTCCATTCTCTACATCTGCATCTTTATTCCTGTCCTGCCCCTCTGTTCTTCAGAACCTTTTTTTTTTTTTAGATTCCATATATATGTGTTAGCACATGGTATTTGTTTTTCTCTTTCTGACTTACTTCACTCTGTATGACAGACTCTAGGTCCATCCACCTCAACTCAATTTCATTTCTTTTTATGGCTGAGTAATATTCCATTGTATATATGTGCCACATCTTTATCCATTCATCTGTCAATGGACACTTAGCTTGCTTCCATGTCCTGGCTATTGTAAATAGAGCTGCAGTGAACATTGTGGTACATGCCTCTTTTTGAGTTATGATTTTCTCAGGGTATGCAAATCAAAACTACCGTGAGGTATCACCTCCCACCAGTCAGAATGGCCATCATCAAAGAATCTACAAACAATAAATGCTGGAGAGGGTATGGAGCAAAGGAAACCCTCCTGCACTGTTGGTGGGAATGTAAATTGATACAGCCCCTATGGAGAACAGCATGGTGGTTCCTTAAAAAACTAAAATTAGAACTACCATTCGACCCAGCAATCCCACTACTGGGCACATACCCTTTCTGGTGGGTTTTAAGGGAGCTCTGGGAACAAGAGGGATAAAGAAAAATATGGCCTTCTTCACCTTAATGAGGAACTGGCTGTGTCCAGCCATGATCCTGCTAGGGCCACATGGCAGTTCAAGGCTGAACCCTG